>NC_139039.1:16242696-16842696 GCF_964662115.1 Mustela nivalis | reverse complement strand
CCCATCAGGATTTGAACCATTAGCATCTTCATTCCCAGTCCCAGGCCCTCAGCCTCAGACTGAACTATGCCACCAGCTTTCCCAGTTCTTCAGTTTGCAGACAGCAGATAATGATGCTTGTTGACTTCCATAACGGCATGAGCCAAGTTCTATAATATATCCCTCTTATGCATATCTCTGCATTGGGTCTGATTTTCTGGAGAAACCTGATGAGTACCTAAGCATTTTCTTCAAGTAAATGAGATTAAGGCAGGAAATGAGACTCTCACTTGGTCACCGCTGTGAACTCACCCTCCCCAACTCCAGGGCTTCTACCGAGCTCCACGGCCCCCCAGCTCCCTTTCTACTGCAGAGCCCTTGATCTCTATGAACAGTCCTGGTAGCTCTCCCATGCTATGCCCCCACCTTTCCTCAAGACCCTATGACAGTTAACAAGTGAACACATGTTTATAGCTTACAATATTTCAGGCTTTTTTTAAATTACATGTTGCATATGTAAGATATCTTTAAGTCTTAGACCAACCCTCTAAAGTGGTACTATTTGTATCCTCTCTTTACCAAAGAAGAAACCGAGATCACATGTCTTGTATAAAGTCACACATCAAGGAATAGGCAGAGCTGACCTTGGAGACAGTCAGTGTCACTTGGAGTTCTGCTCTTGCTCTTTGCAATCAGCCAGTGTGAGGGACTGGGCCTCTGTACCTTATCCTTATTGCTGAACTGTGACATAATACTCTCTCTAGGATCCTCATGTCTATCTGAACCTGGAGTCCTGACCCACCCTCCAACCCAGGCTCCATAAACATATATGGTCTGGACAGACAGACTTACTAAAAGTGTAAACTGCCCAGCTGCAGGCACTCCCTAGTGACTGAATAGCTCTTTCTAATAGTTTCTGGAGTAAGGTAAAGAATATAGTGTCTTTGGTTGCTAGAACTGGTCTGTCCTGTTGCATCTCCAGAGCCAGGACTTGAGCTGGATCCCATCCCTCTACTTACACGGTAGAATGGCAAGGATGTTTTAGGATGTGGTAGGGCTCTCTAAAATAGAGTTAAGATGAGAGATGCCTGGGGGGCCCAACCGATTAAGTTCCTAGCTCTTGATTTCAGCTCAGGTCATGATCTCAGAGTCGTGAGATCAAGCCCCTAGTTGGGCTCCATGCTCAGCATAGAGTCTGCTTGAGATTCTCTCTCTCCTTCTTCCTCTGCCCCTCTCTCTGCTTTCGTGCTCTCTTTCTCTCTCTCTCTTAATAAGTAAAATCTTTAAAATAAGTTAAATGAAAAAATTTTAAAAATAAGATAAAATTGAGCGAGATGAATAAGGGCTATATGTTGCTTGAGCACTGACTTATTGGTTTTCATTCTCAGTGCTTTATGTTTCACTCATTTAAAGGGAGATAGTCATCTTCCCCAGCCATCTTTCCAGGGGATATCCCAGGTTATAGCTTGAGAGAGCTTTCCTCCAGAGGGAGATTCTAAGGTGGATAAAGAAGAAGTCCATGACACTTGGAGCTTCTTTGAAACTTGAATGGTGTTAGAAGAAGTAGAAGAAAAATTAAAGCAGTCATGCTCTGTTTGCCAAAGGTTAAAGAAAAAAATCAGGAGACACACTGTTCCTTTGTTCTGGGAAACCACTTGAATGAGTTATTTAGTAATGCAAATGCAAAGCAGCTGATATCTGTGGCTCTAAGGAGAAAAATCGTTCAGCTAAGAATGGAGGAGAAATTATCTATGTAATAGGCTTCAGCTGCATCCAAGCAAGTTGTTGCTGGTACTGTTCTTGTGATTATTAGGAGACATGTATGTTATTTGACACACTTATGACTGCCCAGCCCCTAAAAACGATTGATGGTTCAAGTGAAGAGTTTTTGTTTTTAAGCCAATAGTAATAGAAAATCTAAACATAAGGGTCACGCTAGAATTTTGCATATGATCAGAGCCATCATGGGGTTCTGATCCTGAGTTCAGCTGGGTCTTTGCCCAGCTAACAGCGTAGCACCCTGGGAGAACAGTCTCCCTGCTTACCACCATAGGAAAGATTCAGTCATAGCCATGCAGTCGAGGAACAGCAGCTTTGGAAACATGGGGTGGGGAGGATATCCTTGAGAACTCTTGGCATGGGCCTTGGTGTCCTCATGAGATGTGACAGTGATGATGATGCTCTTACAGGCACTTGGTGAACAGTGAGCAACATCCACAGTGATCCCGGCAGAAGAAAAAGATCCATGACTCTAACCACAGTGATGATACCAAATGGGTGATCTGGGAATGTGTGTAATGCACATGCATTCCAAATCTTTGGAAATTTCCACAACGTACTATTTTACATGGTCAGGGAAGCATCCAGAAGTCAAATTGCCCTTGGCTTTGGAATTATTATAATATGAGCATTAAATATTAGGGTATCACCTTTGTAGACACACTTGATGACACAAGCATGAGCCCTCCAGCTACATAGCTTCCTGAACTTCCCATTAAAAGGGTCTGAACCCAGCTAGTGTTTCTTTATCTCGTGTTTAAGTCTTCAGAGAACCTGAGCATCAAATACCTTGACTGCCTTCTTTGACTTTCTCAGACAAAGTTTCAATCATCAGTCTCGTAGCATTCCTACTTCTATCCTCTGTGGCTCCATTTCTGACAAGTTTTCATTTTCTCAGCAACTTCCTCTTTGCCATTTCACTAAATTACGAGCCCAAAACAAAGCAAAATGAGATTATCAATATTTGTGATTCTATAAAGATTGTGAGATGAGATTTACTGAATTTTTGTTGTTGCTGTTGTTCAACACTTAAAAAAATGTTAACTTTGCATTTAGTTTTACACAAGGGATCTCATATAGTAAGAGCAAAAAAAAAAAAAAAAAAACCTCAATTGTGAATGGAAGATGCAGACATACGTAAATTCCTAGATGGATTGAAAGAGTTATAAGGATAACAAAAAAATTTGAAGATAAATAATGCAAGGTTAAACAGTATTTATTAAATGAATGAATAGGATATTGAATAATAACACTGGATTTGTAAGAATCTCTGGAAGCTTATATTTATGAGGCTAGAAATGTTTTTTTTTTTCTACACAACAAAATTACATTCATATGTAAATACAAAGTAAAGATACTAAATATGCTTTCTTTATTTAAAAAAAAGCTATTTATTTATTTACTTATGTATTTGAGAGAGAGCGGGGGAAGGGGCAGAGAGAGAATCTCAAGTAGACTTCCCACTGAGTGCAGTGCCCAACACCATGCTCCATCTCAGGACCCTGAGATCATGACTTGAGTTGAAATCATGAGTGGGCCACTCAACTGACGAGACACACAGGTTTCCCACAAAATGTACCTTTTAAACTACACCCCCTGGGGGCGCCTGGGGTGGCTCAGTGGTTTAAACTACACCCCCTGAAGGGTGATAGATGGATACATACATCTAGACAGATGTATCCATCTATACATAGATAAGACCAGGGATGGCTAACCACAGGGAAAGAGCAAAGAAGATGATAATAATGATGCTCAGTAGGCTTTGAAATGCCAGACAAGGGTGGTATCCTAAGAGAGATACCACAATGTATAAGGAAATTTTTTAAGTAAATTTTGGCTCTGGTAATAAATTTGGTGTAAAACTTTTTGCAAGTTATTAAAATTCTTAATCTAATGCTACATTTTACAAACAGATTAAGCTTTTGTGATAAATAGGTAGAAAGAATCGCAGATCCACTTTCACTCTGCAAGTATTTGCTGTAAAGATTGCAGAGAATTTTATCCTACAGATTTGCCATAAAAGCACTCTGGAGATTGGGGAACACGTCTAAGAAAGAAGATTAGATGAAAATAAAACATAGATATATTTAATTGCATTTTCAAATAATACCATTATAGCAAAAGATACTATAAAACGTGAAAAATTTAGAAAATAATTTTTTTTCCTGCAGATGATACTTAAATGATAAATAAGCTGTATTATATAAAGATCTCTAAAATCGATACAAAAAAGCCAAGGAAGTGGGATGCCTGGGTGGCTCCGTTGGTTGAGCCACTGCCTTTGGCTCAGGTCATGGTCCCAGGGTCCTGGGATCGAGTCCCTCATCAGGCTCATTGCTCGGCGGGGAACCTGCTTCTCTCTCTGCCTCTGCCTGCCACTCTGCCTCCTTGTGCTTTCTCTCTCTCTCTCTCTTTCTCTCTCTGACAAATAAATAAATAAATAAAATCTTAAAAAAAAAAAAAAAAGCCAAGGAAGCTAATAAAAAAATGGGCCAAGGGTGTGAATAGGAAAGTCCTAAAAAAGATAATTTCAAATGGCTAGTGGATATTTAAAAGGTGCTTAAGCCCACTAGTAATCAGAAATGCAAATTAAATTAATCTGATTAAAAATGAAGTATTACTTTCTCAACCCCAGGTGCACAAAAATTTAGAGAGAGCTCTAAACTTACTATAGGAAGGTGAAAGGGCATTCTCATATAATGCTGATGGAAATGTGCTGTTATCTTTATACCTGAAAGTATCTATTAAAATTTAAAACATGCCTTTTCTCCTAGCAATGTTGTTTCTAGGAATCTTTGCCATAATAATGTAACAGCTGATAAAAATACACTTGCAAAGATGTTTATCGAAGCATTGTTTATACTAATAGAGAGGCAGGTGGAAAAAAAGGAGATCATTGAATAAATAATGTCACATCCTTGCCTTAAACACCACGCTAACAATAGAAAGAATAAACTTGTTTCCACACCCACTGACTTATAAGGATTTCATTACAAATTATTGAATAAAAAAATGAAATACTGTATCATACAGGTTGTTGTAATACAATTATTAAAAAGAATTTACAAAACTATCTATAAATACAAATATATGCATATATACTCATATATACAAATATTCAAATTTTATATGAGGTAATGTGAGTACTGAGGTAAGTACAGAATAATACACATTGAGTTGTTATCATTAGCTACCCAGGAGAATCATTAGGGATAGGGGAGGATGACATAGAGAAAAACTGAGTTGGAGTTGGGGCTGGACAAGAAAAGAAGGCTGGAGATTTTACCTCATTTGTTAAAATAGTCTATTTATCTCTGTGCTTATATTCATGAAAAATTGAAAAAAAAATTAGCCACTCAGTGGCTCTCCTTGAAAATTTGATGTAGGGACATCTGGGTGGTTTAGTCAGTTAAGCATCTGCCTTCAGCTCAGGTCATGAATCCAGGGTCCTGGGACTGAACCCCATGTCGGACTCTCTGCTCATCAGAGAGCCTGCTTCTCCCTCATGCCTCTCCTCCCTGCTTGTGTTCTTTCTTTCTCTGTCAAATAACTAAAATCTTTTTTAAAAAACTGATGTAACAAAATACTCCATTCCCAGGAAAATCCACACTTGCCCATAAATACAAACATTTGCATGTAGTTTTAAGGGGATTACAGATGCCATAAAACTAATCCATGAATACCAGATTAAGACTGTCTCAATGTGTTGATGTGCAGACCAGTGACCATGGCCCAATCAAGTTTACTCCACAAATGTGACATCTGAAAAGATCAAATAATGCCATTTGGGCCCATATTTGATTGCGAGAGTAAAGATAATTTTCCTTTTTAAATATAGTTTGTGTAGGGGCGCCTGGGTGGCTCAGTGGTTTGGGCTGCTGCCTTCGGCTCGGGTCATGATCTCAGGGTCCTGGGATCGAGCCCTGCATCGGGCTCTCTGCTCCGCAGGAAGCCTGCTTCTCTCTCTCTCTCTCTGCCTGCCTCTCTGCCTACTTGTGATCTCTGTCTGTCAAATAAATAAATAAAATCTTTAAAATATATATATATAGTTTGTGTAAACTCAGAGATTAACTCGTTTAACCTGACCCATTTGGTCAGTATTGTGTATCAGTAGCTCACAAATCATAGCGTAGAGTCTATGTTGTTTTTCTTCATGGCAGGAGAATATTTGGGCTTGAGATTTTATATGAAGGGAAGTTTTAAGTGTCTGGGGAAATCATTCTAGTGAGTCAGATTACACTGATCCATTATTGTTAGCAACCTAAACACTGCACAAAGTGTCCAGGTAAAAAAGGAACCAGAGTGAACTGGTTTGGAAATGTGGAGGCAATCCTAAAGGTTTTCGAGTTCATTTTTGCCATTTGCTACCACGCAAGCCTTTCCGCTGTAATGTGGGAGTGTTTTTTAAAGGCAGAAAGTTTTTAGAAAGGACATTTTAAGAGGAGCATGCAGTTAAGACCCACGTTCAATCACAGCCCTCCAAGAGCATCAAGTATAACGTGAAGTGCCAAGGCAAGTGGCTCTATTTTCTTCTTGCTTATTCAGTCCTGAGGCCACCCTAGATGAAAAGTTGCCAGGTTACATGGTGACTTGGTAATGGGACTATTATAGACAAGGCACTAAAAGAGTTCAAGAAACTCATTCATCTTATTGATTGTGCTTGCAATCTGGAGAGAATGCATTCACTTTGAGTACAATACAAATAAACTTCTACAGTACGTTTGACACAAACACATCCCAAGGCACTTTTCAGCAAAGTGCAATACTAAAATGTGTAAGTGCACTGTCAGAGAAAATGAACCAGTTGGAATATATAGAAGTAAAGTTTAAATATGAATAAGGCTTTCCATTTAGCATTTTGTCTTCTATGTGATATCACCTTCAAGGACTGGGAAATCATAAGTGCATGATCAAGTTCTCGAAGTTTTCCACATTCATCAACATAGAGAGCGTACTGAATGATCTCAGAAATACCCTTCAGATACTTTATTATCGAGGTTTTTTGGGTTTTTTTTTTAATTTATTTATTTATTTGACAGAGAGAGATCACAAGTAGGCAGAGAGTCAGAGAAGCAGGCTCCCCGCTGAGCAAAGAGCCCAATGCGGGGCTCGATCCCAGGACACCGAGATCATGACCTGAGCCAAAGGCAGCGGCTTAATCCACTGAGCCACCCAGGTGCCCCTATTATAGAGGTTTTAAATCTGCATTTCACAATACGTATATCTGTTGTGATCAAGCTTGATGAACTTGCTGTATAATTTGCCCTGGAAGTAAGTAATTCATTTGGAGCTTGACTTAGCTGGTTTGGCTCACTTTCTTGGTCAGCTTAGCCAGACAATTACCAAAGATGTGCTTCCTTTTCTTTGTGTGGACATGGGGCAGCTGAACATTACAGAGATGATGTGCTTCATCTCTTCACAGCTGCTTACCAACTCGTTGTTATACTCCTTAAACTCGCCTGACACTGAAACTCACAAGGAAAACCTCCAGAGCAGCCCTATTTCCTGTCACTAACAGTATATTTTCAACCTTCTGTGGAGACACTGGTAAGCTCCTTGTAGTTCCTCATAAATGAAAATTGGGGTAACTAAGATACACTTTCCATATAGCATTTCGATAATGCCCTAAGTATATTTAAATGACTGTCCAGTGAAATATGTAGTTTTTCCATCTGAGGCTGGTATCCACCACTGATCAAATAAACTGTCTCTTTGCCAAACTGCATTTCATATTCTGCATATATATATATATATATATATATATATATATATATATAGCTAATAAGATATGGGGAATTAGTAAGTTTTTCATGGTTCTCCTTCACTCAGAATTATTTATTATTTTTACTTGCTCTTTTTAATAATTCTGCAGGCTATAAGAAATCTGTTTATGCTCCCCCATATTATCTTTTATATTGGGGAATGTAAACGTTCTTCTGGTGAAGGCTGTGAATGTTAATTTTTTTCATGTTTAAAAAGATCCATGAACTTGAGAACGTAAAAATGTGTTCTAAGAATAGTGCATTCCTAATAAGAAGGGTATTTTTTTGGTGGGAATAAGCATTAGGAATAATAATGTTATCTAAGATAAAGTGACCTTATTTGAATTTAGATATTTGTGGTAATAAAGGAAGTATAAAAACATAAAGCTTAAGTCTGAAAGGATTCCATGTGCTGTCCACAAGTCATCATCACATCATTGATTCTGTCTATAACTTCCAACAACTCTTTGGCCATCTGACTGATTCCTGGGCCAGAGATTTGTGCAAAAACCCCTCTCTAAAGTCACAACAGTTCCCTTTGTATCATCTGTTAATAGCATATGTTTATTAGTTTCCTATTGCTATGTAACTAATTACCACAAATAGTGGCTTAAAACAATACAAATGTACAGTATCCCATAGTTATGGGCAGAAGCCTGGGCACATTGGGGCTAGATTTTCTGCTTCAGCTCTCACCTGGCTGAAATCAAGGTGTTATCTTGAGGTATTCACCTGGGGCTTGGGTCCTTTTCCATGTCCGCTGGTTTGGGACAGGATTTGTTACTTTCCAGCCATAGAGTGAACATTTCATTTTCCTGCCACAGGTCAGATCCTAAACAGGAGAGGCAGCCATCAGGTTCTTGTCACATGATCTGTTCCACAGGCAGTTCATGCCATGAATGTTTGCTTTTTTCTAGGCAAGACAGAGTACATTTCTCTGGTTTCCTCTTTGTGACCAGCCAGAAAAAAACTCTCTTAAAACATTCATGGGATTTTGTCAGACCCACTGAAATCACCTCCCTATCCTAAGCGCAATTGATTTGGAACCTGAATTACATCTGCAAATTTCTTTCACAGCAGAACCTAGATGAATGTTTATTGAGTTATGAGAAGAAGATGTGTTTACACCAGGGTCCAGGAATCCTGGAGGCTATTTTCGAATTCTGTCCTTCACAATATGTAAAAAAAAAAAAAAAAAAAAAAAAAAAAAATGTCCATTCAGGTATTACCTGTGAAACAGTGAGCAAATGGAACACAAATCAAATCAGAGAAAATCTATCATTCTGCCCTTTGAACATCAAATTTCATTATGAAACAAGGAGATAACACACATGCCTTGAAAACTCTTGTGGGGATTATAAAATGAAGTAATGGAGAAGGGTAGGCATTATATTTACACATTTTAGCAAAGTGGTTGGAGTGATGTGCCGGGATTGAGATGAACAGATAAATGACATCTGGTGACACTTTTGTCCCCTCAGATGCTTTGGACGGAAGCTAAATGGAAGATGAATGGGAGCCAAGGCAGTGACCCACCTACGTGCCTCAAAGACAGGGTCCACTGAAGACCATCCATAGCTCAAGCCCTGAACTCACCATCCAACAACTGCAAGAATCAGCCTTGACAGAGTCTTCCCTTGACTTTTCACATGGTTGGCTCCTTCTTCCTTCTCCAGGTATGAGCTCAAATTAACTGTCCTAGAGCCCTTTCTTTAACATCACATAATACCCACTTATCTTGATTTACAGATCTCTGACTTGTTATAGCCTGAAATCCTCTTATATGTATTCATTTCCCCCTAGCAGAATAATAAGCTCAATGAGAGAGGCTTTTCTTTCTTGTTTATTACTGTGGCAGACTGCTCAGTTACTCTATTGAAGAGTTGAGTAAATGATTGAATGGGTAATCCAGAGGTCCACAACCTGTTGGGGGCAGAAGCCACGTCTGTTCACCCTTCTTCCTTGTGTATAAAGTTGAAGTAAATTTGTAACCACCTGTATTTACAGATTTCCTATGAAATCATCAACATCCATGGTGCTATCCTGGAGATGTAGTAGTATCTAAACAGAAACTGGGAAATGTTTATATCTTTTCCTGAAGCTTTACTGCCCCAGAACATGGGGCATTTTCTGATGAGCCAGGAGATACCACATAAATCCAGGAAAGAGACACATACGTAGCATATAAACATGGGTTCTGCCCTCAGACAGACTTAGTGTCAAATCCCAGTTTCACAGCTTACTCTAGTTGTGTACCTGAGCAAGATCCTGAACATCTCTGAGCCTCAATATCCTTTCAGAGAAAATGGTAAGAATGTACTAACAGGATGGTCACAGTATATGTATGTATGTGTCACAGATTTTAAAATGTGAAGAGTTTGCTTGGTGCCAAGATGCAATGATATTGAAGTTCCAAAGTGAGATCCCTTGCCAACAGATGCAGATTTTCAAAGGCAGTTTGTAAGCAGCATTTCCACCACTATTGCACTCCTCATCCAGGCCACCGATAGGAGACCAGGTCTGAGCAGTGAGGCAGGACAACAAGAGCAGCAGGACTTCTCGGGAGGGAGCTGTGGCTGAGTTGTGTCCCCACTCGTTCCCTTCGGAGGACAGTTCGGCTTCCTACTTGGCAGGAGGCTTAGAGAGCTTGGGCCGGTTCCCAGGGGGCCAAGAGAGAATCTGCTGTCTTTTCTTTTCAGCTCAGGAGCTAGTAGCTGAGTGGCTCTAGTGCAGGCCTTCTAGAAGGTGAGAGAACGGCTGGTTAATTGGTGATGGAGCTGGAGAGGATTTCTGTGCCGCTCACTGGCAGTTTCAAGTGTGACTTTCCCCCCACTCTGCTCTCGTCCCTCCTTATGTTGCACCAGCTGAAGCTCCAGTAGGTTAACTGGGAGAGGAAAAGGACAAGGTGAAGTAATGTGGCCGCCTAATCTAGGGAGAAGGGAAAATTTATTACTAAGCGACGTTCAGGGTTTCAGATTTCTCGAGCTAAGTATTTTACTTAATGAATTAAGACCATATGGTAAGACCAGAAGAAGAGATAAAGTTAGAAAAAATCTATATGCTGCTCTATTCTGTAATTTCTCAAGGAAAATGGACTTATTATTTTTATTAACAGGAGGAGTTAAATCACATAAGAAATGACAGTACCAATCCAGCACACACTCCGTTCTAAAATGCATAGTCACTTCCTCTCTAAAACCTTTTTTGACAGAAATTGCAACTGTAATGAAATATATATACATTTCGCACTGTCTGGGATAACCACAGGTTCCAAGGGGAGTTACTTATTCCTGATGAAAGATGATCACTCCCAGTAGGCAAGTGTTCCCAGTGTCAATTGTGCAGATATTAAGGAGACAGAAGACGGAGAAAAGGTCATCTAATTTGGCATTTAATAGGTTGTTTGAAATGTTTGAAAGTGCTGTTTTCTGAGGTGTTCTGTGGAAGGAAAACAAATTGCAGGGAATTAGAAGAAAATGGGAGAGGAGAAATGGAGACAATGGCTACTGACATGCTAGAGGAGTGAACAGCAAAACAGGCTGATGGCTTTGAGAGGTCAGATCACATGGGGAGGGAGTTGTTTGGGAGGATGGAGGGAAGCCTACGTATAATGAGAAGCCAGAAGGAAGAAACCAGGGGTGAGAGATTTAAGATGCAGAAGAAAGAAATAAGAAGAAAAGGGAAACTTTGCACTTAAAAAAAAACAAAAAACAAAAAAAGAAGAGTGAGCAATTTATTTTCGTAAAAGCTACTATTCCTTCCCAGCTATAGGCTACCCAGTTCAGTACATGTGGTTATGTGGCATCTCAGAACAGTCTGGTGACATAGGTGTCATTATGCTCATTTCAAGGATGAGAAAACTGAAGTTTACAAGGTTTAGTTCTTGGCTCAAAGTCATACAAGTTCAGCAGGCTCCCAAATATTTATTCTTCTCACTTACCCCACTCTGATTGTTAGGATTTGTTTTTGGTTTGGATTGGGTTTAGGGTTTGGTTTTTTGTTTTGTTTTGTTTCTTTGTTTGTTTGTTTTTAGAAAGAAGACTCATCAAATAGATGCCAAAGGGGAAAAAATATGCTGAGATTAAGATGGGGGTCCTTTAGTCACCTCCTAACGGAATAATATATGGTCTATAGAGAAGGTAAGGTAATTTTCCAAGAGCATGGGAGAAATAGGCAACTGAGAGCTTATGAGAAGCGGAGTTTTACAATGCTGGAAATACGCTGGAAAAGTCACAGAATGTTTATAAAATGATGATAATCTCTTATCTACTCAAAAACTACAACATGGCCCTAAACTCATTACACACGTGGTCCAGGGCAGCCTCATTCAGGATGCACAGTATTTTTAGCCACACATACTATTGTTTGACACTCAAAACTTATCTTCAGATTATGGAACTGAGATTCAGAGATTCCAAAAATTAAGGGACATGCTCCACTCAGTGATACAGATCAAATCAAATCAACTTGGATGATTTCTTTCTCAAGCAAATCATACTACTTTCTCTCCCGGGAAAATGGATTAATTTCTAAAAGTTACTTTGAAACTTTGTTTGCAAGGAGTGAAAAGACTTTATCAAAACATAGCCTTATGTGTTGGGAGCATAAAATGGTAGAATGAAATGGGACTGTTATTAACCTCAGCCTTTTCATTAGCCTCAGCTTTCTGACTGTGAGAGAAATGGAAGGCTAGTAAAATGCTTTCTCTGCATTTTGCCAACCCAACAGAAGATGCCTTTATTTAAATTATAGCTCATTTTATTGCCATGGTGTTATATATTAGAAATTGATTACTCCATTTCTTCTGTAATAGCTTCATTATATTTGGGGGGGGTGGAGGGCAAGCCTTTCTTTTATTTTTTAAAATAAGAAATAATGAGTGTATGAAAGTGAAATCTTTATTTTTATTGTATCTACGATTTCAAATAAAGCATACTGAGCATAATTATAGCATTAAATTGAATTTCAAGACAATTATTATTTTCTGAAGAAAATGAGATTGCTTACAAGTTTTTTTTTAAATCAAATATCACTTATTGCCAACTTTTTAAAGCAGCAAAATAAGTCTGATGCCACTTTTAAGCAAATTGAAAGAGAATTCCTCACAACTGCAAACTCTTCACAGCTCTCTATCATGTGGGTGATTTAACACACCTCGTTAAATGGAAAGCAGTTGTATTATATGATTTTTTTGAAAAAATTTTAAACTTAACAAAGTTAGATATTCAGCATTTTTTTGATATCTCAGCTGGTAAAATTTTGACTTAGACTTTTAAATAATAAATGTTGACAATTCCTGAGATAGGAGGGGTTGGAAGAGTAAAGCTAGAAATCGAAAAGGGAGTGAACAAGTGAAACAAGGATTTTTGCCTAAATATTGAATACCTTACATTGTTTTCAGTGTTCTCTTTGGAATGTATCAAAAGTTATATAAGGGGTGCCTGGGTGCCACAGTCAGTTAAGCAGTTAATTCTTGACTCTGGTTCAGGTCATGATCTCAGGGTCTTGGGATCAATCCCCACATCTGGCTCCACATTCAGCTGGGAATCTGCTTCAGGATTCTCTCTTGAGAGACACCCCCGACTTGCTTGCACTCTCTCTTCCTCTCTCTCTAAAACAAATAAATAAATCTTTTTTTTTTAAGATTATTTATTTATTTATTTGACAGAGAGAGAGATCACAAGTAGGCAGAGAGGCAGGCAGAGAGAAGAGAGAGGAGGAAGCAGGCTCCCTGCTGAGCAGAGAGCCCGATGCGGGACTCGATCCCAGGACCCTGAGATCATGACCTGAGCCGAAGGCAGCGGCTCAACCCACTGAGCCACCCAGGTGCCCACAAATAAATAAATCTTAAAAAAAAATGAAAGTGATATAAAATCATCCGAAGTTGTTGTCCCTGCTCTAGAAGAATTTGTATTCAATGGGAAAGTTCACATGTAAGTGAAAATGTGGAAAAAGAACACCAGGATAATACATTAGCACAGTCATCATCTTCTGGAACAGCCCACTGGGTCCTTGGGAGTCTAGGATATCTCCCCGAGGGTTTGCAAATAAGAGAAATGGCAACCTCAATGAAGCTGAGGTTACTTATCACAGACTTCCCTAGGTCAGTCCCATGAGGAGTTCAGTAGGAAATAGAGCATTCAAATCAGGGCTGTGTTGCCCAAGCAAGATTTCTTCTTGTGATATATTCTTTATTAATTCCCCCCAGGTGACATTTGATACACCTAATAATTCAATCCTTAAAACTTGTTTTTTTTAATTGGAAAATATACTTAATATGTTGAAAAAAAATCTTCATGAAGGGGGACCTGGCTGGCTCAGTGGAATTTAAGTTGTATATATTTCCTGTCATTCTAAAAAAGAATTTGTGAAGGAAAATTTTGCTAAATGTTAAACTTCGAAATTTAATATACCAGATTATCCAAATACTGTCCACTAACTAGTTCATAGATTTTAAAAATAAAATACACCCAACTGTTAAAACCAAAAAAAAAAAAAAAAAATCTGGGAGTCATGAGTTCAAGCCCCACATAGAGCTTAAAAATAAGTAAATGAAATTTAAAAGGGGGCAGTAGAAAAAAATTTTTTTAAAGATTTTATTTATTTATTTGACAGAGAGAAATCACAAGTAGACAGAGAGGCAGGCAGTGAGAGAGAGAGGGAAGCAGGCCCCCTGCCGAGCAGAGAGCCCGACGCGGGACTCGATCCCAGGACCCCGAGATCATGACCCGAGCCGAAGGCAGCGGCTTAACCCACTGAGCCACCCAGGCGCCCCTAGAAAATTTTTTTTTACATCTTTATAAAATCAACCATATGCTTTTCTTTATTCAGTTATTATTTGAGATAGGGATATGCAACTTCCATTAAAGAGAAATGCTCAGTATAGAGCAATGCACAGCTATAAATTATAGCAATAATTATAGATACCACTTAAAAGTAAGAGTGAAACCACCACTATCAAAAAAAATAGTAAGATTTTATTTTTCATCCACAGTTGCCCTGAGGACTCTTAGAACTCCATATCTTTAGGGGTACCTGGGGGTCTCAGTTGGTTACACATCAGACTCTCGGTTTTAGTTCAAATCATGATTTCAAGGTCATGAGATCAAGCCCCAGGTCAGGCTCCACGTTGGGCATGGAACTGCTAAGAGTCTATTTCTCCCTCTCCCTCTGCCCCCCTCATCCTCAAACAAGTGTCTAACAGGATTCTCATGATACTCAGAGGAAAAAGAAGGGGAAAAAATGTGCTATTATTAGCCTTCATATTCATATTTTAGAAGCAGTACAGCTATGGTATTCTAAATTAATTGAGGGCATGGATAATAGTAAAAAATATTTACCAAATCTTGTGGTTCTGTTAGGTGAATGCCATTTCTTACCTCCCTGCCCTGGCTCTCCCCATAACTGTGAATCTGAGATCACATTAATGATTCATTAATTCTTATGCCTGAAAGGAGCAGGAATATTATGGGTAATAGTGGAAGACAGAGAAAGAGCAAGAGAGAGAGAGAGAGAAAAGAAAGAAGTAAGGAAAATAGATAGGGGGAAAAGGAGGGGGAAAAGGGAGGAAGGGAGAAAGGAAAGAAGAAGATGAAAGCTATCTTGGGTAAATAAAGTGGGGAATACAACAAAACTCCAGTCCTGGAAAAGTTCTGGACACCCAAAATTAACCAATTTTCAATGAAAAACAAACTGTTTATTCTAAAGCATTTATTCTAAATAAAGGAAGCCTGCAGTACAGGCTCTGAAACTGTCCCTTGTAAGGATCCTATTAAATTCTGGGATAACCATCCTTTTCCCTGCAGTCCCTGCAATGTGGAGAGAGAGGAGCTCCATCCTGCCAGTTACAGTATCCAGGCAGGTAACCCAACATACGACAATTAAGTCAATCTCTTCCACGTGAGCTGGTTATCACTACCTTTTGTCTCTACCATTTAAGCAGCAGTAGGCTTATGCAGTATTAAAGATTTGAAATGAAAGAAAGAAGAATGTATCGGTGTCTCCCATGGAGGCATTTCTTCAAATACCAGACTTTTTCTTTTAGCATCAAGAAATCAGCCCTGCTGATATGTACAAGAAATGTACAAGACAGTTGTGATTCTCTGGCACTACATCCTCGGATGATGAATGTGTAAATGCAGTCCACTCACTATTTCTGAGACTTAAGAAAATTTAGTGGATTTAAGCACCATATGGATGATGTTGTTAAAGAAAATATCTTGATTATTTAGCTCAGATGAAGCTCTTTGTTTTTTTTTTTTCCTGCAAAGTTCATTTTCTAAATACAATAAATTAAAAAAAGTCATCTTCATATGAAATTCTGAAAGTTCTGCAGTGTGCTAATAAAGGAATTTGGACCTTCAGGAATGTGTTTAAGAACCTGGAGATGTCTTCTGTATGTATGCCTGTGAGCCCCAGGAGGTGCTCAGCAATTTTAATGTTCAAAAACATTCAATGTATGCATCTTTGTTGGCTGGGAAACCAGGCTGTATGTTTGTTACCATGAGGTTTGAATAACAGGTCAGCCTTGAGGCTGACAAGGCTCTTACAGACCTGTTCAAAGAAATAATGAAAACCAGGGTTTTTAAAAGGTGGAAATTAAAGATATACAGTAACTACAGAAATCAATTCAGGAAAAGGAATGAGTAGAGAATGACCTTAGTCAGCTGAAAGTCATGCGCATTGGTAGGAATGCCCAGATATAGAATCTGCTATACTTATAGATGGTCATATATAGGGTAACTGTGTGTGCTCTTTGCCCCAGAAAGCCCTGGTATGTCACTATTATATAATGACCCACATGATTTGTCCTAGGAATTTTTATTTTTTTAATGATGAGTCATTACCAATAGTTACAGTAAAATAAGCCAGAGTGTTTTTGATGGATTTTTTCTTTGTGCTTCTAACTTCTGCACATTTAGACTGTGTGAGGTACATGTGCAGTGAACAGAGCTCCTCCTTAAATGGATCATTACATTTAAAAGACAGGAAACCACCTTTTTCCCAGTCTTTGAAGGTGCACCATGACTAATTCCTCCCTCTCAAGAACAGTCTGTAGATTCTCTTATAAAATGCAATGTCCTCAGTAATCCTAATTCTGGGTATATGCCCAAAGGAAATGAAAACAGCACCTTGAAAAGATATATGCACCCTATGTTCATTGCAGAATTATTTACAATAGTAGACATGATATGGAAACAACCCTAGTGTCTATCAACAGATCAATGCATCAAGAAGACATGGTATACATACAAAATGGAATATTATTCAGCCATGAGAAAGAAGGAAATTATGCTAATTGCAGCATGGATGGACTGGTAGGCATTAAACCAAGTGAAGTAAGCCAGATGAAGAAAGACATATACTGCATATCACTTATATGTGGAATCTACCAAAAAAAAAAATCAAACTCATATAAATAGAGTAGAAAAGTAATTACCAGGGGCTGCAAGATGGAAGAAATGGGAAAAAGTTGGTATAATGGTACAAAGTTTTAGTTATAGGATGAATATGATCTAATGAATCTAATAAATAGGGTCAAGTATGAAGCATGGTGACTATAGTTAATAATACTGTACTATAACACTGTATTGTATTAATAACACTGAAATTGTCTAAAACAGTAGAACTTAAATGTTCTCATCAAAACTCATAAAAAAATAAAAACAAAGCGATGAATGTGTTAATTCAGTAGAGGGGAGAATTCTTTCACAATGTATACAATAACAAATCATCATGATGTAGACTTCAAATATATATAATTTTATTTGTTAATTATGCCTCTGTGAAGCTGAATTTTTTTTAAAGATGGAATATTCTCCAACAGCAGCAGCTGTGGACTGCCATCTCTTTCTAGTCTTAATGTCAATCAATGTGGTCAATATTGCTGCACTGCTGCCCCTGCCGTCCACTTGGTGTATACAGATTGTAAGACTGCCTGTTCCCCAACATGTAAATGTAAGAGCTACCAGATTGCAAATCAGTGTGGTCAGTGAGAATATGGAAAAATATAGGTTAAATGTGTGCAGCTTATATACAGGAAATATAAGCAGTGCAGTTTGGTCATAAAATGTAGGTAGAATAGACTTAATTCTATCACCACAGTTTTTTGTCAGTTGTTGAATATATAAAACTCTATATACAAAACTACTCATTTATTTTATTGTTTGATAACACTTTTTGACTCAGCAGTAAACCCATCTGGCAAGGAAAAATAAATAAATAAAGATTTCTTAAATGACAGATGAATTGCCATTTCTCAAGAAAGTCCAATGGTACTTCCAAAATATTTATCTGCATTTTCCATATGTTATTAGTCTTGTAGTAATAACATTGCAAAACTGAAGCCTGACGTGTGTTGGGAAAACCAGAATATCAGAAACTACTTCAACAATTAGTATTTCAGACTTTGTAAACTAAGGATTGCTAGAGGGGAGGTGGGTTGGGGTGGGTTAAATGGGTGATGGGTGTTAAGGAGAGCACTTGTGATGAGCATTGGGTGTTGTGTCTAAGTGATAAATCACTAAATTCTCCACCTGAAACTAATATTACATTGTAGTTTAACTAACTTGAATTTAAATAAAAACTTGAAGGAAACAAACAAACAAAAGACTTTACCTAAGCACAATGTTGTAATACAACCAATTGCAGAAAGCACGTTCTAATATCATCCCTGTGAATCATGACTTCTCGTTGATACCAAAATTGTTTAGATCTGTGTTGTCCAATAAAGTAGCCATTAGCTTGCATGGTTATTTAGATTAAAATTAATATTAATTCTGATTAAATACAATTAAAAATTTGATGTCTTAGTCACACCAGCCACATTTGAAAGGTTCAATAGGCACTATGACTTATGGCTTATGGCTACCATTTGAACAGTACAGATCTAGAACATTTTCATTATTGCAGAAAGCTCTATTGCAAGACTTAGATTGTTAATTTTTTTCATCTTCCACTCCAAGTGTGGAGCTCAGCATGGAGCTCGATCTCATGACTCCAAAATCATGACCAGAGAGGAAACAAGAGTCAGATGCCTAACTGACTGTGCCACTTGGGCACCCTCTCCCATTTTTAAAAATATTTTATTTATTTACTTAAGAAAGAGTAAGCAAGTGAGAGAGAGATAGAGAACATGGGAAGAAGCAAACTCCTCACTGAGCAGGGAACCAACTGAGCCACCCAGGTACCCCACCGCTCTCCTATTTTTAATTACATAGATTTTTCCCTGCCAAAAGAGTGAAATGAAATTGGGATGTGTGATTTTTTAAAACCTAAATTTGATAAAACATTCTGAAGAATCAAGAGAAAGTTTAAGTAATGAGATTTGTTTCATAAAATATTTTCAACATGTCAAACAAAGTTCCATCAAGTTACAAAGACTTTGCTTATAAAATATTGGCCTAAAATGTTTACATATTTCAGTATTTTTTCTAACCCTAGATTTAGCTTCCTCTATAGCAGAAGTTGTTCTACTCTACAGTATCTCAACATCTATAGAGAGAGTTTTTTCTTAGTTAAAAATATTTTGGTTTCAGGATGCCTGTTTGGCTCTGTCAGTTGAGCAACTGCCTTCGGCTTGGGTCATGATCACGGGGTCCTGGGGTCAAGCCGCGCATCAGGCTCCCTGCTCGGTGGAGACCCTGCTTCTCCCTCTCCCTCTGCTGAGGCCCCTGCCTCTGTTCTCTCTCTCTCTCTCTCTGACAGATAAATAAATAAAATATTCATTTAAATAAATATTTTGGTTTAAGGCCATCTTGGTGGCCCAGTCAGTTAAGCACCTGATTCTTGATTTCAGCTTGGGTCATGATCTCAGGGTTGTGGGGTTGAGCCCTGCATCAGGCACCAGTCTCCAGAAGTCATCTTCTGAAGAAGTCTGCTGGAGATTCTCTCTCTCTCTCTCTCCCTCTGCCCTTACCCTCGCTGTACACACACATCCTCTCTCTCTCTCTCTCTCTCTCTTTCAAATAAATAAATAAATCTTTAGAAAATGTATTTTGATTTTTTAAAAAAGAGTTAATTTAAAATCTCATTACAAAAATTGAATCATGTTCTCCACCTGAAACCAGTATATGTCAATTACAACTCAAATTTTTTAAAGAAATAAAAAAAGAAAAAACTCTCAAGAGTTAATGTAGAATGCAAATTTAAAAATACTGAACATGATTGTTATAAAAAATCAAAAACAATTAAGTCATGTTGTAAAGAAATCCAGAGAATAAGCAGTGACAGCATTAGAAATAGTTCTGGCTAGGCAACTGATTAAATAGTATGATAATATATCAATACGAGTATCCTGTTTGTGTTAAAATTTAATGTTCTAATTATCGTGATAAAGAAGTTATCCTTAAAGAAGTTTTGTTTTTATTTCACACAAAAATGACTGTTTTGGAGACAACCATTATGTAGATTCCACAGTATAATAGAACCAATTTTCATGTAATAGGTAATCATTTCAAATAATTATTTTTAGTGGCCTCTTTCACTTTCAAAATTTTCTTTATTTGGATGATTAAAATATCATCATGCTCATCATTCTAGTAGTAAAGTATGAAGAAACCAGAAAGATTTAAACATGGTTATGTAATATATATGTCCATAGTCTCCAATCTTAAATTTAAAAAAAGGATTACCCAGGGTTATCACTTGTTTTCTGTTTAGGTGAAGGTGTATCTTCTTATTAGACTGCATCTACAATGTTAAAGTATGTATGCACATGTGTATATATCATTAGAACACATATAAAAGGAAAACATTCATAATCCAACCCATTCTTAATTTTTTATATCCTTAATTATACATGTTTTATAACCTATATAACCAAGCACCCATACACACATATAAGCTACATATACTCTATTATAGATGCGATTTCATGCCTAATCTTTTTTAAACTAATTACATCTTCCATTACTATAAGACTATGCCATTGCCCATCAGTATGAATTAGTGATAAAAGTCATTTTTGAAGTTCACCCATGTTTCACTAGATGTTTTTAGAGACAGTAGAATGTAGTGATTAACACTATAGGCTGTAAGTATATATATATAGACATGTGTTTATACATATAAATACCTATTTTTATTCATCCATAATATATTTACACACATATTTTATATGTACCTATAAATATATATGGTTAATTTATATATACTTACATATATGTATCTTGATTTGTATCTCCCTAATAAATATAAGTACATATCAATATATATACACATTTATATATACATATAAATATATATATTTATATATGCATGTGTATTTATATATATATTAAATTTTGCTTTGAATTCCACATGTACTATACCAGCTTCATTATATTGGGCAAGTTTCTGTGTCTGAGTTCCTCACCTATAAAATGAAGAAAATATTGCTGCCAACTTTATAGAAGTAGATTAAAAGGCTGTTGAGTTAATATAGGTAAAGCACTTAGAACTGTACTTGGAACAAGTGCTATATACGTTTTAGATATTATTGTTTATGAAGCACTGATTATATGCTAGATATTCTACAGGATTTAAATTAAAACATCCATAGCCTTCCATTTTAATAGAATTCTAATTCTTGATTATAGTATTCACAACCATTGGGGGAAAAAGTGTTGCATTTTCCTCTTCTTTTACTAAAACAAAGTAAAAAGAATTCAAAAAGATTCCAAAAAATTCATAGGAAAACTTTTTAAAATTGTACACATTAAACACACTGTTTAACATTAAATACACAGGATGTGTTTTGTATTCCAATATTATAATTTTTAACAAGGAACCTTTGGTAATCATGTGACAACTTTATCCATGGAGAACCTGAGAAATAGAGCTCATCAATATATGGAAGATAATAGCTTTCATTTATTAAGAGTTGACTTTGTTAAAAAAATAAAATAAAATAAAAAGAGCTAACTTTGTGCCAGGCTCTGTTCTAAGCACTTTGTGAACCTAATTCATTCACAAAACTGCTAGACATCTCTTGCAGGTTGGGTTACATTCCAGGTGGAAATCCCTGGCTTTACTACCTTCAGTAATCCACAGGACAAACTGAATGTGGAGCAAAGAGCTGAGGGCAGATTCTGTCTCCCGTACTTGCTTTGTTTTCATTTTTGTTTTTCTCTGAGTAGCTGAACAACCACAGGGGATGGGTGCTGTTGGGGTGACAGGGAGGCAGGGGAGAAGGTGAAACTTTTAGGGTGGTAGGAGACAAAATTCCAAAAGAAGAGAAGACCTCCACTCATAACACCTCCACAACCATACCCACTCTTAGATTTTACTTCTGTCAAAAGAGCAGGACCTTATCTTGGACACAAAGAGAAATACAAGAGTGCAGAGAGGGAGCAATTCTGTTCAGTTTAGGATGGACCACCTAGACACCTTGATGGTTGCAATGGACTCCACTCCAGGCACAATGATGAGGCCTACTGGGCTGAATATGTTAACGGTCCCATCTGGACTCACTGAGAATTGTCTTAGACCATTGTTCTCATTCTGCTAGTTGTCATGGTCAAAAGACCATGCAGGACTCACCAACTATCTTTGATAAACCACCCCTGGTTCCAGCTGTCCTCACTCCTCCCACGGACCCCTTCTATACCCAGACTACCTATGCAGGAGGAAGAAGTCTGGGTAGAGATTCCTTGAAATCAACAGTGGGTCATTTTCTCATTTCTGTCTGTGAATTTTTTTTAATTTATATATTTTCAAATAGATGTGATTTTCTTGCAATCAATCCAGCAAAACAACTGATGATCACATAAAAACCATGGATTAATTCATGAATGTTGACAATGACAGGTGACAGTTGGATGGTGGCTATTTATGAGACTTTATGTTTTTCTGACTCTTTTGGAATTTAACTTTATAATATTTACACATATTTTGTGACTTAAATATAGTTATGAATATATTTAATCAGTATGATTTTGGAAGCTTTCCCTCCTCCTCTACTTTTTGGAATAGTTTGAGAAGAATAGGTATTAACTCTTCTTTAATTGCTTAGTAGAATTCACCTGGGAAGCCATCTGGTCCTGAACTTTTGTATGGTGGGAATTTTTTGGTTACTAGTACAATTCATTGCCGGTAATTGGTCTGTTAAAATGTTCTATTTCTTTCTAACTTAGTTTTAGAAGTTTATATGATTCTGGGAATGTATCCATTTCTTCTACATTGTCCAATTTCTTGGCATATAATTTTTATAATATTCTTTTATAATACTTTGAATTCATGTTGTTTCAGCTATTATTTCTCCTCCTTCACTTCTGATTTTATTTATTTGAGTCATCTCTTTTTTTTTTTTTTTTTTTTCTGATTGATCCTGACTAAAAGTTGATCAGTTTTACTGATCATTTCAAAGAACCAGTTCATGGCTACATTGATATGTTCTTTTTTTTTTTCTTTTTACTTTTCCATTTCATTTATTTCTGTTCTAATCATTATTATTCCCTTCCTTCTATTCTGATTTGGACTGAAATCCTGCCATGCTTTTTCTTCGTTTTCTAGATCCTTTAGGTGTAAGGTTAAGTTGTTTATTTGAGATTTTTCTTATTTCTTGAGGTAGGTCCTGTATTGCTATAATTTTCCCACAGCTTTTCCTGCATCCCCAAGATTTTGGGCCATTGTGTTTTCCTTTTCATTTGTCTCCATGCATTTTTTTTTGAAATTTCATCTTCAATTTCTTGGGTGACCTATTTACTTTTTAATAGTATATTATTTAGTCAGCATTATTCTGATACCAAAACCAGGTAAAAACACTACAAAAAAAGAAAACTATGGGCCAGTGATGAACATAGATGCAAATATCCTCCAGAAAATACTAGCAAACCAAATCCAGCAATACATTTAAAAAAATTCACCACAATCAAATGGGATTTATTCCAGAGATGCAAGGGTGGCTCAATATTCACAAATTAAGTGATGAGAGAAAGAATAAAAACCATATGATTATCTCAATAGACACAGAAACAGCATTTGAAAAAGTACCACATCTATTCATGATAAAAACTGTCAACAAAGTAGGTGTAGAGAGAACATACATCAACATAATAAAGGTCATATATGAAAAACCCACAACTAAAAGCATATTCATGGTGAAAAACTTAGAAGCTTCTCCTCTAAGACTGGGAATAATACAAGGATGTCCACTCTCACCACTTTTATTCAATATAATACTAGAAGTCCTAGTCATAGACGGGGAAAAAAAAAAAAGTCCTAGAAAGAGAAAAGCCATCCAAATTAGTCAGGAAGAAGAAATCTGACATAATTTGTAGATCTAGTATACAGAAAACCTTAAAGATTCCACCAAAAAGCTACTACAACTGATAAGTGAATTCAGTTAAATCACAGGATACAAAATTAATATACAGGGGTGCCTGGGTGGCTCAGTCAGTTAAGCATCTGCCTTCTGCTCAGGTCATGATCCCAGCATCCTGGGTTTGAGCCCCACTCAGGCTTTCTCTGCTCAGTGGGGAGTCTGCTTCTCCATCTCCCTTTGCCTACTGCTCTGCCTAATTGTGTGTGTATGTCTCTCTCTGTCAAACAAATAAAATCTTTAAACAAACAAAATTAATATACAGAAATCAATTTCATCTCTATTCACTAATAATAACTAGTGGAAAAGGAAATTAAGAAAAGAATCTCATTTATAATTTTGTGAGAAAGAAGAAAATACTTAGGAATAAACTTAACCAAGGAGACAAAAGACCTGTACTCTGAAAATTTAAAACATTGATAAGAGAAATGGAAGATGGCACAAACAAGTGGAAAGATATTCCATGCTCATGGATTAGAAAAGCCAATATTGTTAAAGTGTCCATACTATCCAATACAATCTAGATTTAATGCAATCTCTTTGAAATGCCACCAGTATTAGAATGAATAATACTAAATGAATTAGAACACAGAACTAGAATGAATAATCCTAAAATTTATATGGAACCACAAAAGACCTCGAATACCCAAAGCAATCTTAATAAAGAACAGCAAAGCTGGAGGTATCACAGTCCCAGATTTCAAAGCTATACTAATCAAAACAATATGGTGCTAGTGAAAAAATAGATACATAGATAATGGACCAGAATAGAGAACTTAGAAGTAAATCCACATTTTTATGGTCAATGCATCTACATTAGAAGTGGCAAGAATATACCATGAGTAAAAGACAGCATCTCCAAAAAAATGTTGGAAAAAACTGGACAGCTGCATGCAAAAGAATGAATCTGGGCCACTGTTTTATACTATCCACAAAAATAAACTAAAATGCATTAAAGACAAATGTGAGACTGAAAACCATAAAAGTCCTAGAAAAAAAAACCTAGACAGTAATTTTTTTTGACATTGACTGTAGAAACTTCTTTTTTGTAGATATATCTCCTCAAACAAAAAAAAGGGGGGGGCAAAATTAAGCTATTGGGATTACATCAAAATAAAAAGCTTTCACATAGTGAATGAAGCTACCAAAAAAATGAAGAGGCAGTCTGCAGAACAGGGGAAGATATTTGCACATGATATATCCATTAAGGCATTAATATCCAAAATATATAAGAACATACACAACTAAACACCAAAAAACCCCCAAATAATCTGAATAAAAATGAGTAGAGGACCTGAATAGACATTTTTCCAAATAGATACATAAATGGCCAACAGACACATATAAAGTTGCTCAACATTGCTAAACATTAGGGAAACGCAAATCAAACCGCAATGAAATATCATTTTTACACCTGTCAGAATGGCTAGAATAGAAAAGGCAAGAAACAGGTGTTTGCTAGGATGTAGAGAAAATGAGACCCTCATGCACTGATGGTAGAAATGCAAATGGGTATAGTCACTGTGGAAAACAGTATGAAGATTCCTCAAAAAATTAAAAATAGGGGCACCTGGGTGGCTCAGTGGGTTAAGTCACTGCCTTTGGCTTAGGTCATGATCTCAGGGTCCTGGCATCAAGCCCCGTTTCCCACCCCCACCCCCACTCCCCCACTCTCTCTCTGCCTCCCTCTCTGCCTACTTGTGATCTCTCTGTCAAATAAATAAATAAATAAATAAAATCCTTTAAAAAATTAAAAATAGAACTACCATATGATGCAGTAGTTCCACTACCAGATATTTACCCCCCCATACCAGAAAATGAAAACACTAATTGAAGAAGGTATAAGCAGCCCTATGTACATTGCTGCATTATTTATAATAGCCATATAATAGCCAAGATATGTGATTATTGGATAAAACTACCCAATAGATTATTGGGTAAAAAAGGTCATACACACACACATACACACTTACACACACACCCAGGACCATTACTCAGCCATAAGAAAGAATGAGGTCTTACCAATTGCTACAACATAGATAGATCTAGAGAGTATAATACTAACTCAAATAAGTCAGGGAAAGACAAACACTGTATGACTTCACTCATTTGTGGAACTCTAGGAAGAAAACAAAAGAACAAAGAAAAAAGACAAACAAAAAATCAGACTCTTAAATACATAGAACAACCTGATGGTTGCCAGAGATGAGGTGGCTGGGGAGAGGGGTGCAAGAAATAAAGGGAATTAAGAATACATTTATCTTGATTAGCACTGGGTATTGTGTCCATGTGTTTAGTCCTTACCTTGTGTACCCGAAACTAATATAACACTGTGAGTTAATTATATTTCAATAAAAAACAAGAAAACAAAGAAACAAATAGAATATGAGTAAGGCACTTAGAGTGAATTTCCTGAAGTCTGTTGAGTACCAAATATTGTTCTCACCATTATGATCACTAAGGGTTGTCTCCCATTTAAGTACAGTATATGATAAACAAAGTACATTGATGTTTTCTTAATAAAAATATTAAGGTCAACTAGAAAGACACGTTATGAAAAATGGCCAAATGACATGAACAGATCATTCAAAAATTAGGAAATCCAACATATGAGCACATTTCTGAAAAATAAAAGGACATGCAATGAAAACACATTTCCCTTTTAAATCTCTTAAATTAGGGGAAAATAGTTTTAAATGATAATATCTCATGCTGGCAAGGGAATAAAGAAATGGCTACTCTCTCACATATCTGATTGCATTTTTAAATGCTCCAAAGCTTTAGGAAAGCAATTTGGCATTTTATTAGGAGCCATAAAAAATTTATACTTTCTGTGCCAGAACCCCTTTTATCTAAATCTGTCTTAGGGAAACAACCCAAAACACAAAAGAAGTTATAAATTTAATTCAGCATTATTTATTCTAGCCCCCAATTACAAATAAATGCCCAATGATAAAGAAATGATCAAATTATAGCATATTCAGTCAATAGAATATCTTGCATTTTAATACATTTAATAATTATGAACACTTATGCAGCAATATGGGAAATGCTTACAGCATAATGGTAAATAACAAACTGCCATGTTTTTGGAGCAACTGGTAGAAATAAATTAAGACAATATAATTTTTAAAACACTTATTTGAATAATTAAAAAAAAAAAGTATGCATTTGGGGAAAAAGAATAGAAGTTTAGCAAATGGACCTAAATAATTGTTTTAGGATGATGGATTTGCTTTTTTTATCTTTATGCACAGTTTTTGATATAATTATGTTATTTTTAAAATATAATTTATAGACTTTTTAAATTAAATATATGAATTTAAATAAACATCAAATACTATATACTTAAAATTTTAGAAAGACTTTTCTAAATAACAACTTGGTCAAGAGAAAATTGAATACAGGGGCGCTTGGGTGGCTCAGTGGGTTAAAAGCCTCTGCCTTCTGCTCAGGTCATGATCTCAGGGTCCTGGGCTCAAGCCCCGCGTCTGGCTCTCTGCTCAGCAGGGAGCCTGCTTCCCGTCCTCTCTTTCTGCCTGCCTCTCTGCCTACTTGTGATTTCTGTCTGTCAAATGAATAAATAAAATCTTTAAAAAAAAAAGAAAAGAAAAGAAAAAAAATTGAATACATAATAACATTGTTTAAAAAACAGTGAAAATCAAAACATTTCATATTGTTCCCATGAGATCTAATCAAAACAGTGCTTAAAATTAAAGCCCTAAACTTAAATGCTTTTTATAAGAAAATGTAAAAATAAGTTGAGTAAGCTATCTAAAGAATGTTTTAAACACACACCCAAAGTAGGAAAGAAGAGAGCAAGGGAGTGAGAAAGAAAAAAAGAGAGATCCAGTTCATGTATTTAAGATTGACCTTAAACCTTATATGGGTTTGAACTGAAATTTTTTCCACTTACAGGCAATTTTTTTTATAAATATAGTATTGTAAATGTGTTTTCTCTTCCTTATGATTTTCTGAAAGTTTATTTATTTTAGAAAGAGAGACAGCGAGAGAGTGCACAAGCTGGGGTGGGAAGGAGAAAGAGAGAGAGAATACCCAACACAGGGGCCAGTCTCATGACCCTGAGATCACAACCTAAGCCAAAACCAAATGTTGAACACTCAACAGAGTGAGCCATCCAGGGCCCCCTCTTCCTTATGATTTTTTAATAACATTTTCTTTTCTCCTAGTTTACTGTATTATAAAAATACAGCATACAACACATATATCATTCAAAATATGTGTTAATCAACTGTTTACATTATTGGTAAGGCTTCTGGTCAATAGTAAGTTATTAGTAGTTAAATCTGGGGGGAGCTAAAAGTTCTAAGTAGGTTTTCAACTGCAGGGGGCTTGATCCCCCTAACCTCACATTGTTGAAGGGTCAATTGTACTGTATTTCTGGCAAAGTTTATAGAAAGTAATATCTAAATTTAGCATCAGATAGAAAGTAAGATATAATTTAAAATATAATGTTTAGAATGTTTACCTTCCTTAGAGGTTATCCAATGTTAAAAACCAATATATGCCCTGGGGATAAAAAATATATTATGTGCTTGTAAAAAATTAAAAATTAAAAAACCAATATATGAAGAACTGCAGCAAAGTTCAACTCTATCTCATATCCAAATGACTACAGTCTAGTCACTGAGATGTGGAATTAAAAAGTAGTCTGTTCATGTTGGAGCCATATTCAACAGAGAGGATCCAGCTTTGTAGGTTTGACTCTCTTGTGGGGGAAGGGGGTGGATAGTTAATGAAGAGTAAAAATAACAAAAGTAGTCAATATAAAAGAGAAAGTGTCTTCAGACTTGGGCCACATATATACGACTCCAGGCAGGGGCTAGGTCCTTGTAAAACATATCATTGTGCGATGGAGGAAAGCTAATCCATAGCCTCGAGTCTTTGTGTTCCTCAGTTGGAAACTCTGAGACAAGGATTGGATTCAATCATTTATTTGGTAGCTTTTCAAATACATTGGGACAGAGATTTCAGGAAGCATCACACTCTTATTTCTGAGAGGTATTGGTGGATGAGGAAGGAAGAACTTCCCACCAGACTGAAGGATATATCATGATAAGCCGAAGGAGATGGGTAAGTCACACGAGAGTCCGAAAAAGAAGCAGAGGGGTCAGAGAGCTGACATTCATAATGAAAGCTCACTAGGATTCTAGGCTTGGGAGAATAACACCAATTTCTAACACACAGCATGGTCCAAATTCACTCAAATACTGCTACCAGGACAGGGCCAAATTATGGTCCTTGAAAGTCTTACCTGTCTGCAGCTGTGTGAAAATAGGGTAGACCAAAGAGGAGCATCATTATCATAGGTTAAAATATTTATATATATAAATATTGTATTTTATGCATATTGTATGCATCTGTATTACAGTTAGTGGCAGAAAATTTTTCAATAAAAGCTCAACTTGTACTTCTAGTTAAATATTTGGGAACAGGAAGAAATAGTTTTTGTCTTAATAAAATAAAACAAAATTCTTCAAAACTGAGGATTAATATTAAAGTCAATCCAAAATCCTGGTCATCCTCTTTAAAATTAGGACAAAATCGGGGTGATCACTACTAGCACAAGGGCTAAGCTAGTGTCTTTGAAGTTTAGATCACACATGAAGGTATGAACAGAAATAATAGGAATAAATATTGAAAAAGAAAGGAAACAGTATGGTTTGCTTATAAATTACTAAATAATTTACTAAATTACTAAATGCAATTTGCATTTTTTAAACGACTTTCGAAAAAAAGGGGTACAAAGAAAATCTCAATAGCGGACCTCTCCTCAAGATTTGCGCTCTACTTGAATTTTTCTTCACTTAAAATCTTCAAATTTCTCTCTTTCAGTTCCCTTCAATGTCTAATTTCAACTTTTCATTTGCTTTCCTTGACCTATAATCTCTATGTATCTTTTCTTTTTATCTCTCTTAAATATTGGACTCCTTCCGTGTTTTTTTTCCTTCCTTATTATCACTTAACATCAAAACCAAAATATCGAACCATATACTGTGATCTGACTTTAATATTTTGTCTAACATGCCCACTCTCCTCATCTCCAGAACAAGAAAAACATCTAATCCATCTTCGCATGGCCAGTACATTATTAACACAGAGCTTAGCATATAATAGATATTTAATAGATGTTTGTGTAAGTAAATGAACTAATAAACATGAATATATTTTATGCTAACTTGTAAAATAATTCTACATTAAATTTTGGAAAAGATTTTCAAAGTTTTTATTTCAATGTTCACTTTTTTTAACTTAAATTCAATTAGCCAACATGTCTTCTCCCAGCCCTTCCTTCCAAAAACCCTCAGTTTTTTTCCTATAGTTAAGAGTCTCTCATGGTTTCTTTACTTTTTTTTTTTTTTTAAGATTTTTCTTATTTATTTGTCAGAGAGAGAGACCACAAGTAGGGGGAGCAGCAGGCAGAGGGAGAACAGTCTCCCCACTGAGCAAGGAGCCACATGCAGGACTTGACCCCAGGACCCTGGGATCAAGACCTGAGCCAAAGGCAGATGCTTAACTGACTGAGCCCCCCAGATATCCCTCCCATCGTTTCTCTTCCTCTCTAATGACTTCCCATTCAGACATTTTGGTAAACAAAATATTCTTGACCATAGTAACATTTCTTAAAACAAGGAAATGGAGAGTTCTGCCAGACTATATTACGTATCACCAATGAAAGCTATTTGGTAAAACCATGGGACAGAGCTACGTACCCACTAGAATGTCTAAAGATAAAACAACTGACTAAACCAAGTGTTGCCAAGTATGTGAAGGAACTAGAACTCTCATAGGCTGGCGCTGGGAATGCAAACTTTTACAGAACTTTAGAAAACAGTTTGGCAATCTCTTTTAACATTAAACATATATCTACGATATGACCCAACAAGCTTTGGGAGAATATCCAAAGAAAATAAAAGCCTGTATGCCCACACAAAAACTTACACACAATTTTTTTAATTGAAGTATGGTTGACACGTAATGTTACATTAACTTCAGGTGGATACACAAATGTTCATTTGTAGAGAAGGAACAGCAGGAGGAAGAAGAAACCCGAAAAGTCAATAGGATAACTTTCTACATAAAGCCTCTTGTTTTTAGCTCTAAGTGAGTTAAAACTAGGGAGAGCTATGTTCTGGTTTCAGGAACTGAGGAATACAGATAGATCTTACTCAGGGCGGGCGCCCTAACAGGTGTAGTGAGTAACACTACACACATGAGGTATGCTGTGTCTCTGTGCCCTCCGCGTGCCTTTGTGCTCCTAAACAGGTTTTGCCTAGGAGATACACCGTAAACAGGGTTGTTGGGTTTTGGGGGGTGATGTCAGTGAGGCTGCCTGGAAGAATGGAAGAATAGACTCTCTGAGGAGAAAACATCAATCTCAAATTAAATCTTCCTTGAAACTGCCCAGAGTAACTTACTCTGTCTTCTCAAGGGTGAGATGACTGATAGCCACGTTGCAAGTACATGGGTTCTTAAATAAATCTGCTCATGTGGTTCAAATTTATGCTGTTCCGTGTATTCATTCTGATTCACACAGACACAGCCTATTGCTGACGCTTCTGCAGCAGCAGCCCACCAAAAACCTCTCCTGTGTGTTTGTTTTCCTCTGTACAATTGTATAGCATATGAAATTATTTATCCTCCACCAGTGGCCAGAATAACACATGTGCAACACAGAATGTGCAACAGAGCACGACAATTGAAGTGTAAAATAAGTGACAGATATGAGACCAACGCAAAACAAAATGGGGTTGTGATTCATGGGCACAGTCAATAAATACATTACTTATCATCTAAACAGAGAACACTTTTTAAAGCAAGGTAGTCCATGCCCATATAAACAGATGACTAGATAAGTAAATAAATAAGGGAAAAGAGACAAATCTCTGCAGAAGAATTCCAAGTAATTTATGGAGATACTTCACCCTTGGCAGGGGTAGGGCCGTAAAATGTTATTCCAGAACTATGGGCTGCCATAGTGACTTCCTTCAGAAAAAGGAGAGGGAGATGTAATTTTATAATAAAGAGACCTAATCCACACTTCCTCAGTCAGGTGATTAAGGTTAGTATCTATGATGATAAATTACATTGATAGTAAGTACCCTTTATGATGTGATCATCTTGGCATTTTTGTCTCTATTGTCTTCTACCCCCAAACCTATAATCCCAGACTAATCATGAGAAGAACATCAGATAAATTCCAATTATCCATCAGATAGATGCAAAATAATTGAGTATACTCCTCAAAATAGTCAAGGTCATCAAAATCAAGGAAAGTCTGATACATGGTCACAGCCAAGAGGACCCTAAAAAGACAGGACAATTAAATGTCATATGGATTCTTGAGTGAGATCTTGAAGCAGAAAAAAAAATTAGGTAAAACAAAGGATATCTGAATAAAATATGAACTTCAGTTAACATCCCATATTGGTTCCTTAGTTCTAACAAATGTACCTACTAATAATATGTTAATAACAGGGGAACCTGGGTGTAGAGTATACAAGAACTCTCTGTAATATCCTCTCAATTTTTCTGTAAATTTAAAACTGTTCTGAAAGTATAATTTATTATGAAAAAGTGCAAGGATATGATCACCCAGGCAAAGAAAGAAAAAGAAATCAAATTTCACTGAAGGATCAGAAAGCCTTCATGAGCATGATTTTCTTAGCCAATATTCATAATCTTACACAAATATGCATCATTTGACCTTAACCATCCATGATTTTTGTAGAATTTTGTGTTCAATAGTTAACCATTATTTTTGTTTCCTTTAAATTTAAATCTTTTTTCCCCCAAGCTAATATAATCACACAATTCAAAAGTATAAAAAGTATGCAGAGCAAAAGGCTACCTCCCAGACTCAGAAAACTGGTTGTTATCACTTGCTTGTGTATCCTACCAGAGAAATTGTACAAGTCTGTCAAGAAAATATGTGTCTACTTTTCCTTTCTTTCATTTTTAGACAAATACTTACGTATCACATATGCTGCTCTGCACTTTGCCTTTTCTATTTAGCATAGATCTTGGAGATTTTTTTCATGTGAGTAATTTAAAAGCTTTCTTATTTTTTAAAAAGTGAGGGGCGCCTGGGTGGCTCAGGGGGTTAAGCCTCTGCCTTCAGTTCAGGTCATGATCTCGGGGTCCTGGGATCCAGCCCTGCATCTGGCTTTCTGCTCATCAGGGAGCCTGCTTCCCCCTTTTTCTCTGCCTAGTCTCTCTGACTACTTGTGATCTCTGTCAAATAAATAAATAAAATCTTTAAAAAAAAAAAGTGAAAGGATTACTAATGATTATATTCAAACGAGATGAAATTAGAACTGTAGTCAGCAAACTAGGATGTACAGCACCTAGAATGGAGGAATATTCTCACTGGGGGGAGATTAAAGTTGATTGTATACATCTAGAAGCCAGCATAAGCAAAAATAATTATTATTTACTATTAATTATAATAATTATTATTTACTATTAATTATGATTAATAATTAATTATTATTTACTATTAATTATTACTATTATTTACTATTAATTTACTATTAATTACTATTATTTACTACAGAAACTATCATGTTATTTATTCTTTCCATTATTATTATTGCATTATAAGTTTCCATAAGAAAAATATATGCTTTTGTAATTGATCAGGAATTGAATTTTTATCCTAATACAGGAATTGAGTTTTTATCCTCTTATGAAAAGTCAGGAGAAACAAACCCCTGAGTAGAAGGAAGCCCCACTTCCAACCAGAAGGCATCCTAAAACTAACTCAGTAGGCAGAGATTCTCCTTAAAGTCATCATTTCCTTTCACCATTTAATCCCCTGTTCTGGAACAATAAACACTCTTAAAATGTTGATTTTATTTATGGTTCATGAGGTTCATTTTGTTCATTGCCTGTCCCCAGAGCCTAGATTACTATAGTTAAGTGCTTAAAATATGTTTGTTGAGTCAATGAATGAATGAACAAAGGAAGTAATACAGAGACCAAATCAAGAAGGGAAAATCAGAGTAGTGCAAAAGTCGTAAGAAAGACCCCAGAAGTCGTATTGTGCAATGAGCTAAAGTGCCAGGACTGTCACCTTGCCAGTTCACGTGGGGTAAATTGCTTAATCTCACTGAACCTCAGATTCTCATCTCTAAAACTATATGAAAATATGTGCCTCAGTGGGCATGTGGGTGGCTCAGCTGTTAAGCGTCTGCCTTTGGGTTAGATCATGATCCCAGCATCCTGAAATCAAGTCCCGAATCAGGCTCTCTGCTCAGTGGAGAGCCATCTTCTCCCTCTCCATCTGCTGCTCTCCCTGCTTGTGCGCGCTCTCTCTCTCTCTCTCTCAAATAAATAAAAATAAAAAATAAAATAATAAAATAAAATATGTATCGTAGTAAAAAGTCTGTGCCATGTTGGGTCATTCATTGTAAAGATGAAATATACATACAGACAGACATGTATATATATATACAATACATCTATACACACACATATAAATACCATGTGTTCAGGTATACCAATGTCTGTTGTACACTCAAACAGAGAAATTATCATGTTATTTATTCTTTACAACAGTAGTTATGACTATAACTAAAATACATTACTGATCATGAAAAGGGTTAAAGAATGACCTCAGTGATGCCTTGGAAATCAGGGAACAGGCAATTTCAAGAAAGAAGCCAGTAAAAATAGGAAATCTAATATTAATAGCAAAATTAAACCCAAACATAACTATAAGGGGAAATGGATCAATTCATCTATTTTCAAAAAGGAAACAACAGCAACAACAACAAACAGTTTCAGCTCATTAAACAAACGAGCGAACAAAACCCAGTAAGCAAAAAATAGAAACTGTGTGCAAGACATGACTGTCTAACTGGGAATGCCTGAGCGAGACTGCATTGCATGTAAAGGAACAGACAGTGATACGGAGCCGAATGTGACATGGAAAACACGCACGAACTCAGCTGTTAATACCAGACTACCTTGGATTCAAAGCAAGTGAAAAGGGAAAGGCACTTTGTAATTATAAAAATATAATTCACAGTGGAGAAGATAACTCTCATGAATCATTGTGTTCTAGTCTCACATATTAAGCTAACAGGAATAGTGGAAATGTTACCATAATGAGAGATTTTCCCTCACTCACCCAGCTCCAGAGCAGATCAAGAAGACCAGAAATAATGGATATAACTAACTGAATGTTACAGTGAAAAAGACTTTGTTTATATTAGTATGTGTCAAAATCCGTAAGCTGAAAATAAGTGTCCATAGAATATTTATTTTAAAATGTTTTTTTAAAGATTTTATTTATTTATTTGACAGAGATCACAAGTAGGCAGAGAGGCAGACAGAGAGAGAGAAGGAAGCAGGCTCCCTGCTGAGCAGAGAGCCCAATGTGGGGGCTCAATCCCAGGACCCTGGGATCATGACCCGAGCCAAAGGCAGAGGTTTTAATCCACTGAGTGACCCAGGTGTCCTAAAATGTATTTTTTTAAATAATAAAATAAAATGTATTTTATATCATACAAAATACATGACTTGCAATAACCCCCCCAAAATAGAAATAATGCCACATTCTATAACCTTAATACAAAAAAAAAGTTAGAAGTACTATTTCTATAAAAATAAAATAAAATATTACAAATACTTTAATATTTTTAAAATGCACTTTATCAGTCAAAGTTAAAAAAGGGGGATATTCTTAGAGTAGCAATGGCAAAAATATAAAAACAATGGGATAATAAAGCTTTACTCACAGACAAATGTACATCTTAAACCCTTTGATTTCCAGTCAAGGAAAAATGAGTGTAAAATAGTTACACATTCTGGGACACCTGGGTGGCTCAGTCAGTTATACATCTGACTTTGGCTCAGATCAAGATCTCAGGGTCCTGGGATCAAGCCCTGCATCAGGCTCCCTGCTCACCAGGGAGTCTGCTTCTCCCTCTCCCTGTGCCCCCAACCACACCCCATGCTCTTTCTTGCTCTTAAATAAATGAAATCTTTAAAAAAAAAAATTACACCTTCAAAACAAAAATTATAAGGGGAGAAAAAAAACAGCCTACAAGAAGAAAAGAATTAATAAACAAAAATTGGCAAATAATTAAAATCATAAAAATGATACAACAATAACTTTTTAAAAAATTTATTCATTCATATGCTTTTCATTTATTCCTTCACTTAATAAAACCAATAAAATAGTTTAATTGCCCAATATTAGCAATGACTTTCATCTTGAAATACTTATTTCCCTTTTTTAAACAATTCCTTGGCTTTTAAAACATCTTGAATGATACTCTTACATGTCATTCTATCTCATTTGGAATTTCTCAGTATCCCACATAAAAATGCAAATCCCATGAATGTTCTTTTCTTTAGAGTAACTAGTTAGTGGATGGCAAGAAGAAAAGGAAAAAAGAAATCCTTCTCTGGACTTTTTAAACCATAATGGAATGTGTGGAAATGTTATCTGTAAATCCCTGGCTCAAAGTAAAGGCTTAAGGACCAGATTTATTTATAAATGGATGGAATGCAAAGGACGTCTTGGGGATCTGAGCTTCATGAAAAAATTAAGAGTTTCATTAGACTGCATGATCTAAAATAAATATTCTCCAAATATTATCTTTTCTTTTCCTGTCCTTGTGTTATTGTATTCAAGATGTAGTAACATAGATTTTAATCTCATTCCTTAGTTAGAACAGGGCAAAGAAATTGATTTTCAACATTCCAAGAATGAATACAATGGGGAAGGATGTAATTCTCCAAGAGGAATTAGGAATCTGTTTATCAAAAGAACCAAAACTGTATACTCGTGGGGCCAACCAACTTTCATCCCACTCCGTGCTCTGGTCCCTCCCTCCTGTCCTCTCCTTGCTGCTTCTCTCCTCCTCTCTTCTGTACGTTCTCATTCTACACACAGTCTCTGGAAATCTCATCCCATCCATGGTCTCAGTTATCACCCACATTCTGGAAATCCCCAAATCTGTATCTCAACCTCAGACCTCTTCCTCCAACTTCAGGCCTTTATATTCATCTTTCTGCTATCCATTCCTTCCTAGATAAAACCAGGTCATCTTAAACACTCCACACCCCAAATTAAACTCATTTCTCATTCCACCACTCCAACTCAGAGTACCTTTGGAATGGTCACAGTGATGGGGTGACTAGTGATTATGAGAAAGAATGGACTCTATTTGAAGTTAAAGTACTTGTCATAGATTCTGGGAAGGTTTCTGGGAAAGTTGTGCCTGAAATGAGACACTGGGACTAAAAGACAAACAGGAAGTGACACAATTTAGTCATCAAAAAAAAAAAAAAAAAAAAGTATAGGAGGCAAGAGAAGAAGCACTGGGTTGAATGAGGAAGTTTTCTGAACAAATGGTACATGAACAAAACAACTGATGTCAAAATAGAACATGAAACAGTGGGTAGTTCAATGTGGATGGAACATGGAGCAAGTGTGTGTGTGTGTGTGTGTGTGTGTGTGTGTGTGTGTGTGTTTAGATAGAAGTGATAAAGCAATGAGGTATAGTATCTAAAGCTAAAGATCGATTGAGCATGGAGGATTTGTGACCTTTCTGGGGACCGTTGAGAAGTATTGTGAAAGAAATTCATGTACAAGACTGAATTTTTTAGGAAAAATCCAGAAATGAACTGGTGAGAGATTGTAAGCAAGAAGCCTAATTAGGAAACTACCGGAATTATCCAGATGGTTAGATCAGAGAAGTGGCAGTGCCAAGAAACAGGGAGGAGGTATTTTTTTAAAGATTTCATTTATTTACTTGAGAGAAAGAGAGAGAGAGAGCATGAGCAGGGGGGAGGGATAAACAGACTCCCTACTAAGTAGATAACCTAACTCAGGGCTTGATTCCAGAACCTTGAGATCATGACCTGAGCCCAGGTCAGAAGCTAAACCTATTGAGCCACCCAGGTGCCCCAGAGATGGAATATTTTAAGGGCAATTTCAGAAACAGACTTTCACAAACATGGGAATGAATTCAATATAATGTGAGAGGGGAGGGATTGCTGGCTTTGGAAATTGGATTGTTGATGTTCTTCATTACTGTTCAAATAGATGAGAAAAGGGAATTTTAGAAAGGGTAGTGAAAGAGACTAGAAATTTATATTTTGATACACTTAGTTGGAGGTTCCTAGGGAGGATGTCCAAGAGATTGTTAGAGATAGCTGTTCTGACTTCAAGAAGGGGGGCTGAGTTGCAGGTAATAGATTTGGAAATCATTGACTTGGAGTCCTAGAATTAAATCAATAAAAGGAAGAAATGAATGGCTAAAAGAGAAAGAAACCTGATGAACAGCTTTTAAAGAATAGTCAGAGGAAGATGCCTAGAAAGAAAGTTAAAAGTATGGCCTGGGAGACTGGAAAAATGATCACAAGTGTCATCTATGAATTCAAAAAATGTGAGCTTTTAAAGTAAAATAAAAGCAAAGCTTTTAGGGTTGCACTCTGCAACAAGTGTTTCTTGTTCTTGGAGAAAGTAGTTTTAGTGGTAAGACAGAGACAGTGTTTATATTGGGATAGATTAAATAGTACGTGGAAAAGGTACAAAAAGTCAAGGAAGAGGAATTTGGTGTTTAGTTTGGTCTAGTTTTTACTGAAGTTGGGAAAAAATACATGTGTTTAAATGCTGATGATAAGTAGAGACAATGGTTGAAAATATAGCAGGGGAGGATAATGAATCTATGGTTCCCGAGCTAGTAGGCGGGCCAGAAATGCAGATTAGAAGAAAAAAATAAGGTAGAAAGCATAGCCTTCTACATTTTCATTGTAAGAAGAGAAAAACAAAAGGATGAATGTAGATTCAGACCCTTCTTTTGGGGGTTGTAGGACTTAGAAAATGACGGACAATCTTTTTCTATTTCTGCAGGGTTTTCTATAGGAAGTGAAATGGGACAGAAATTGGGGGTCAGGGTTTGAGGGTAGTGGAAAATGTCCAAATGTCCAAAATATCTCATAAAGAGAACAAAATCAATTTGCCTAATGAAAAGTCAGGGACTCTTGATTTTTGAGGTTGGAGATCATAAATTTAGAGTGACTCTAATGTCTACAGTTCTGGAATCATTCGAAGTCATTAGGATTGTGTCAGTTAAGTTATGTGTGTTAAGTTATTGTGACTCTTGATTTCAGCTCAGGTCATGATCTCAGGGTCATGAGAGCAAGCCCACTGTCAGGCTCCACTATGGGTGTGGAGCCTACTTAAAATTCTCTCCCTACCTCTCCCTCTGCCTCCCCCAAACCCCCTCTCTTTAAAAAAAAAAAAAATTTCTTTGGAGTGGTATATCATAAAGAGGATTATTTTTTAAAGATTTATTTATTTATTTGGGATAGAGAGACCACACGAGCATGGGGTGGGGAGGGGAAAAGGCAAAGGGATAGGGGGCATCCCAAGTAGAAACCACACTGAGCACAGAGCTTGATTCAAAGTTCACTCTCATGACCCCGAGATAAAGACAGGAGCCTAAATGAAGAGGCCTCATTCAACTGACTGAGCCACTCTGTGCCCCATGAAGAGGATTATTTAAATTTAAGATTCCCTTATGACAGACTCCAGTTGGAAACAATGACTAAAATGAAATGAAAGCCATGGTCTCTCTAGATTAGGAAACAAAGGGACTTCGAAGTAAGGGTGCTGAATGTGTCAACCATATGAATGCTGAAGTCATGTTGGATGATGTGGCAGGATTCAGGATGGGGAAAAAATGACACTGGTTTTTGAATCTACAGTGAAAAATGGAGTATGGCAAGGAGCACGATGATGACAGTGACGGAATGAGTTATAGGATGTGTAGCTCAAGGCCCTGACCCTCAAAACTAACAATGACTCACCCACAGGTGGGGGAACAATTCCTATGGGAGTGGCCATTCTGAAGTTTCTCATCTGTAGGAAATGAGTGGCCTCTATCTGGAGGAGAGGAGGCAGATGCTGTGTTCCGTGGAAACCCAAATTTCAGTTAAAATAAAGAGGGAGGGAAAAAGTACTCAGTCAAGATTTTAAAAATCTAAGGTAAATTGTGGACCAAGTAATGGATTGTCTGGGGTCACCATGAGGGATTTTGGAAAGAAAAGGCCATGTCAGGAGAGATGAGTAGACCGTATCAGGAAGCGAAGACTAAAGAGGATGGAAGACCAGAAGGACCACTCTCGAGAGGTCACCAAGAAGGGCCAGGGATTTCAGGTATGTTGAGTATATATGGCCCCAGTTTTTCAAACTGCCTAGTCCTAGAACTTTCCTAGTGAGAGAGCCGGGGTCAGGAGGTGGTCATCAGATCTCTTAACTAGGAGCACTTGCTTCTGCACAAAATAAATCCCCTCACCTCTCTACTAGCAGTCCACTAGGAGAGAAAAGCACAGACATGAAAATAGAGGTGTTCTGCAGAAGTATGCATGGATCTGAAGTCTGAGGCTACACATTAGTGTGAACTGAAACTCAAGAATTCAGTCCCCCAGGACACAAAGATTTCTTGAATAGGTGGTCCTAAACCCTCCAGATTTACCTCCGGCGTCTCCCAGAGTCTGCTATTGACTTTGATCCCCAGTATTCAAGACTTCAAGGCAAGTGAGCAGAGTAATGAAGATGTGGGTGTACTTACTGCTTTCCTGACTTCAGGCCCTTATCTTGCTGCTCTCGGCTTGAGATGCTTATCTGTAAAACAGATGTGCCTTCCTCATTGAGTTGTCGTGAGGATTAAAGTAAATAAATCTAAAACACCTAGCACAGGGTTGGAATAAAATACGTGTTCAGTAACTGGTAGCGATTATTATTATTTTTTTTTCCAGAATAATGTTCTGGCAAGAAACACAGAGAGCTTTTCAGAGACTGTGCTCACAGTGCCTAGCCTGAAAGGCGGTATGGAGAGAGAAGGATCCAATTTTAGAATAGGTGTCTCGCTCTCTTCACTGAATTTTCCTGGTCCTGAGCCAGTCTCTTTTCTCTGCCTGCTACCTGCCTTTAAAAACTGCGATCCAGTGGCTTTTTGGACCTCGGCACTGGAAATTCTAATTTTTAATTCCAGGGAGAGACCACAGGGTACTACATTTTTAAGACCTCATAGGAGAATCTGGTGCACAGCCAGGGTTTCAGACCACGGTAAACCGTAGACTGTTCTAGAAAGTCATGGGAGTGTTCGTCAATGTAGTCATTAGGTGAAAATGACATACATAGAGTACAAGTAATATCTCACAGATTTTACCACTAACTAAGGGGAAACTTGAATAGCCTCTATATTATTTGGCTGAGTTCTCAGCCTTTACTTCTAGCTCAGCACCCAGACCAGGCCTGTTTTATTCTTCAGTCACAGACCATTTCAGATAATGAAGGCTGACTCCCCTTGACTTCACATTCCCACCCTTCCCCAAACTACTATGTATTCTTGCTCCAATGCCTCTGCTTCTTCTTCTTCTTTGCTTTTTACCCCAGAGCTAAAAATAAACGTTTTTTCTTCTTTTTTAGTAGACATTAAATCGACACAGTATAAAATTCAAAAACTTCAACTTGCATTGGTGAAAAGTTCGTTTTCTCCCCTTCTCCATCTCCCAGCCACCTATTTCCCTGCTTTGAGACAAACCCTCTGCTAGATGCCGAGGTACCCATTCAGAAATAACCTTTGCATGGATAAACATTTTTCCATACACATATGGTATATTATTATACCTCTGCTTTGTGTATTATTCACATAATAATGGATATTACAGAATTTTCTATAACAATATATACAGATGTACATCATGTTTTATAATAGCTTCATATTCTCCAGTGTTCAAATAGAGCATAATTTTAGTTCATTTCCTTATAAAGAAAAATACCACGATCACTAAATTTCAGATATTGGAGAATTCAGTTTAACTTACTTGTATGGTCACCCATCTACCCTGAAGAGATTCAGAGAGCTAGTTGAACTCAGGGTTCTTCTTATTATAAAAGGGTTTTTATGTTCTCAGCTTGTAAGTCTTGGTTTTATATGAAATGCAATCTGTACATATTGATCCTAAAGCTCCTGGAGTTTTAAGAAGTCTCTAATTAATCTTATTAGACAAATCATAAGAACCAGGATGGTTTTCTCGATGATGAATTCAAGTAGAAAAAGGTGGGCAAAGATACTCTTGAGAATCAGACAAAGGAGATCACACAAAATGTTAAGGCTCTCACTTCACTTCTTTTTTTAAAAGTAATCTCTATGCTCAACATGAGGTTCAAACTCACAACCCCAAGATCAAGAGTCACATGCCCTACTGTCTGAGCCAGCCAGCGACGCACACATCATGTCTCCAAACAACCTACAAGAACTGTGAACACCATTTCCCTCTAGAAAACCTAAGGACAAAGTTTTGCCAAAACATTCTTGCGTGAAGATACCTGATGGCTTTCATGATGTATCATAGTATGATGAGAAGAAAAGATCTGCTACTTCAAATCCTTGTCATGGAAAAAAAAATAATGATAATAAAATAATGTTTAAAAGTTTTCCCTGAGTATATGGAATCAGCGATACAGAACCCTTTAAAAGGAATGATTTCACATTTGTTTGTTAATTTTCCAAATAGATTATAAACATATGGGCATGTACTTCTGTCACTGGTAGGTATGGGGAGAACAGAATTAGGGGAGGGTGTAGATGAGGGAAAAGTGAAAAAATGAAGCATTGCTACATTGCATACGAAGTGATGGAAGTCTCCAGTAGATGTAGTGAGCAGAACTTCATGAATCAGCACCAGAACTACTGGTGGAATCTGCTAACATTTAAGATCCGAGTGATAGTAGATACTATGACAATGGAAACCTGCCTGAATATACACTTTTTCTACTTTTTATCCCATCTACTGAATCTCCCTGGTATAAAACATAGTTATATCTCATTCATCTTTAAAACAGAACAAAACTTCCCCCACAATAATGTCTTCCTTCCTTCTGTAGCCAAGCTCATTTCATGAGCGATAATTTTCATTTATTGTATTCATTTCTCCTTCTATTCTCTACTCATCCCATTAAAAAGCTTAGAGTTTCCTGAACCATCTCATACAAGTTACTCTGAAAAAGGCCAAGAGATTTTTTTCCAATATTATTGTCGATGCTATTATTATTTAGTATCTCAAAATTTTTTCATAATTTGATTACTCTCCTAAAAACTCTCTTCCTTTTAATTTCTATGATGCCATGTTGCCAGATTTCTCTGATTCTTTGTTTTCAGTCTCTCCCATGGACTCTTCTTGTTCCACCTGGCTCCAGTTCCTGCTGATCTCCAGGAATGTGTTCTTGGCCTTTTCTCCGTACCTACCCAGTTTTAGCTTCAAATAAAACACTTTACACTATGACTACCTCACCTAAGTTTCCATTTCTAGTATGACTCTTGATCTTTGGGAAAGCCAAAGGGAACTTCTAGGTGGAAAGAGAGGAAACAATGAAAGGTGTGTGGGGGAGATGGAAAAGCAGCAAGAGGAGATGAGTAGAAGACAGAGAGTGGGATGGCATACAACATTATTATTAGTCATAACAATAATCCATTACTTGTTAATATGTTCTTGTTTTAGAGAAAATTTAAAAATAGACTTTTGAGTCTTTATTTTAAAAACTATTGGGATACCTGAGTGGCTCAGTCGTTAAGCATCTGCCTTCAGCTCAAGTCATGATCCCAGGATCCTAGGATTGAGTCCTGCATCAGTCTCTCTGTTCAGCGGGAAGCCTGCTTCTCCCTCTCCCACTCCCCCTGCTTGTGTTCCCTCTCTCGCTCTGTCTTTCTCTGTTAAAGAAGTAAAATCTTAAAAAAAAAAACTATTAATACTGTTTCAAAATGAAACAAAATATTACAAATTTTTTAAATATTACTATTTTCTATTGAGTAAATGTTAATATTTTTTATAGCTAAAGGTAAACTTTTAAAAGTTCCACTTGGGAAACATACAAAATGCACACAAACATATAAGCAAAGTCAAAGGCCAATATCAAATTGGATAAAAATGTTTGCCACTAGTAACACATAATATAAAGATTCAGAAGAAAATTTCAATAGAAAAATGAGCAAAGAACATGAAAGATATTTCATAGTATAAGAAAAACAAATATTGTCTCTAATGAAGACATTCCTCATAGAAAAATAAATGCAAATTTAAGCTACTTGGAAATACTATCTTTTAACTCTCAGCTGGGAAAAAATTTTAAGTGTTTACCAACATACTTAAAAACCAAATATATCATTGGCAAATAAATCCTCATATATTACAGTGTAATATTTCATGAAGCCATAAAAGACTTCATTTTATAATAATAATAATCTAAATATCTAATACTTCTAAGGATGCCACTGACAGAAAGCAAAAGAATTTTTTAAAAGATAAAACCTGATAAGAAAAGAAACTGTTAAGAACAAGGATGCAGAATGCTGAACTGATACTCAGGATTTAGTCCTCCAACCAGATCATAAACTACGTGTCTGAGAAATCTGACATACCCAAATAGGACATTTGGACATGACATAAGTTATGCCCCCACAAATCAGTCCTGTAGTGAGGACAGAAGCAAATCAAAAAGTTCTACAAGAACTTACATCTAAAAAAAAAAAACTTACATTTAAGATGATGAAAGTAGAAGGATACCTGATTATTTTTAATATATAGTAAGAAATTTAAACAATTAGTTAATGAGCTGGTTTTGGGAACCAATTGATAATTCACTGTATAGAAATTAAGCAAACAATAGAAGAAAATTCTAGAAAGTACCAAAAAAATATAAAAAGGTTAAAAATCTATCATAATGCACATAGAAGTAATCTATGCTATTTAATAAACACACCATAAAACTTAATAGTTAAATAACTTATTATTTCTTAATTTTCCATGGGTTAGTTGTGTCCCCCAAAGCGACATGGTCAGATAAGTTCCCTCCTATAGCCGCATGGGGCTGGGAGCTTGGCTAGGGATGCACAAGGTCATTTTGCTTACATACCTGGTGCTCCCACCAGAAAGGCAGCTAAATGGCTGGGACTGTTAAGACTTCTCTGTTCAGCAGAATAATTCTACGTCTTACATGATGATTCAGGGCTCCAAGTGAGTGAACATGGGAGCTCCCTTACCTGTAAAGGACAAAGCTGAAAACTGGCACAGCCTCAGCATTACCACATTGTTTTGGGCAAAAGCTAGACCCAAGTTTGGTCCAGATTAAGTAAGGGGAAAATAAACTCGATCTGTTGGTTGGAAGCACAACGTGCACATACAAGGGTGGGAGAAATTGCTGGCAGCCCTCTTTTGAGACATTTATAGTATTTTCCATGTCTCTATTATGAATAATGTCTATATAGTCATAATCAAAATGCTGAATACTTACAAATGTCATGATATAAGTAAATTAGTAGAATGTTTATGAAAATATGTATGTAAACTAGGATGAAAGAGAAATGAATCTCATCTAGTGGGAAGCCAGTGGTGAAGTGTAAGACAAAAAGAATCAAGAATAAGAAGTGCAGTTATTAGGGGCGCTTGGATGGCTCAGTCAGTTGAGTGGCTGCCTTTGGCTCAGCCGAAAGTCCTGGGATTGCCTTCGGCTCCCATGGTCCTGGGATTGAGCCCTGCATAGGACTCCCTGCTCGGTGGTGAGCCTGTTTCTCCCTCTCCTTCTGCCTGCCACTCTGTCTACTTGTACTCTCTACCTCTCTGTCAAATAAATAAATAAATAATCTTAAAAAAAAAAAAAGTACAGTTATTAGAAAGATGGAATTAGATGCCGAAGGAAAGTACCAAAACTTTAACAGTTATCTCTGAAGAATGAGAACCAGAGAGATGTACCTATATACACCAAGGCTTATAGAAAATCTGTGTCTTTGGAATACGCAAATAAAAAATAAGTAGATTTTATGTATTTTTTTTTAATATTTACTTATTTATTTTAGAGAAAGATAGAGCACATGAGAGCAGGGCGAGGGCCAGAAGGAAAGGGAAAGAGGGAATCCTGAAGATGACTCCTCACTGAGCACTCCACACTGAGCCCCAGTGCAGGGTTCGATTCCAGGACCCTGAAGATTATAACCTGAGCCAAAATCAACAGCTGGCCGCTTAACCAACTGAGCCATCTAGGTGCACCTAGATTTTATGTATTAATACGGATATATTAATTGAAAAAATAGGTGCAAAGAAAAAGATGGGCTGGGGTGGTCATAAGCAAATATAAAGATTTAACATATCTCTAGTAAAATATAGGATGCACTAATATACTTGGCTGCTTAAGAAAAAGAGAGCTTGGTACTCCAGAAACAATATTTTTTAATTTTGAATTATGCAAATATAATATTTTCCAAAACAAATAACTTAAAGACAAAATAAGGTCATTTTATTTAGTTCCTCCCCCTTTTATGATTAGTGTTCTATGAGTCCTATCTAAGCAATCTTTGCCCATCACACAATAACAAAGATATTTACCTATGTTTTCTTTTAGAAGCTTGTAGTGTGTTTACATTTAAGTTTACGATACACCTTGGATAAATTAAAGAAGATCTAAAAAATTTTTCTCTCAATACTGTTTTATATTTTTAAGTGTAGAGATTTTGACAATCATTTCTTAAATGTATCCCTGATTTTTTTGTTTTTATATGTGATTTTGCTAAATACACTTATAAATATTGAAAATTTTTAAGGATACCTTGGAATTTTCCATGTGCAAATAAAAATTAAAACTTCTGCTCACCTGAAAGGAACATGTAAAAAATGAGTAATATATAAGCCATAGATTTAAGAGAAAATATTTGTAATGCATTTATCTGACAAAAGACTTACATCCAGAATATAGAATAAACTCACACAATTCAGTAAAAACAATGCAATCAAAGGAGCTAAACATTTAGAAAAACATTTTCAGAGGAAGATATACAGGCCTAAAAACATGGAAAAGTTCTAAAAATCATAGACAATGGGGAAGTACACATTTACACAACAATGAGACACCACTACAGGCACATAAAAGAGCTGAAATTAAGTAGATTGGCTATGCCAAATATTGATGAGAAAGAATATGGAGGAAATATCGAAAGTCACAACATTAAAAAGTGGTTTGGTGGATCATATGAAGTTAAACATTTTTCTACCCTGTGATTCAATAATTTCCCACATAGTCTTACATTTTAAAAAAAGAAAAAAAATGCACATTCATAAAAAAGGCTTACACAAAAAATTTCAGGCAACTTTATTCATAATAGCGCAAAACTAGAACAGAGCCAAACGTTCATAAATAGAAAGCAGGATAAACAAATTGTGGTATATTTATGTTTTGTTGTTGTTGTTGTTGTTGTTGTTGTTTTAAGTAGGCTTCATGCCCAGTATGAAACCCAACACAGGGCTTGAACTCACAACACTGAGATCAAGACTGGAGCTGAGATTAAGAGGCAGACACCCAGGCGCCCAAAATTGTAGTTTATCTGTACAGTGGAATACTACTTAGAGGGACAAAATAAAACTAAACTAAATCTTCTCATATACACATTATAGACCAGTTTCAAAACATGCTCAACAAGCTGTAAACCAGGGCATAGGTGATGTGGTTCCACTTTTACGACATTCTAGAACAGGTGAAACTAATCTATGCTGAAAGCAATCAGATCTCCTATGCCTGAGGTAGGGCTGGAGTAGTGGCACAAAGGAACTGGAAAGTGGCACAAAGGAACTCTTTTGTTGATGCTGTTGGGTTTTTGTTTTGGGTTTTCTTGGGGGGGGGTTGGTTTTTTTGTTTTGTTTTCTTTTTGTTTTTATTTTTTGTTTTGTTTTGTTTTGTTTTTTAAGGGCTTTGAGAGCTTATTTTATTTATTTGTTTTGAACTTAAATAATCTCTATGCTCAGAGTGGGGCTCAAACTCACAACCCTGAGATCAAGAGTTACAAAATGTACTAATTGAGCCAGCCAGGTGTTTTGTTTTGTTGTTTTGTTTCTTTTTAAGGGACCTTCCTGAACTGATGGATGTGTTCTTTATAAAAAGCTGGGGATTACATGGATATGTAAACTGAATTACACCACATAAAGAGGAAAAAACTATCAACATATGAAATGATTCATCATAACAGAAAAAAACACAAGTGTCCCTCAGGGAAACTGGTTAAATTACACCATACCCAAGTTACAGAAGTCTACACAGAAATTATAGATAAGGAGACAGCTCTACATATACTGTGAAGGAAAAATATCTACATATTATGTTTAAAAAGTAAGACAAGGGCACCTGGGTGGCTCAGTGGGTTGGGCCGCTGCCTTTGGCGCGGGTCATGATCTCAGGGTCCTGGGATGGAGTCCTGCGTCGGGCTCTCTGCTCAGCGGGGAGCCTGCTTCCCTCTCTCTCTGCCTGCCTCTCTGCCTACTTGTGATCCCTCTCTGTCAAATAAATGAATAAAATCTTAAAAAAAAAAAAAAGGCAAGACAAAGAGGGAAATTATGGGACAGCAGGACTAGGAAGTGTAGGAAATTATATTTATCTGTATTTGGAAATATTTATACACTCAAAAGAGTATTTGTGACAGATACAGATTACTATACACTTACATTTTCATGTACACTATACATGTACACTATACATTTTCATGAAACAAAATAAGGAAACAAATACCTATGATCCCATCACTCAACTTAAGAAATAAAACATCTCCCTTAACTTGAAGCTCTGTGTCTGCTTCTGTCAGTCTTGTCCCCGCCACCTGTTTTTCTTTATGCTTCTATTAACATATGCAGGGTATATGCTGTTTAACTACTTATTTTGCTGGGTTTTGAGTTTTGTATTAGGAAGCCCACTTTTTATTTTATTTTATTTATTTGAGATAAAAGACGGGTTGAGGCAGAGGCAGAGGGAGGAGAAGCAAGGTCTCCACTGAGCAAGGAGCCCATTGTGGGGCTCAGTTCCAGGACCCTGAGATCATAACCTGAACCAAAGGCAGATGCTTAACTGACTAAGCCACCCAGGCACCCTCAACACATGTTTTCATGTCTTTTTAAACTTTCTTCCTTTATGTATTAGCTTTCTAGGATTCAACCATTTGACATACAAAGTTCAAATTCATTTATCTTCACTGCTATGTAGTGTCCAATTCATGATTATACCACGTTTTCTTTATCCATTTTCCCATCAATAGACATTTAGGCTGTTTGTAAGGTTTTTTTTTTTTTTACTATTATTAACAACACTACTACCTGATATTTTTTTTACTATTATTAACAACACTACTACCTGATTCCTTGTACAAAAAGGCAGTCATTCCTCTAGTGCATATGCTAGGATTGAATATGCTATTCTTCAATTTACACAATAATGGCAAATTGTTGCACAAATTTACACTCTTAACAATTGATTTCCTGTCCCCACTACTCTATATCTTGTTGAAATTAGCTATTGTCGTAGTTTGAATATTGATCAACATCTTAAGTATTATCGTGATACTTCATTGGATATTAATTTGCCTTCCACTGATTGTGAAGTTGAGCATCTTTTTATATATTAGATTATTAATTTTTACTTTTCTGTAAGATACTTGTTTGTATCTTTTGTCCTTTTTATTTCCTCTACTGAAATTTTTTCACATCTTTAATCTGTTGCTCATTTTTATTGGTTTACTGATTTATGAAAATAACTCATTTCTTTTGGATAGTACTCCTTTTTCACTTTTACCTATGGCAAAAAAAAAAAAAATTCCCAATATGCGGATTTTGGTGTTGTTGTTGTTTATTTTATAGTACCATTTGATGAAAAAAAAGTTCCTAATTTTAATGAAATAAATTTATCAAGCTTTTTTCCTCATGGTTTGCAATTTATATATGTTATTTAAGAAATCCTTCTCTATCTGAAGGCAATAAATAAATCATTCTATAGTTTCTTCCAAGTTTTAAAGTGCTCCTTTCACTTTAAATCATTGGTGCATACAAAAATTTTATATGGATGAATAAATGGGTAGATACAGATAAAAGAGAGGTATTTATGGAACAGTGCACATTTCCCCACTGATGTAGAGTCCCACCTCATCATTTATTATGTTTCCGTACTTGCACTGTGCTCTTTCTAGACCGTCAGATTCCTCACATCTATTGTTGTATCCCCGTAGAAATACCACTGATTTACTGTGGATTATAATACATCTTGATACCTGATAGAGTTTATTTTCCTACCTCACTCTAGTTGAAAAGTTTCTTTCATCTATTCTTAGCTCTTTGTACTTCCGTATAAATTTTTAAATTAATATTTTCCTATTCCATTATAAATTCTGTTGGATTTTTACTGGAGTTGCTTTGATGCTATAGACCAGTTGGAGAATTGATATATTTATGGTATAAAGTCTCCCTAACCATGATCATGATGTCCTCCTCATTAAATTTCCTTTAAAGGACTTTAAGAAAATTTTTAATTGTCTCCAATCCATAGAGATCTTACACAAATATTTTAGATTAATTCCTTGATACCACCATGTATATGTTATTTTATATATATATAATAACAGTACATATATAATTATAGTATAATATTGTCTATTTTACATAATTAAAATTATATCATTTTATAAAATATGTAATTATTCATACACATATATATTTGTTACTCTCATAAATATAATTTTTAAATTACACTTTCTAAATCTTTATTGCTAATGTATAGAAGGGCAGCTAATTTTTTTTTAAGATTTTATTTATTTATTTGACAGAGAGAGATCACAAGTAGGCAGAGAGGCAGGCAGAGAGAGGAGGAAGCAGGCTCCTGGCTGAGCAGAGAGCCTGATGCAGGGCTCCATCCCAGGTCCCTGGGATCATGACCTGAGCCGAAGGTAGAGGCATTAACCCACTGAACCACCCAGGTGCCCAGGGCAGGTAATTTTAACATCAACATTCAGTATCTATCCTACGCTACAATACTTTTTGGGTACTTTTGTGCGAGTGTACGTATGTGTGTGGGAGGGGGTTTCTGTTTTGGCAACTGTATCATTTCTAAATCCTGACAGGCTTTATTTTTTCCATTAAATCTTCATTCCTATGCTAGCTTAGTTTTCTATTAGGATGTGAACTGGAAACCATACTAGCGAGAAATCTTGTCTCTCAATAATCTAAAGAGAATGGTTCTATAGAATTTGACTATGGAGAATGAAATTTAATTTAGGTTTTAAATAGATTTTTATCAGGTTAGAGATATTTCCTAACTTGCTAAGAATTATAACATGAATTATTATGAATTTTACCAAATGCTTGTTTCTGTTCCTGTTGAGATGATCATATGCTTTTTCTTCTTTCTTAATGTGATTGATTGTATTAATCAATTTTCTATTATTAAAACAGCATTGCATTATTGCAATAAACCCCAAATGGTCACAATAAATGAACTTTTGTTATATTCTGCTGGGTTTTCTAATACTGTATTTAGAATATTTAAATATTTGTTCATGAACAAGATTACCCTTCTTTGATTTTGGTATTTAGAATTTATGGGGAAACATTTTCTCTTCCTAATCTCTGGATGATTTTACATCAGAAATTGGAATTCTTAGGGGTGCCTGGGTGGCTCAGTGGGTCAAGCCTCTGCCTTCGGCTCAGGTCATGATCCCAGGGTCCTGGGCTCTCTGCCCAGCAGGGAGCCTGCTTCCTCTTCTCTCTATGCCTGCCTCTCTGCCTACTTGTGATCTCTCTCTCTCTCTCTGTCAAATAAACAAATAAAATAAAATAAAATAAAAAGAAATTGAGATTCTGGTCTTCATGCTTTCTTTGTGGAGAAAATATTTTTAATGATTATAAGATAAATATATTTATCTTAAAAGATTATAAGATAAATCAATTTTCTTATTTCCTTTTAAGTCAGCTCTAAAAAGTGTGTGTGTGTAATATATACAGTGTGTGTGTATAATATATACATATGATATATACATATCATATATGTATTAGTTCATTTAGTCTTTCAAATTTTATTTGCAGTGAATTATTTATCTTATCATTTTTTCTTTTTAAATCTCTGGTCAATCTATACTTGTTTGTAATTTTTTTTCCCAATCAATGTTGCCACTTGCTTGTTCATTTTTTTTGTTTCAAATATTTCTCTGGAATGTTAAGAATAAATTCCAGTATGTGACTCCTACTTTGGTATGAGAAGCTGCAAGTGTTCAGAGGTTAATTTATTGATTTTCCTTCCCTAAGCTTTCTTTAGAAAGCCTTCAGATTTATATATTTTCTTTGTTTGTTTTAAGATAGGAAGAGGGGAAGGGCAGAAGGAGAGAGAATGCCAAGCAGGCTCCACGCTCAGGGCAGAGCCCAACACGGGGCTTGATCTCACAACCCTGAGATCTTGACTCCAGCTGAAATAAAGAGGCACCCCAGCCTTCAGATTTTTCTTCATTGGGTGGGGATCTGGTGTTCAGTTTTAGAAAGGTGGCTCTTTGAGCCTGCCTGTACTGGAAGAGTTCTACTGGATGGAGTGTGTCCTCCACACTTCAGACACCAGGAGATCACCTACAGTCAAATGCTTGATGCCTCTACTTGGATCAATGTCAAAGAGACCTCTAAATGCAAGATTCAGTCTTCCCAATGGCACCAGAAGTCTTGGGTAATTTCAGTTATTTAAATCTGGCAATAATGTGCTGTTCACATTGTCTAATGTGCTGTTCACATTGTCCAAGTCATTTGTTCATGAGTGGCTTTCAAGCCAGGCATCCCTGGCCATGGCAACATCAGAGTTACACCATGAAATGTATTTGCTTTGTAATAAAATGCAGCAATTTCTGCTGGATGTACAAACACGAAATCCAAAGGATAGAAGAGAAGCAAAGAGAACCAGCAAATAATGTCTCCAGGAAGTCATGAAGGCTTCATTCTTAGAACTTTCCATTGAAAACAAATGAACACAAGATGGAGAGGGAGCAGGGTGGCACGCAGAACATAAATTATTGCATACCATGTGAGAAAACAAGAACTGAAGGAGAATTATGAGTGACTGGAAGGAGAGGACTGTGTTTGCTGAGCACTTTCTTGTGATTCTGAGTGGGGACACGCCCCAAGGGCAAGCCAGGAAGTCTAGGCAGATGTCTGCATTTGCCGGAAGTCTCAATCCATGCCTGGCAATCCCACGGAGGCTTGACTGTGAATTCTCATACCGTCGATTTCCAAATCTCCTTCTCTTCTAACACATGGGTTTAAAATTATAAATTTTCCTATAAAAATCATTTTAGCTAAAGCCTTCAGATTTTAATGTTGTGCCACATTTTCTAATTTGCAATATAATTGTAAATAGATGTGTTAATTACTTAGAAGTGTGGTTTTTAAAAAAACACATATGCAGGGAAAATTTGTATGTTTTCTTACTAACTTCTAACTGAATTACACTATAGGAAGAAATGTGGAGTCTGTGAAACTGACATTTTTTAACGTATTAATACTTGCTTTATGACTAAATATATGTCAATATATACAAATTACGTGTTTGGGGGAGAAAAAAGTCAGTATACTTCACTTATTATTATAGGGATCTATGTGTACCCTTTACATAAATATTAGGATTGTTTTTCCTCAAAGTTCCTATATTCTTAATTAGATTTTTTTCTTGCTTAATCTCTCAGTTTCTAAGGATGCTGTAGTCTCTCACTGAGAAGATAGTTTTGTCAGTATCTCCTTATAATTATACCAGTTTTTGTTTTATATATTTTAAGCTATTCTATTAGTTACATAACCATTTAGAATTACTATAGCTTCCTGTTTAATTGAACCTATGAGTGACTCTTTTTTTCCTCCTACAATGCTTTGTTCATAAAATACATTTTGTTGCTATTGTTATAATGTACATATTTCTTTATTTAGTATCTGTGCAGTGAATCTCTTCTGTTCCTTTGCTTTCATCCTCTTACTGTCCTTATGTTTCAAGTGTGTCTTCTACAGAATTGGAATTGTTTAATCACCTCCTGGGGCAACTTGATTCTTTACTGAAAGAGTTCAATTGAGCAATATTAATTATTAGCATTGCTGTATTTTTTTCCTTTGATACCACCATATTTTTCATTTTCTATTTATCTTACTTTTCTATAAGTTTTCTTTCTGCCTTCTTTTCTTCTTTTTGAAATCATCAAGATTTTTCTCATTCTATTAGTTTCCTTCTACTGCCTTAGATGATATGCACTTTGCCCTTTTCGTGGTTACTCTTGCGATTTTGAATATAAAAACTTTATGCCTCACTCCACCTCAGAGCCACCTGTCACACAACTCCAGGAACTAGGGTCAATCAGCCCAGCCCACAGCCTAACCTTTAAGAACCAGAAGAATCTTAAAATGATTTAACCCTCCCAGGCTCCTCCTGGTTGACAAGTTACTTCTGCCCTATATTTTAGCTTCCTCCATGTTTTCGACATTTTTATTATTGTTATCCAATCAGTATTTACACATTTCTAAATACTTGTACATTTTATGTTTTCTTGAATCTCAGCCCTTCATTTCAGGAGTCTCTTTCTTTTATCCGTAAATGTGTCCTGGAGTGCCTGGGTAGCTCAGTTGTTTAAACATCTGACTCTCGTTGAGGCTGAGGTCATGATCTCATGGGTTGTGAGATCAAACCCCATATCTGGCTCTGTGCTGTGACATGGAGCCAGCTTAAGATTCTTTCTCTCCCTCTCCCCCTCCCCCATGCGCTCTCTTGCTCTCTCTCTCAAATAAATAAACAAATCTATTTTTTTTTAAATATCCTTCAGACAATATTAGTGATAGGTTTTATTTTTTGTGTAAGCACGTTTTTTTGTATGTTTAAAAAATGCCTTTTTTAATGCTTGTTCTTGAATTTTCACAATATACACAATTTTAAATTTACAGTTGTGTTCTCTAAACACTTTGAAAATATAATTATACTGTTGACCATCTCCAGCTGTCATTATGAATGTTCCTTAGTAGGCAATCTGTCTTTTTAACTGACTGCTTTCATGATTTATTATTATTACTACTACTTTTAGACTTTACTTTTTTTTTTTTTTAAGATTTTATTTATTTGACAGAGTGAGATTTCACGTAGGCAGAGAGGCAAACAGAGGGTTGGGGGAGCAGACTTCCCGCTGAGCAGAGAGCCTGATGCGGGGCTCGATTCCAAGACCCTGAGATCATGACCTGAGCCGAAGGCAGAGGCTTAACCACCGAGCCACCCAGGTGCCCCTAGACTTTACTTTTTTAAAGATTTATTTATTTGGCAGAGAGAGAGCAAGCCCGTGCATGCACGTGGGAGGAGGGAGGAGACAAAGGAAGAGAATCTCAAGCAGACTCCCTCCTAAGGCTGGAGCCCTACTCCGGCTCAATCTCATAACACGGAGATCATGACCTGAGTGGAAACCAAGAATCAGCCGATTAAGCGACTGAGCCACTGAGCCACTTAGGTGCCCCAGACTCTATTTTTGAGTGCTGACTTGGGTTTATAGAAAAACTGGAAGTACAGAGAGTACCACATACTTTCACCATCACCACCACCAACCACAGTTTTCTTTGTTATTAATATCTTGCAAGAGTGTAGTATACCGTGGCTGCAATCAAGGAGCAAACAATGAGATGTTATTACGAACTACGGCCCCCCAGTTTAAGGCTCATTTTTTTGTGTTGCACATTCCATGGGGTTTGAAAAATGCATAAGAACCTGTGTCCGCCAATACAGGCTAGCTCCGCCGTTATTGCCATTTCCCCATTTAACAAACCTGCTGTTGTAATCTTGCCATCCATTTGGTTTTTTTTTTTTTTTTTACTTCAGTTGTTTTAGGTTTTATTTCTATTTTTTTCCCTGAAACCATCTGGTAATCTTGGAAATTTCTTCATCCTTACTTATATTTCTCACTTCTGCTTTTATTCATTTAAACATATTAAGCAAGCCCATTTTATATTCATCTTCAGGAACTCCAATATCCAATGTCTTCGTGGGTCTGTTTCTTTTGGCAGTTGCTCATGACAACTCCTTCTGATATGTTTTATGACTTCTTTTTATTAGTTCAGAGTTGCTGCCCCTCTCTCTGTGAGGCAGTTCTGAGGCCTGGATTGAGAATTTATTCCTCCAAGGAGTTTTGACATTGGCTTTTCTTAATTACCTGGGAGTCCTATAGACTCTCTGCACTTTAAAACTATCCGTTTGCTGAAAATTAAAAATTTCAGGCCATCTAAGCAATAGAAATTCAGATTCTCCACCCAGGTAAAAGCTGGCAAAAGGACTTTTTTTTTTTTTTTTTTTTCCCAGTTCCACCCAAACCAGTGCAGAAATAGAAAATGTTCATTACTCTTTTCCTCTGGCTCCATGAAAGGCATTTCCAACTCAACTCCCTACCTCGTAAGGAGCAAACATTTTGTATTCCATTGCCTTTGCCTTCTGGAAGGCAAAGATCTGTCTCAATACACCTGGTGCTTCAGGCACTTCTTGGACTCAAATTGTCTTTGTTCCTGACCTCATTTGATTTCTGTTTTGTAACCAGAAAATATCAGGATCACTGGCTCATCAGAGTACCAAAAAAAGGAGTCTGAATATTTACTTGTCATATGTCTTCTTGAATTTGAAGTTTAACCATTCATCTGCATTATAAAGTACAAGTAAATAATATTTAAATAAAATTTAAAATAACATTCTTTTTTTTTAATTTTAATTATTTATTTTAGAGAGAGAGAGACCACATGCGTGTAAGCTGAGGGAAAGGCAAAGAGAGAGAGGAAAAGAAGCAGACTCCCTACTGAGCACAAAGTCCAGACATGGGACTGGCTCTCACAATCCTGAGATCATGACCTGAGCTGAACGCAAGAGTCAGATGCTTACCAACTGAGCCACCCAGGTGTCCTTAAAATAAACATTCTTAGGGTCATGAACAATTGGGTTATAATTTAACCAAAATTCCGCTCCTAGATTTGATAATAATTTTAAGGCGTATTTAGTTATATTGTCTTTGTCTTCAGCTTGTAGTTACAGTTTTAAATACCCCCCCAAAAAAAGAGTTTTATATTTAATTCACCCAAACAGAATAACTCTTCAAAATGGCATTTCATAAAGAGGTAGGGGGTAAGGCCTCTAACCTCATTCTACCATAGAAAGCAGAACTTAGGGGGTATTGATGTTGACAAAGGATTTCTACAGAATAACTAAAGTCATTATCACTCTGTAGTGAAAAGGATATACTATTCATCTTCCAAATTTATTTACAAAAAGAATTTTTTTAACCTACATAGGAACATAGTAAATTTCAACATCAATTTGTCTCCAAATATGTGATGACGGGGAGAATCTCCTCGCTGGCTGGCCCAGAGCTGGCTAGGTGCCACCCCAAGGTTCTCCCACCTTGCCTGCCACCTCTTCCTTCAGAGCAATTCTTAATCCCTGTGAATTGAAACATATGCTTATCCACTTGTTCAGACTCTAGTCTCTCCATCATTATCAACCCGTCATTTCTGGGAAACCGTATTTCCTTCCCCTGTTCTGTGGCAGCCCTAGCAAAGCTGTTCTTCCCTTGCTTTTCTCTCTCTGAACTCTCTAGTCTGCAAGATCACTCATTCTTCTTTTCTCTCTGTGTTATCAGCCCTCCTTGTAGATTTGTAGCAGCGACAGCGGCTGGAGAGGGGGCACCTGAGGTCTTTCAGCTGAAAACCATTTCCCATGTGGGACTGCAGCTCAGCCTTACCAACGTATTCCTGCGCCTTCCGTCACAGCAGTATCTCCCCGCAGATTGCTCTAAACCCCACTTTAGGACCAAAGTAAGAGACAAAAAATAGTTGAAGTTCAAATATGAGGTATTTGATAAATTAGGTAATTCATATTCATAAATGCATTTTTATTCAAAAAATAATTTTTAGGGGCTCCTAGGTGACGCAGTTGTTGAGCATCTGCCTTCGGCTTAGATCTCGATCCCAGTATCCTGGGATCAAGTCTCACATTGGGCCCCCTGCTCATCAAGGAGCCTGTTTCTCCCCCTTCGTCTGCCCCTCTGTGCCCCCACCACCACCCACTTGCGCACTCTCTCTCTCTTGCTCTCTGTCTCACAAAGATAAGTAAATAAAATATTTTAAAATTATTTTAAAAAGAAACAACTTTTCTATTTCAAAGCCCCCAACTGAAAACTTCATTATCTCGCTCTAAGCCAATAATAGAGGACATCAGGATAGAACACAATGTGAAAATGCTGACTTTTCGGTCTTAGCTGCCCTTACTTCATTTGTTTGTGTTGAAGTTTTCTTTTCCTTTCTATCTCATAAGGAGTATTTTCTCCTGCTCCTAGAATAATGCCTACCTATATCCCCATTTTTTCTTTAAGTCTGCAGCTACCTGTGGTAACTGCATGGCAATCAATTGAAACTTGAAGCTGTAGGCATCAGGGACTGGTGTCCATACAGGGCTGACTCAAGTGTAATTCATGAAAGACTGAAAGGGAGCTTTCAGCCCCTTCTCCCAGTCCCTCCTGCTTTGCCAAGGCAAAACATAAACCAGACTCCAAGGGAGATGTACGAAGCCATTTGCTACTAGACTTGGTGAGTTTCAAAAGAGCATTCTATGCACAAATCCTATATAACCTACATTTTCTTGTATCAAACAAGGGGAGGAATCCTATAGACTGGGAAGTGAAAGTGTCTCCATGGGCCCTCCCCTTATCCATCTCTCTCTCTCCAGCTCTTCTCTTTCTGTGATCTCCCTGTTTCCATCCCTCCCTCCCCGCCCTCCCCTCCCCCATTAACAGACTACCTCCTTCTTCTGTCTCGCAATACAAATCTTGGGCCCACTCCAGATGCCAACAGCTAATGGCTCCTTCTGCTGGGTCTGTCACTGCCCGTTGCTGTCGCACTGGGAGGGAATCACGCCCACAGTGAGAGTAGGCAGGCGAGAAAGGAAAAAGCTGCTCCTGACAGCTGTTAGCCCAGAGCTCACGGCAAGGCCTGGTGTTCCGTGGAACATAAGCGATTTCACACAACATGAACATCAGACAAGGTCACTCAGTGACTGTGATGAAGGGAGACAAAACAAGACCACTTCATAAACGTGTCGGAGCACAGATAAAAAGCAAGAACACTGGGCAAACCACAAAATGCTTAAACATGTCCTTCATCCGGCTAACAGGAATGACTTATTCTTCACAGACTCCAGTTCCAAAGGTATTCTCCATTCCTCCTGCCTCCTCGATAAAAATTAAGATGTTTTGTCATAGGATCTTCACCATTTTCTGACAGCACCAGAGCAAAACCATATGTCATGGATTCCTCACCCCAAAACACCAAGCCTAAGCCCAAAATCCCCAACAAGCCCCTCTAATACTCTCTCCCTGAGATACCGTGGGGTCTCCAACAGTGTGGTCTCCTTGCCACCAATACCAATAGCCACCCTTGTTGAGGGAAGGTGTTCTGGGGACCTTTGGTTGGAACCACTGATGGTCATTCAGACTCTCCGCTGCTCTGAGGACTGTGGAAGCCTCCTTATGATTCACCCAAGGAGCAAGTGTGCTTCGAAGATGAGCTTACATTCTCTTGGAAAAGACAGACTAATTTCATATGAGAAAATAGTATTCTTCCTGTTAGTAGAACGTGGGTCTTCCCTTTGTGGATCAACAATCATGGCCTCACTGTATTAAAAGATATTTAACTCTTTTTTGGCCTGACATTCCAGTAACTACCACATAACATACCGCAGACTCTCTCAGAAACCTAAGAGCATTATTATTACTTCCACTAATTTGATTTTTAAAATATCACCTGTTTTCTACCTGTTCCTGGTGGTGCGAAGGGGTTATCTTCAAGACATCTGACCACAGAACACATGTATATACCCAAGTCATTCTTACACGGGATTATTTCCAAATTTGAAGGTTGACCAAAAGCTCAGTATGATTTTCACCAATCTAGGGAGTTACCTTCATTCTAATATTGTTTTCAGAGTTGTTATTCTAAGCCAGTCATCCCCAAGGCACAGTTAGTATTACTTGAGAAGCACAAATAAAGATTTCCCAGCTGAAACATTTCCTTCCCACTAGGCTGCCACCAGGGAAAGAAAGAAATTAACATTTATTGAGTTTCTTCTAAATGTGAAGCGCTCTCATAAAAATTTATCTCATTTAATCCTCACAACATGCTGCAAGATGGGTACTATTATCCAAATTTTGACACTTGAGGAAAACTAAAGGCTAATGGTTTTCTCTGCAGGACAGGGGCTCTGTCTTTTCTTTGTAATGCCTCTAGGACAGCTCCATGGTGAACCCAGTGTAGGTAGTCCATAAAAGGTCAGTTGAATAAATGAGCCTTGAAAAGGTTAAGAAATCTGTTTGAGGTCAAAAACTTGGGAAGAAACAAAGTGAAGACTCAAATCTCATTCTGATTCTGAATTCCTAACATATATTAAGCCCCTAACACTTAGCTGTCTGATGAAGAAATCTATACCACAGTATAAATATAAACATGGTAAAGTGAGGCACCTGGGTGGCTCAGTGGATTAAGCCTCTGCCTTCAGCTCAGGTCATGATCTCAGGGTCCTGGGATCGAGTCCCACATCAGGTTCTTGCTCAGCGAAGAGCCTGCTTCCTCCTCTCTCTCTGCCTGCCTCTCTGCCTACTTGTGATTTCTCTCTGTGGGCATCAAATAAATAAATAAAATCTTTTTAAAAAATGGTAAAGTGAAATGTTAAAAAGAAGAAGAAGAAGAGAAATGTTTCTAGGCACCTTGCACTTTGATCAGTACCCAGAGAATAGAAGGCATGCAGTATTTATCATTCCCTTTTCCTAACTGAATAGCTTCAGTAGAAGGTGTTTCTGGAGCCAGAGCTCTCTGGATCACTCAGGCCAGAGATGTTCCTGAGATTTCACATTGGAGAACTAATTGTCGTCCCCGTATCTTCAAGGCTTGAACCTACAGCACGATTTTCTGAGACTGGATTCTCGACTTCTGATGTGTGCCCACCCCTACAGCAGCTATTACCATAGAAGGATCAGACAAAAAGCAACATTTGTGTCAGAGTCCATATGTGCCAGCAGGCCCTGGGCCTGGTCAAGCAGCTAGAAGGTGAAGGACCTGGAATCCAGCTCCGCTTCACCTGACTTCCGTCCCGTGTCTCATAAAGAGTTGAAAGCAAAACAAAGGCAAAGAGGTTAGAGAGTAAAAGGATCAGCAGACAACTGAAGATGAATCCTATATCTGTCAAAATCAATGAATCTAAGTGCAGAATCAGGTGGGAAAGAGAGAAGTGCAAGTTGAGGAGGAGGAGAAAACTTTTCTAACTTCTCACTTCCACTCCTTCACAGTCTGAAGAAGCACTTGAGCTCTTTCAGCCTGGGCTTCCACTCAGCTGGGACAATTCGAAGATCTTTCCACACACGAGTACTCCTAGCAGCTCTCTCTTGTCTTTGCACAGTGGACTACTCGGGGTCCTCTGGCTCATCACAGAAGGATGCTACTCAAACCAGAAGGCATAACATGGATCTCTAATCTAAGGGGCCCCACGGAGCTTACTGAAATCTTTTACATTTTGGGGTACCTCAGTGTCTGTTTTTTGAGCATCCGACTCTCAATTTCAGCTCAGGTCATGATATCAGCGTCCTGGGTTCGAGCCCTTTGTAGGGCTCCACACTCAGCAAGGAGTCTGCTTCTCCCTCTCCCTCTGCCCCAACCCCCACTGACTCACATTCTCTCTCTCTCTCTCTCTCAAATAAATAAGTCTTTAAAAAAATTATACTTTCGGGGCGCCTGGGTGGCTCAGTGGTTTGGGCTGCTGCCTTTGGCTCGGGTCATGATCTCGGGGTCCTGGGATCGAGCCCCGCATCGGGCTCCCTGCTCCGCAGGAAGCCTGCTTCCCTCTCTCTCTCTCTCTGCCTGCCTCTGTGCCTACTTGTGATCTCCGTCTTTCAAATAAATAAATAAAATCTTTAAAAAAAAAAATTATACTTTCAACTTTGCTTGTCAAAACATCATTTTACTCGTGGAGAAAAGAGATTTTGCCAATAACAAACCAAATATGTCATCAATAGAGTCAGTAGGGTGTGTCTGCCCAGATTGCCCCCCTTGCTACTGGCTATGGCATTACCAGATGGTCTCAATACTTGGAAGTGTCTTCATCCTGGTCCCAAGCAAAGTCTACCTTGGCCTCTGAAGCTAACTTTGCACTTGGTGGACACATGTGATTGTAATCCATAATTTCCAGTAGGAACCGAAGGTCTTTCCCTCTCCTCCCTCTTCCCCTCTGCCTCTGCCCTCAATACGCATTTGTTTTATATTTTGGACCAAATTATTCGCCAAAATTATTCCTCTCATACTATTTCTCTTAAAACTTGGTGACTTAAATTTCTTATTTTGTAGTTCTGAAGATCAAAAGCCTAAAATTGTTTTTCACCTAGATTAGAATCAAAGTATAGGCAGCTGTGTTCCTTCTGGAAGTTCTAGGGGGAAATCTGGTTTTTTGCCTTCTTCAGCCCTAAGAGGCCCCTACATTCCTTGGCTCATTGTCCCTTTCTCCATTCTTAGAGCTAAGAGACCAGTTAGTATCTTATCTTCCTCTGCTCTCTGCTTACATCCTTCCTTTTTGTCTGCACTTCTCCTGGGCCATCACTTCCATTTCTTCTCCTGCCCAGTGACACCTGACTGAATGGTTACTTCAAGTAGTCATAGCATGATACGCAAAACTGAGTGTCAATCGGTATATTTCAGAATGCATCAGCCAGGCTGTAAGTTTTTTTCAGACCTAAGGCCAGTGCCACCTGACTGTGTAATCACAAGCTCTGTGGTCACAGGAAGCTAGCTTGGCGGCTTAAAGTCTCTCTTACCAGGCATGGGGGTGGGGAGAGTTAGCTCTATCCTTCTCCCATAGAGAGTGGATCTAGGGTCCCAAGTGCTCGGTCCCTCTCTCCAAAGAAAGCTTCCAAGTTCCAAAGAAATGCCTAGATGCTTAAACTTTAACACTGGCCCACCTAAAGCCAGAGTATGTGAAAAAGTGACTATTTTCCCCATGCTTTTGCAAAGTTTAACATGGGAAAAAATGAGGAGTTTGGCACATAGATGATCTTGATCCTCAATGGAACCGTAAAGAGCGGGAGTTCCAGTTTCACATCCCGTCCTATAGTCAGTTCTGCTCAGTGACACATGTGTTCCCAAATCACCACTTTATGCAATATATATATGTATATATATATGCCTAATAAATATCACAGCACAGTTTCACACTTGTTAAATAGTTAAGAAATACATAAATGCTCAATAAATATGACACTTTACCTTGAAAAAGACCTGCAGTCTGCTTGGGGACATAGGCATCAGAAGGACAGCAATTGTGAGTTACTGTGAAGCTGTGAAAGAAGGGAGGGTAATCCAAAAGGAAGGAAAGGAGCAAAGTCAGGTGCGAGGTTGTCATGCCAAATGTGAATGGGTGTGGCTCTAACACATGCCGTGAATTGAGGTAGCTGGCAGATGTTTGAGGGGTGTGTGTGCGTGTGTGTGTGTGTGTGCACGCACTTGTGGTGCATTCCTGGGGGGCTAGATTCAGCTAAATGCTGTGCTTACCTAGTGTTTCTCATAGATGAAATCATGTGTAAGCAAACATGAGATTCCTGTTATGCTCAAATTATCCTTTGATACATCAATTCTGCTGGAACAAATTTACATTTTCAAAACAAGAATTACAGCGAAACTGACTGCATTTTTGCGTGAGCATTCTGATCAGATCCTCCTGGAGGAGATATGCTAAAGGATAGTAGCTTATCAAAGTATTAAACATAAGTTGTTTTCAGTTGTCTGGCATCTTGGGGTATTACCAGACAGCTGGTGAGAACTAGGATTCATTCCCTGGTATTAAAGGCAAAAATCAAGAAGAGATTGTAAAGATGTCTCACAGAGACACAGGAGAAAGTGTAGGTAAGGGAAAGTTCCACTGAATTCTTGGTCCAAAAACTTGCAGCTGCATAGCATATAATTATTCCGATTGTCTAAAATTCTGGCAATGGCAAAACTATGGACCCAGCGAAAAGATCATGGTTGCCAGTGTTTAGGGAGGGAGGGGTGAATAAGCAGAGCACAGAGAATTTTCAGGGCAGTGAAAGCATTCTGTATGATGCTATATTAGTGGATACATGTCATTATCTCTTTGTTCAAACCCTAAGACTGTATAACACCAAGAGTGAACCTTAATGTAAACCATGAACTTTGGGTGATGATAATGTGTCATTGTAGTTCCATCAACTGTAGGAAATGTAACACTCTAGTTGGGGGGGGGCTGATAATGGGGGAAGCTGGACATGTGTGGACAGCAAGGGATATATTGGAAATCTCTGTACATTCCATTCAATTTTGCTATGACCCTGAAGTCTATGTTTTTAAACCCCTTCTTTGATAAGAAATTTAACGCAGACATTATAGATATGTATTCAGGACAAGCTCAACCCAACTATTAGTTTTCATCAAGAAATCCTTAAGACTTCCTCAAGTGATCTCATTCCTTGCATAGAGATTTTCCAACCCTCACTGTGCAGTCATGGTGCCCTGAGAAAAGTTGAGAGCATCCAGAGGAGAAGTACCAAATTTGTATTTCCTTTTTTTTCTTCCAGTTGTTTATTTTTTTAAATTAACATACAATGTATTATTTGTTTCAGGGGTACAGGTCTGTGACTCATCAGTCTTACACAATTCACAGCACTCACCATAGTGCCCTCCCCAGTGACCATCACCCAGCCACCCCATCCCTCCCGCCCCCTCCCCTCCAGCAACCCTCAGTTTGTTTCCTGAAATTAAGAGTCTCTAATTTGGTTTGTCTCCTTCTCTGGTTTCTTGATTCATTTTTTCCACTCTTTCCCTATGATCTTCTGCTTTGTTTCTCAAATTCACATATCGGTGAGATCATATGATAATTATCTTTCTCTGATTGAATTATTTCACTGAGCATAATATCCTCTAGTTCTATCCACATCGTTGCAAATGGCAAGATTTCATGTTTTATGGCTGATTAATACTCATATATATATATGTATATATATACATATATATATATATGTATATATATAACACATCTTCTTTATCCCTTCATCTGTCAGTGGACATCTAGGTTCTTTCCATAGTCTGGCTTTGGGGACATTGCTGCTATAAACATTCGGGTGCATACGCCCCTTCAGATCACTACGTTTGTAGCTTTGAGGTAAATAACCAGTAGTGCAATTGTGGGGTCATAATGTAGCTCTAGTTTCAACTTTTTGAGGAACATCCATACTGTTTTCCAGAGCGGTTACACCAACTGGCATTCCCACCAAATTTGTATCTCCTACACTGATCAGGCACAAACATCTGTTACGGGAGACTCCTGTGCCTGAACCAGTTTCTTCTTGAGAATAAACTTGAAATGTTGGTTTCTGTACCCTGCAGAGCAACAAATGAGCGCCTCAGGGTGAGTGCACAAGGGACAGGTAACATGCCCATGCTTCTGAAAGTGCATCCAGTGTGGGCTTCTTTTGCAGGCAGGAAGGAAGGAAGGAAGAGAGGGAAGGAAAGAAAGGAAGGGCGAGAAAGAAAGGAAGAAAAGAAGGAAGAAAGGAAGGAAGAAAAGGAAAAAAGTGGGGGGAAGAGAAGGAATGTGCAGGGTAGTGCTTGAAGACAGGAGGTCTAATCTGCTTCTAACCCAATAAGGAGAGATACTGGAGTCAAGCTGAAGAGAGTCCATCCTGGATGAGAGAGAAATGGTATTTTTGGTACCATTCATTGACTACCTTCTCTGGCATGCATGCTGCTTTCTCCGTGTTTTGTTCGTCATCTTAACAACTGCAATGCCAATATATTCTTTTATTTTTTTTTATTATTATTTTTTTACCATGAGGAATTTATTTTATTTAAGATTTATTTATTCATTCATTCATTTTTTAATTTAATTTTTTTTCAGTGTTCCAAAATTCATTTTTTCCTAGGGAGCATAGGGACTCCCCCTTCTGGTCTCCTATCCTGACTCCCTCGCTGTCATCATATCCAACATCCCTCGCCTTGTTGCTCTGGACATGGAGCTTGTTTTAGCTATTTTTTTCCCTAAACTTCCAAGCCATCCTGTCATTATTTAGGTGTAGTTGTCACAAAGATAGATGTGTATAAAAGAACCATTATTTTAAAGGATAGAACTTAAATAAGAATTCTTTGGCCTCTTACCATTATTGTTTGCTTTTAAATTTTTGCTTTCAAGTTTCTTAAATTCACAATCTTACTATTAATTCAGCTCCACAATTCCTTATCCACTGTTTCAAATTCAAAGCTAAAAGTGTTTTTCTTAAGTTTGGTGCAAACTTACACGGAGGCCAAACCTGCCCAACATGGCCAGGAAGATATCATCTCAGTATGAATAATCTTACATTACACTACAGAAATATTATTTGATTTGATTAGTGGGTACTGCTCAAACTCCGCTGCCATGTTACACAACACAGAGTATGTGTAAATTATTACTTTTCTATCAAGCAAAAATCCTGATTTCCAAAACATATTTAGTCCAAGGTGATAAGGAATTAAAAACGTGAATGATTTTCAAAACATTCCTACAGCCAGGAAGCAAAAAGTCAAGTTTCAGGGTAGCCGCCAAAAAAACTGCGGGTTGCCCCAGACTTGTTCTCTCTGAGCCCTTGGCTACACAGAATGTCACCATCTCGTGCAGACACGTATGACTCAAAGATTCTGAGATGAAGGATACCATGAAGCTGCTGTGTCTCATGATCCAAAGTACATCTCTTGCTCTGGGCTTCAACTTTTTCATACCCTGGGTCTCTCATTCTCTTAAAACTGTAAAGGCTGAAACTAACACAGAAGCCATGGGCTGGGTGTGGCAGAGACCACTCTGCTAGCTGAGTCCCTGCATGACTCTGTAGACGGAGGCCACTTTATTACTAAGGACTGTTGGATGAGAGAAAGGGTAAACTCTCTGCTGTTTGACCTATTTTGAGGGTGCCTTTGTTACAGCACTTGGCCTTCCTTGGAACTGCTGCAAGAGCCTAGGCTCAGGAGATCATCAACTCAAAATTAGCATGAGTTGACTTAACGAGACTTTTCATTATTTTTAAAAGAGAGAATTTGTCCACAAACTTTTGAGTAGGTTTCTTAATTTAAATAAGATGGCCTTTCAGCTCATTGATTTTTTCCCCTCTCTCTCATTGAATTTTAATTAGCATGCAAAACAATTAGCTGGTCAGCCTTGACCCAAATTGACAAAATTGTTTTCCTTTTCTTTGTTTCCAGTCATTTAATAGGAAGTTTCTTAACTACCAACTTTTCTCAAACAGTTTTTGGTATTTGGGGGTTTTGTTTGTTTTTTCCCTCTCAGGTAAAGTAGAGTTCACAGTCCTTGAAGCTTTCGTTGTGTAGCTCTCAATAAAAGGAAAAGGCAAAAATAATCTTGAATCTCTTTTTTAAAGACCTTTTTAAAAGATGATAAAAAATAAACATGTACAAAATCCATTCTTATAAATCCCAGGGATTATTTTTTTTCTCTTGATTTACCTTGTGATTCCCCAGCAGTTCTTAATCAGACTGGTCTTGAGCCACCATTTATTATTAATATGCTAAAGGCAAACATGCTACCCAAGATGTTGACACTTTATCCAATTACCCCAGATTGTCAGGAACACACTGATGGACATCTCCATTTGCAACACACTGATGGACATCTCCATCTGCCAATCAGCAAGTCCTCAGTCCTATTGAGAAAACTATTGGTTGTTTCAGGATCCAGAATACTGATACTTGATTTGAAGTATTGTTAATACCTTCTGGTTACTTAATAACCAAGAAAATAAGATTTTACTAGAATGATCCCAAGTTTTATGACTAAATTTTATTGTCATTTAAAAATCTTACATTTTGTGTCCCAAAACAAATAAACAAACAAAATTATTTTCACCTGTACTGGTTAACCAACTAGAGAATGGAGAAGACGAGGAAGGAAACTCAAACTTGGGAAGGAAAAAAAACGAGTCAATTATAACATGTTAATGCTTCCCACTAGCAATCTTTTTTCTCTTAGAAATTATTTACAAATTAATTATATACCTTAAAATAGTCCCCAGTATTCCAGCAACCACTGCCTTGATTCCAAAGCTTCCAACAAACCCTTATTCGACATTCTTCCACCTTCCTGGTCTGTTGCTGCTGATGCTTTTTTTTTTTTTTTTTTAAGATTTTATTTATTTATTTGACAGACAGAGATCACAAGTAGGCAGAGAGGCAGGCAGAGAGAGAGGAGGAGGCAGGCTCCCTGCTGAGCAGAAAGCCCGATGCTGGGCTCGATCCCAGAACCCTGAGATCATGACCTGAGCTGAAGGCAGAAGCTTTAACCCGCTGAGCCACCCAGGTGCCCCGGTCTGCTGTTTCTTTAAGCTAAATGCAGAATTTCTTCTAAAGCTCAATACATGACAATACTTGACAACTCTTACAATTTCAAAGCGTAAATTATGTATATGCCAGGAGTTGTTATGTATATGACAATCTCTGGAAAAATCTTTCCTCAAGCCTTAGCAAAACTGATTTTTATCCCTAAAAAGTCAAAGGATTCACTCTTCTTTTCATATTAATGTATCACATGCTCCTCTGATCTGCAGGGCTCAGCTACACAAACTGATTCCTTAGGGAACCTGCATGACTTAGTTGGTTAGGCATCTGCCTTCAGCTCAGGTCCTGGGATCAAGTCCCACATAGGGCTCCCTTCTCAGTGGGGAGTCTGCTTCTCCCTCTGCCCCCCCCCAACACACACTCAAGCTTTCTCACTTTCTCTCAAATAAAATCTTAAAAAAAACTGGCTCCTTCACCTAGCTAATTTCTACTGAGGAATAGCATAACACAATGTTAAAAAATGGACTCTGGAGTTAGTAGACCTGGTTAGATATCTAGTTCCTCCACTTGACAGATGAGTGGCATTGGCAAATTCTTTAGTCTCTTTTTTTTTTTTTTAAAGATTTTATTTATTTATTTGACAGAGAGATATCACAAGTAGGCAGGGAGGCAGGCAGAGAGAAGAGAGAGGAGGAAGCAGGCTCCCTGCTGAGCAGAGAGCCCGATGCAGGACTCGATCCCAGGACCCTGAGATCATGACCTGAGCTGAAGGCAGTGGCTTAACCCACTGAGCCACCCAGGAGCCCCAAATTCTTTAATCTCTTAAAGGCAGTGGAAATGCTATGCGTGATTGTTGGCCTGTAGTAGGTGTTTAACAAATGTAAGGAATTATTTTCATCTGGGACACATTAGCCAAGAGCTATCTTATTAGAGATAAAATATATATGCATAAAAAATATCTCCAGCAGTTCTTTTTGTCTGACCTCATAAATACACTAAATCAGTTTCAAAGCAATGGCTCAGGGTATCTGAGTGGGCTTATTGATCTAAGCACTATGCTGTGATGATTAACCATGGTTATAGAAAACCAGGGTACAGTCCCCAGAAAGCCAAGCTTTCAGGAAAAGGATAAGAATCTGAACCCAAACACAGAACCAAGATATTCTCCAAGAAGTGAAAGGTAAAGATGAGAAGAAGTATATAAAATGGAATCTGATTCCAGGAGCACAACGCTAAAGCCCTCCTAAGCAGATCTCGTGTCTTCCACTTGCTCTTTTTATCTTATTTATTTATTTATTTACTAGGTGGACAGGAAAGCAAGGTTTATTGAGTGAAATCAGAGTACAAGGATCCCAAGGAAGGAGGGTATCCCAGGGGGTTGCCCCGGCTTGCTCTTTCTAAAGACTTACACTTAACCTCTTCCCTGTAGGAGATAATGAGAAAAAAAACAAATCAGATTATTTGTCCACCTCCTGAAGAGTTAATAAGTATAGCTTTGTACATTTAGTATATGAAGGGTTTTTTGGTTTTGGTTTTTGGTTTTGGTTTTTTGGTTTTTTCTGCAACTAAGATAATGGTTAAAAATTGCAGACTTGGAGCTAGCCCACCTGAGAAAAAGGAAGGCAAATTTCATGAATGGCCTTGTAATGGATTTGTATTTTATTTTTTTTTTTAAGATTTTAATTATTTATTTATTTGACACAGAGAGAGAGAGAGAGAGAGATCACAAGTAGGCAGAGAGGCAGGCAGAGAGAGAGGAGGAAGCAGGCTCCCCGCTGAGCAGAGAGCCTGATGTGGGGCTCAATCCCAGGACCCTGGGACCATGACCTGAGCTGAAGGCAGAGGCTTTAACCCACTGAGCCACCCAGGCGCCCCTGGATTTGTATTTTAAAAGAGATTCCGGAGATTTTTAAGCGCAGCAAAGAGAGGTAGCAAGAATTTGGAAATAGAGGAACAATTGAGAAAAGGTTGCCCTATGATGAGGGAAGTAAAAAATACATTTAAGGAAAAATAATTCCCAGTGAAGAATTTGTAGACAAGAAGCCTAGAAGCCAAGTCAGTTTAGGAAGGTTTTAGAGGCCACAAAACCAGAAAAGGTGCACTACCTTAATCTTTGGAGTTACTTTTGTTAAAAGCCAATATCCTAAGCTTTAGTTCCTGAGGGCAGCAACATAGTCTTGGCTGCTAAATTTCCTACTGGAGAAAGCAACCTTACTTTGATGGTCTTGGTGGGTCTCAAGATTTCTATCTGCTGGATCAACATGTCCAAAACTGATTTTATATTTTCTCCTTAACCCTTTTGTGTTAATATGGGTACTCCAAGAAACAGACACCAAAGGGAATTAAATGCACAGGGATTTTATGAAGGCAAATGCTGATGAGGTCAATAGTGTGCAGATAATTGTCCAACCAATAGGTCTCTATAGGGAGAAGACCTGCTGTAATGTTTGTATATTACTTGTTGTAATTACTCCCACTGTAGCCTATTTCAGGCTATCAACATGGTGTCCCTGAGCCCCAAGTTAAGAAGAGATACACACAATCCTCTTGAGCTGGTCCCAGCCCAGTGGAATCCAGTATACCCTTTTATAAGTGAAACAGGTGCTAAGGCTGCACCCCAAAGTGAAGGAGAGAGGGAAAAAATGTTAAATGGGAATTTGGATGACTGCTTAGGCCAGCCAAAGTTTGGCCATCAGAGCAAATTCTATCTGTCCCAGGAATGAGTCTGTGTTAGTATCCCTTCTGCTCTGGGTCAAGAGAAGCCTGCAGGAAGCAGAGTTCATGCTCAGATGCTCTGATGGATTTCAAAACTCAGAAGCTGGGCCCTTTGTCAATGATACTCCGGTAATTAGAGGTCTTCCACATGCATTCTCACGGCCGCCGTAGCTTTCAGACTTCTTTCTCCTACTGAAATGTGTTTCCTATTTGAATGCTCTTACCTCATAAAGTTTAACCAAGGGAGCAATGAATTTGATAAAAGTCGACTAAAAGCATGTAAGGAAGAGCAAGTCAGTTCCATCAATTTAAAAAAAAACAGACTGATGTCCAAAATAAGATGAAAATTCATGAATGGAAGTCAATCAAAGTAAAAAGTAGTAAGTAAGGCAAATGCTGAATAAAATAAGACAAATATAACTTCCAGGGCAAGAGTACTTTGTGAAAGACTCTTGAACCAAAGCAACACACACATGGGCACTTACATTTCAATTTAGAATAACAAGCTCTTATTTAAATTTCTAAATTAAATTAGTTGCAGAATCATGTGGTAGATATGATTTTAAAGTAATGATTCTGCTGTGTGGACATGTCAAATACTACTTTGATTTAGTTAAAGGAAGGCACCCACACTTTTTTTTGTTGTTTTGTTTTGGTTTTTTTAGATAATAGAAAGCTTTAAAGTAACGTCCAACAGAACCCTGTTCCTCCCCTCTCCTATTCAAGTCCTGGTCTCTGGCATTGTTGTGAAGGACATTTTGATGTGTCTCCCAGATCCTCCAGCAAAGAAGGCTTTGCTGTGCTTGTTGCTGAAAGGACCACGGGCAGAGAGAGTGTCGCTGTGAGCCCCGTGAAGAAATGTCTCCGTGGCAGAGAGCCACCTCCCTCAAGGGCACCTCACATCGATGGCACATCAATACAGCCTGGGCCAACCCGATCGGGTTTTAGATGACTCTAGTCTAAAAGGCATTTGAGCTCCAGAGCTCCTCCTGTGCTCAGCCAAGGCAGTCTGTCGCTCGGCTTCTATCTCAGCTGGACTTCTCCCTCTCCATAGTCCTGCTTCCTTCCCCTCCCCTGAGAAGTCCTTGGTCAAACTCAGAGAAGCAGAGAGGAAGATGCCGGTTGCACCAGCTTGGAGAAAGACAAATGGGGAGTTGCTAATCAGCAAGTATAAATCTTCAGTTATACAAGATGGTTAAATTCTAGAGGTCTGCTATCCAACATCATGCCTATGTTTAACAACCCTATGTCGCACACTTAAAAGTCTATAAGGCATAGATCTCGTGTTGTGTTCTTACCATAGTAAAAATAAAAGGAAAAGAGAAAAGAAAGGGAAGAACAGGGAAATAGGGCTATTTCACAGGATACTTTCTGAAAACCTACAGTTTAACCACTTGGAAAATATAAATCAGGTTTCAAGGAAGGAATGAAGAAAGGAAGGAGTGAGGGAAGGAAGAAGGAAGATTCTTGAACTCCAGAGCATTCCCTAAACAAATGAAGAAAGTGCATGCTAAACTCCTAGTCGACACCTACTCCTGCGGATGGGGACCTGACCTGCGATAAGAAGCAGCCACTTTTTTTTTTTTAATATTTTATTTATTTATTTGACAGAGATCACAAGTAGGCAGAGAGGCAGGCAGAGAGCGAGAGAGAGGATGAAGCAGGCTCCCCGAGGAGCAGAGAGCCTGATGCGGGCTCTATCCCAGGACCCTGAGATTATGACCTGAGCCAAAGGTAGAGGCTCAACCCACTGAGCCACCCAGGCGCCCAAGAAGCAGCCACTTTTTTAAAGTTTTTACCAAAATACAATTTACATACAAAAATTAGACTTATAAATTTCCAGCTCAATATATTTTCACAAACTGAACACAAGATGTAATCAGATAGGCAGAGACCATTTCCAGCACCTCAAAAGAGACAACACATTTCACGGTAACGCTTTAAAATGTCTAATAAAATTTTAACTGAGTGTAACAGTTTTTAGATGGATGCAAAGAGAAGACAAAAAGGGGCAATCTTACATTATTTCCTAAGATAGTGCCCAGAGCTCAAACAAGGGAAAAAGAGATTTAGACTTTAAATGCAAAGCTTAGAGTATTGTATGTAGTATAATATTGTCCTCAATATTTATATGGCTTAAAACTGAGCTGTGAGTGATGCTCATTAATAGAAAAGGGTTAGTTATAAAATAAATAGGATGTATGTAAAAGCAGCATGAGTCCCTCCTGGTGAGCCTCGGGAGGGTCTCTGACTTCTGCAGGGAAGCAGGTATGCGTTGGGGCAATGTCACCAGCGGCCATCTGGTCCCCACTCTGTGCCTTCTGCAGCAATTCTTGCTCACCTTCTACCACCCCACCTGCAGAAAGAGAGTCCAAGAACCCCCTGAGGAGATTCTCTTCTCAAAGCAGATTCACAGAGCCCGTTCTTTGTTTGCCAGAAACTGGAGAATTGGAAGACAAGAATCAAGGGAAGGGAGAATAGCAACATGGCGGGGAGGGTACGGTTTGAAATGGAGCAGAGGAGACACTCTGAAGAGAAGCGAAGATCCCGCCAGGACTCTCTCTTTACCACACCCCCCTCACCACACATCACACACACATAGTACACACACTACATTCCATACACACCATGAACACGCACATGGCACACTACACACACACCACACACACACACCATACCACATGCCACGGACACATATCACACAGCACATATACCACAGAACACACATAACACATATCCCACACCATATTCACCACATTCCACATACCACACACACCCCCACACCACCTAACATGCCACATACAACATAACACACACACACACACACACACACACACACACACCCTGCACAAAACGCCCTGTTCACATTCCTCAACCAGGGAGCAATCTGCCTCTCCTGAGCACCCTGAACATTTGTTTCCTGTCCAGATGGTGAGCAGGCAACTCCAACATTTTGTGAAGAGAGAGGCTCTCCCTCACCAAAATGAAATCAGACTGGTGGAGGAAGAATTTCCCTTTGAACCAAGAACTTGTAGATCCATCATCAGTGTTAAAAACACAACCCAGGGGGCGCCTGGGTGGCTCAGTGGGTGAAAGCCTCTGCCTTCCGCTTGGTCATGATCCCAGGACCCTGGGATCAAGCCTGACATAGGGCTCTCTGCTTCCCTTCCTCTGTCTCTGCCTGCTTCTCTGCCTACTTATGATCTCTAGTTCTCAAATAAATAAATAAAATCTTTTTAAAAATACAAAATAAAAAAATAAAAATAAAAACACAACCCAGAAAGAAAATGCTAGCTCTGAATATTGTGAGTTACAATTCAGAAGAGTATACTATTTGAATCATGAACTAGAACAGTCATGTAAAATAAAAGGCAATATTTGAAATGCTCAGGAATTTTTAGGAAAACTTCCTAAGGGATAAGGAGGGAGAACTAAAATTAGGAATGCAAAAGGACCAGCAATATGCTTTGAGCTTCCATCAAGAGTAGAAACCAGGACTACAAGGGCTGGATTGTACGTAGGAGAAGAGGCACTATTCTGAACTTCGATATAGGAAATTCAAGGTCAGAACGGTAGGAAATAGAGCCACAGAAGGCAGTATTCAAAAATGCAAACAGATCTCAGCTAGTATTGATGCCAAAGCTCAGAAAGGACCTATGACCAATTAACATCTATTTCATAGTTCTACTTTAAATTAGGCAGTGTTCTAAACGCAAGTGTTAAGGCATTTGCTGCAACAGGACTGTGAAGCAGGTAGGCCGTGGACCCCTTGTTGATGGCGAAGGCACTCCCCTCGCCCCAGGCTATACAGTTAGGGCGTGGGTGAACCCAGGAGGTCCGGCTTTCCTGCCTTTGCCCTTTGGCTTCGCATCCAGTCAACCCAGAGGCAGATACACCATGAAAATAGGTAAACTGTAGCTTCAGGCCCCTTGTGGTCTGACACCCTTTAAGACCCTAGGCCTAATATTAGATTTTGTAACTTTCTATCATTTTACCTTAAAAATGACTCCCCTCATTTGTATGAGCTTCAGGCCTCGCAGAAGTTGGTTCCTTCCTGCCAGCTATCACTAAGAAAGCTGTTAACAGGCCATCCCAGGTCAATGAGTCATAAATCATATTCCTGTTATTTATAGGGTCCTACTGTGGGGGCAGGACAATACTTTCCAAACCTCTCCATGCTGGGGCACATATCTAACATGTTTTTATAAAGCTTTGTATGTTCTTAACATGCTTTTATGATTTTTTAAAAACACATCTAACGTGTTTTACAAGGAGAAAGATATTCGCAGCTGGTGGTGGCCATTCCAAGTCCCACCCGCAGGCTGGCGGGCTCAGTGTCTCAGGACACCTCTAATCTCCTGGAGCGCCATTGAGCGAGGTGAAGCGAGTGAGGAAGGCTGCGTCCCGCTTCCCCAGTGAAGTGCTTTAAGGGCTGGCAGAGCTCTTGATTAGCAAAGTTCTTACCAGGTCTACAGAGACCAAAGAAAAGGGTGTGAGACTGCCAAGGAATGAAAATGAGATTACGACCATAAAGTAGTTTTTATTTTTACTTATTTCCTGGTTATTATATTAATTGACTTTTTTTTAATTAATTTTTTATTTTTTATAAACATATATTTTTATCCCCAGGGGTACAGGTGTGTGAATCACCAGGTTTACAGTCCACGGCTAGTTAACATGTAGTGTGATCTTCGTTTCGGGTGTACAACACAGGGATGCGACACTTCCGTACAACACTCAGTGCTCATCATCACAAGTGCCCTCCTGAATCCCCATCACATATTTAACCCATCCCCACACCCACCTCCCCTCTGGGGACCATCAGTCTATTGTTTCTTGATTTGTCTCTCTCTTGTTTCCTCTTTGCTCCTTTGTTTCTTGAATTCCACAAATGAGTTTTCAAAGTCATATAGTGTTTGTCTTCCTCTGACTCACTTTGCTTAGCATTATATTGCCTAGCTCCATTCACGTCCTTGCAAATGGCAAGTTTTCACTTTTTTTTAATGGGTGAACAATATTCCATTGTATATAGAGACCACTTCTTCTTTATCCACTCATTAACTCATGGGCATTTGGGCTGCTTCCATAATTTGGCTATTACAGATAATACTGCTATAAACATAGGGGCGCATGTATCCCCTTGAATTAGTGTTCTTACATCCCTAGCAGTTTGATTGCTGGATCATAAGCAGTTCTATTTTCATAATTTTAATATTAATTTACTTTAAAATTAGGTAATATATGCTCACAAGTGTGAAGGTCAAAAGGACGTCCATAAAAGATAAGAAAACAATGCATAGAGGTTTTCTTTTCCTTCAATTGAATTTTCCGTTAAAACTTTTCCCCCTAAAATAGGACACCTATTTGGAAACATTTCAACAATCTTTGTGCCGATGTTTTCTATATTCCACACAAGGTTTCTGTGGCTCTTCTGGACCCTTCTTTCTAATAAATTGCAAAATGGAGTCTCTAAGGGAAAAGGGAAGGCAGGGAAAGGGGACTAAAAAAATTCATCAGGCACCATGGATTAATTGCTTTTCTGTGTTTTCCCATAATCATCACAACACATACCTATTTTCCACATTTTTGAGAAGAGAAAATGAAGGCTCAGAGAGTTAAAAGAATTTGTCAAAGTGGAAACAGTTACCTTTCAATGAAGTTTAGTGTTCCAGCTAAGGGCTATTTATTTCAAAGCCCTGGCACTACTGCCCAATTCCTCCCAGGATGGGTTTTTTTTTTTTTTTTTTAAATAAATGCAATGCTTCTGGCAAGACCATAGGGCAAGGGGAAACACGTTCTCTCGTCTCAAAACTGTGTGTCTGCATCTTCAGTGTGGAAGTGCCAGTGAGTCAAAGCTTTCAGACTACCTGCAGTGCACATAAAACTTTTGTAGAGGAATGTATAAGCTGGAAACATGCCCCCAAGATCCACAAGCAGCTTTCCTGCCTGCAGGAGACATATTGGTGAATAATTAGAGATACACGCAGAGGTTTATGTACGTGTGCATTCATCACAGTGTCATTTATAACAGCTACCAATGGAGAACAATCTAAATGTCCCACAGTAGGGGAATGATTCAATAAATTAGGGACACTCATATAATGAAATATTACTGACATTAAAAATCATATTTTCTGAGACCATTACATTTAATGCACAATCCTATATTATTCCCCGATACTGGAAGACTTAAAAAAAAAAAGAAAGAAAGAAAACCACCCAGCTACAAAGAACATTAAAGGGCTAATTGGGAAATATTTAATATGGATAATTTACCAAGTAAATATCATTTGTTGAATGTTGAATGTAAAAATAAATGTAAATTAACAAAATGGGTTAATTCTTAGAAAATACATGCTTATATATTTGGGACAAAAAGTCATATTTTTGAAGAGATACAAGAAGCTCAAAATATAAAATTAAGATAATTAATTTTCATGTTGCTTAAAATACATATACATAGAAAAAAATAGACACACATTGTAAGCATTCGTAATCTCTGTGTCGTGAGGCCATTTCCAAGTTTTAAAATTTTATCCTTTGTGCATCTTATTATTCTTGAATTTTCCTACTGGGGCCTACTATTAATCTGTTCCCACACCCTTAGGGTATATGCACAGGGAGAAATTCGAGAGTAGAGAAAGGTTGATTGGGCACACTGCTGACTTCTATCACTAAGAGGGCCTTGTAAAGTAATCCAAAGTAAGATGAGGTGTCAAACTAAGTACTGGAAGCATAATAGGTCTAAGTTACATTGTTGGGGCAAGGGGTAATTAGGGGAGGAGTGTAGATAAAGACCTAATTTGAAGAGTTAATAGAGTTTTATTAGTTAATTAGATTTGGGGGCAAAAGAGGTATATTTTATATTTACTGTTATTTTTTAACTAGGCTCCATACCCCGTGTGGCATTCAACATGGGGATTCGACTCATGACCCTGAGATCAAGACCTGAGCTGAGATCAAGAGTCAGTCCCTCGACTGACTGAGCCACGTGGGTACCCCAAAATATTTTATTTTTAAGGTACTTTAGGATAAGCAAAGACTTTTTTTTTAATGAAAAAACCAAATTGCAGTCCTGTGTGGGGGACAACTCATGATGTCCTCTCCCCTCAGGAGTTGACATACCCCGTTTCCTCGAGTCAATAGGTAAAGAGGGAAATGGCCCGGATTCTGGATTCCATTTTGTAATGGGCACTACAAGAGGCTACTTGTGACTTGCTATCTCCTGGGGAAATCTTTGGGAGGCAGAGAAGGCGTTAATAGGAGGGAAAGGGGATAGTTTAGGTAATGGTGGCAGGTCCCATGTGGGACACTATTCGTATTTGAGAAAATGTCTTTGTCAAATGCTCAAAGACAGGGGCAGAAAGAGGCGGCCCTGGAAAAATGCAAGGGGGTGAGTTTGCCCTCAAGGGGGTGCAACTCTCAGTTGTTCATTCCAGCTGCTCTTCCTCCCAACCCCACCACCACATCTGCTTGGCTTAGAGTTTATGTTGCAAAGCCTTGGGTGAAAATTTTCTTGCCACTTTTTCATGGTGGCTTATGCAAACTCAGCAGGGTAAAAATAGTATAGATTCAGGGGCACCTGGGTGGCTCAGTGGGTTAAAGCCTCTGCCTTCTGCTCAGGTCATGATCCCAGGATCCTGGGATCAAGCCCCACATCGGGCTCTCTGCTCAGCAGGGAGCCTGCTTCCTCCTCTCTCCTGCTTGCGTCTCTGCCTACTTGTGATCTCTATCTGTCAAATAAATAAAATCTTAAAAAGAAAAATAGTATAGATTCAGTGGCAGGCCCATACAGACAATGCTCTCCATGGGATGACTTTGCCAGAGGGAAAAAAAATAGGCTGGTTTCCTTGATAACATCAACCCCTTTAGGACAAAGGGGGAAAAAAAAAGCTATCACCTCAGTTACACCACACAATTCAATATATGTATGTTTAATTTAATTATAATGCACACTAAGTTACAATGTCTGAACTTTCTATTCATTTATTAAAATTTTTAAAAATCAATGTTTTGAGGGTTTTTTGTAATTGAGAAAGATGCAGTCCAAATATATTTGGTGTTTGCTGTTCATGATTTGTTTCTTAGCTTTTTGAGGTGATAAATCAAGAGTAAAATTTAATAAAATAAGATTTTAAAAATAGGGGAACAGCTACAAGTTGTTCAAGTGTGATTGGCTCCCCTCTACAGTTCTCCGATTCTAAATATATGTGATGTCAGCAGGCGGGGGAAATGCAAACAGTGACTAGAGAGAACAAAAGAGGGCATGATTTGGGACTGGAAGTCTAGTTCAGGTCTGCTCCCCTGCCTGTGAGGGCACAAGATGAACATGCATAAGTTTGAGAGAGAAAGCAGATCTAGATTAATGAGAAGAGTGAATACCAATCCTAAAATAAAGCCGGTTAGCCAGCCTCCCCCACTTACTTACCTCCCTCCCTGCTATTTTCTATGCGCATTAACAGATTCAATGATCAATCTTCCCCAGCTTAGTCTCTCATCTAAAGAACAAAAATCTGTGATAAACATTTTTCTTAATAATCTTGCAGTTGTGTGTGGGTTAAATCCCATCAGTTTTCTGGTCTGAGACTGAAACCATGAACAGTGAGTTCTGTGAGTTGGAAGAGGCAGTAAGGGTGCCATTCTGCAAGGGAAGCATGAAGAAAAAGTTAAAACAAACAATCTAACAATCCTACAGAGAAAAAAACAAACAACAAAAATATCTCTACAGGGACAGAGCCTTAAGAATGGGGCACATAAGGGCAGACCTCCAGCAAAAGGTTATCTGAGAGCAGCCAAAAGAAGATCTGCTCACAAAACTTCTTCACAAACCCTAGAATGTTGGAATGGAGAGTAGACTTGATTTCCCCTTCCAGTGATTAAAAGCCTTCTGCTCCTAGCAAGTAGCAAAAGCACAGAAAATAACCTTATAAAAAATTCAGTGAAGTCATTTGGCACCCACCGCCTTGATACATTTATTGAAAAGAGACTTTGCTCAGTGATCTTTGAACATATTCACAGAAGGTTCCAGCCTCTTATGGGTATGGAGACATGAATAATATGATATCCACGCCTATATTTGCCGCATTCCAAAGACATAAGCCTTCCTGAGGGCGGATATTCCAGGCCTCATGGGATGGGAAGAAAGGCAACTTTTTAGTGGAGGCTGGGTCATGAGTCCCTCTCATCAACCCTGAAAAGAAGACCCTTGCTTCTGTCCGACCCCCCGCATCCCAGCCGCAGAGGAGTTAGGATTGCCCCAGCACTCAGAGCTCTGCACATAGAACAAAGACACATTCAAATAGCAGAGTTCTCCTTTAGAGTCAAATAAATAAATACACTCATAAACACGACATATATTTATAAAACTGGCCTATGACAGTGGGGTCAGGGATAATGAGGGCGAGTTCTATCTCTACAGTTTTAGTGACCAGCATATATGTATGGGGCAGTCTAAATAATGAGTTTGGTTAAAGACGGGATATGATCGGCCTTCTCTGGTGTTGAAAGTTGGCTGTCCAATTTGGCTGTTGATTGTGGCTCAAGTTAATGGAAACTCTTCGGTGGGGTGGGGGGTGGGGCTTTCCTTTCAGATCACCTGATGTTAATAGTGCCATTGCATTAATCATCTTAATTACTAATCATCTGTTGTTCTTAGACCTCATCCTTAGTGAAGGCTCCGGGGTATCTTCCTCAGACATAACTGTTCAGTGAGCAGATGGTAAGAGGACCTGTGTTCGTCCCCTCATTTGGGAGGCAAGGGGAGAAGATAGGTCTGAGCGCCTCCTGGAAAGAGGCCGAAGGAAAGCTGTAGATAAGGGACTCATCTGTCACATTGTAGAATGCTATATGTCCAGACTCATAGTCTAAGAAAACACCAACCTTATGCACAGGCTCTCTGACATGTTGACCTTTTAAAGGTGATGAGACCCAAAGACTATAATCATCTCCAATTTTTAAGCCTATAAGTGAGAAGAGGTCCCCCGGTGGCTTTGGGAGATTGCCCTTTCTGCTCACTGAGTCCTTGCAGATGCCCACTTCCCATTCAGTCTTGTTGCCCACTTCCACCTCCCAATAATGTCTCCCACAGGTGAAGATCTGAGCGCCCAGCACCGTTGCTGACTGGTCAAATCGTTCCGGATTGTCTGGTAAGTGCTGTCGGACTCCTCCGTGCCTCACACTCTTCAGATCCTCAGACAGGACGAGATAGGCATTGGCTGTGGCTGGATCCAGAGTTATATCTGCTGCAAGAGGAGAAGAGAGTGAATGCTCCCTTCCATTCTGGAAAACCCTCCTATACATGTGGAATTTAAATTAAATTCTTAGTTTCCAATCCTACTTTTAAAATATGTATGATTGAGGTGAGTGTGGTATAGAGTTTTGTTTTGCTCAGAGCAGAATCTCTGAACCCTTCTCGCACGATTTCATGAACACCAAGGGTAAATTCCTCAAAAGACACAGATATGGGGCGCCTGGGTGTCTCAGTCGGTTAAGCCTCTGCCTTCGGCTCAGGTCATGATCTCAGGGTCCTAGGATCGAGCCCTGCACCTGGCTCTCAGCTCGGTGGGGAGCCTGCTTCCCCCTCTCTCTCTGCCTGCTTCTCTGCCTACTTGTGATCTCTCTCGCTCTTTCTCTCTCTCTGTGTGTGTGTGTCAAATAAATAAATAAATAAAATCGTTTAAAAAAAAAAGACAGATGTAAGTCGTGGGGATGGTGACGTTTAGCATGTCTGAGAGGGAAGAGAGGGGTCTCCGATATAACGGAGTGGAAGTAGTTCTGTTCAGAGCACAGGTTTAAAACTCAGAGCTATTTATCCACACGGGGCACACTCTGTCATTTGTAGTCACTTGAGCCAAGGTTGGCTGTGGTTCTCCACCTGCGTGGGGGGGGGGGGGAGACAGAGACAGGGACACTTCTCCTCTGAACATCTGCTTACCTGCCAAGCATTTTCAGTACCGTATCTCACTTAATCATGCCATTTCCTCCCACTCCCATCTTTATAAAAGTGGAAACTGAAGCTCACAGAGGTTAGGAAACTTGACCAAGATTACAAGATCACTGAGTGTTTGCACAGCAGGTTCCAGTCGGCAGGTTTCATTATGTCAGGCTTCAATGCAGGCTCCACCGAGTTAGTGAGACCCTCCCCCCGCCAAGACCAGTCGGTAAGTACATTGTGAACCAGTGAGAGACTCCCCTCTCCTATCTTCTGAGAGGAGGTCTCAGAAGAGGCCTCCAACCATCACTGACCCCAAGACAAGACTAAGTGCCCCTACCACACAATTTCATACTCTTACTTATAGATCAAATCCTAATCATCACTCATTATTTGGGATGAACATCTGTCTCCTGAGTTCCACTGGAAGTTCTATAAAAGCAAAGGCAAGCTTGTTACTCATCACTGTGAGAAAACTTAGAACTGAAGAGCATGGTGTGAGGCATATAGTACACACTTATCAAATTTCTACCGATTCCAAAGTCCATCAGACCTTCCCCTGAAGGCCAGATTGTCTTACCTCTGCAGGTAAAAGTTGAAAACTAAGGCTAACCTCTCTTGGTCTTAGCCAGTCTAAATATCTAGAGCATTCTAAAAGAATAGTTTGAGGGACACCTGGGTGGCATAGTCAGCTAAGCGTCTGACTCTTGTTTTAGGCTTGGGTCATGATCTCAAGGGTGTTGAGATCAAGCCCCGAGTCTGGCTCTGCACTGGGCCTAGAGGCAGCTTGAGACTCTCTCTCTCCCTCTGCCCCCTCCACCTCACTTCTGTCTCTGTGTCTCTCTCTCAAATAAATAAACCTTTAATTTTTTTTTTTTTTTTTGGTGTTGTTAAATAAAAGGATTGTTTGAATGTGGCCTCATGAGAACTTTCAAGTTTAAGTAGCTTTTATGCTGACAAGAACAGAGGTAGAAATGCAGAAACCCCTGAGGAGGTGTGTGTGTATAGGCAAGAGGAAGAAATGGACAAAACAGAACCATAAAAACAAACAAAGGAAGTGCCAGGACTTCTGAGACAGAAAACAAAGGCAGTTGAGACATCAATCGAGTGTGCTTCTGTCTGCTCCAGAACAGAGAGGGTCTGTGGCCCCAGCCCTCCCTGATGATTCCTGCTGACTCAGGGTGCCTTTGTGAGAGAGCCTGGCACGCAGATGGTGAACAGTCTATGTCAGAGGAAACTGCCTTAAAGCTCGATTTTGCATTCCTTAGTACACCCTGAAGTTAACTCCGCAAATCCCTGGAGGTTTGGCAAATCAGACAGACTTACTGCTGAATTTTTTTAGCATCTCCCTCATTCCAGTGATGCGGCAGAGAGTCAGTTCCGTGGTGGTGGCCTCTGGACACTGAAGCAAGAGTGGCTCAGTCCTGCAAGAGGGCAGAGACCGTCACTCTATGTCCCCTGCACGGACCGTGTGACCTGCTCCAACATGAGGGTCCCGCTCGTTTTGCCCCAACAGCTGGACACTCTCATCCCCACTCTCACAACCTGATCTCCACAGCAGTGCAGCCCTATCACTTATACCCCCAGGTCCACTGGACATGGAATGCACACCTACCTTTCCAGGATGCCTTTCACATCCTAAGGGAATAAAAGAAAGAGGGTTAGTATCTGTGCACTTCAATCTCTAGCAAAGCCAGAATCCAGAGACAGAATCTAATCCTTGGTAATCTCACAGAAACCACTTTCCGTGGCTTTAGAACACCCTGAGTGGGCGAGCATGTGGTAGGAAAACATCCCCAGCTCCTTCCCAGCCTGTGGGGAAGGGGTCTCCTAGGAACAGGGGATGGTTCTCACAATGACTAGACTACTTTGTCCTTTTTTTTCCTCATACCATCACTTTGTCAAGAGAACCTGATGCTGACATGCTGACGTAGGAGCCCGGGGGAGTCTCCGTTGCCTCAGGGAGTCAAAGATGGGCAAAAACAAGGGGCCCTCTGAGCGCTGAGGCTAAGCCTGTGTGCAGGTGGAGTGGCTTGCTGGAAAATCACCAGCGAGTCTAGGAAGGAGAACTACAGTTGCAGCTGCGTCCCACAGCTCGTGTTTACAGAGGCCCCGGAGAATAAAGCAGGAGCCCAGGAAGGCCGCCGAGCAAAGATGAAGAATCCAGGCTCCATACCGAATACCTCATTTCGATCACCGATTAGCTATCTGACGGGCAAATTTCCTAACTGCTGTGGGTCTGAATTAATGAAGGCATGCTGCTATAAACCCACATCATAGACAACAATCACCTGTAGTGCATATAACAATAATTAACTTCATCAGGTCTTTGTGACGATAGAATTTAATGGGCCCGCAGCACCTAGGAAATGTTCATTAAACTTAAAATAATGGATGAAGCTGAAGTTGCAGACAAGCAAGCAGAGCAGAAATTGGACTCTTCATCAGACTTGGTTTGGATAGGTATTCCACTGTCTTGTTTTTGTTTTTTTCTCTTTCTCTTCAAGACTTTATTTATACTATAGAATATTAATTCTTGGGGTGCCTGGCTGGCTAAGTCATTAAGTGACTGCCTTCAGTTCAGGTCATGATCCTGGGGTCTGGGGATCGAGCCCCACATCGGGCTCCCTGCTCAGCGGGGAGCCTGCTTCTCCCTCTCCCACTCCCCCAGCTTGTGTTCCCTCTCTTCCTGTCTGTCCCCTCTCTCTGTCAAATAAATACATAAATCTTAAAAAAAAAAAAATTAATTCTCAAGAAACACTGTTTGGGGGGCAGAACTTAGTTTCTCAGGTAAATAAAAACTTATTTTGCATGGCTTGAAAAACTATGGGTTACTACAGCGTTGTTGTTATTCCATTGATTTTTCCCAACATTCTTACCTCAAAAGATTCTATAATGGAGTTCAGACATGTGGACTCTATCTGTTCAATCATTTTGCTCAGGCTTCTTGTTTGTTGGGTCAGCTTGATCTCGTTGTCCCTTAGTTTCTTCATGTTCTCTCTTTCCTCCTTTTCCAGTAACTGGAGCTGCAGCTGCTCCTCCTCCTTCAAAAACTGGTGCATTTTTGCATATTCTGACACAACAACCTGTTTACAGGCCTTTGTCTCTTCCTGCCATCAACACACACATACAGGAATGATATAATAAAGTTAGCAGCAGAAATGCCTATGTAGATTTTCAATCCTTACAAAGTCCTAGAGTTCTGCTGTGACAAGTTTTGAAGCCTGACACACAACATATATTAAGTATTAAGTAATTAAGTAACACATAAGTATTAAGTAATGGGGTAGATAGCGTGATATTTTGGTACAAAATACACCGTAGTAAACAAAACCAAATCTTCTATTCCCAGAAGGCTGTCATTCTAGTGGATATTTTACTAAATATCCAATGAAAGTAGACATTGGATCACATCCTAGAAATAGAGATGCACATCACAAACACTCCCATTTAAGAACTCAGTGTATTGGGAGAATCAGATACACATATTTTTTAAGTATTTAACTAAACAGTTACGTCTTTATTAAACACCTCAACTTCAAATCTGTGACAAAGTCAAGCATTTGTTCAGGTGTATTAATCCAAACTATTATTTGGCCTTTATTTCCCTTTGTCTTTATTATTTTTTTTTAATTTGCACTTTTTTTTTTCCTAAAAGCATTTGAGATAACATGGATTTTCATCCTATGTTATCTATAACTTATAATTTTAAGTAATTATAATCAGAGCCATAATAGAGGTAGCCATCAAGTTGTATGGGTCGACCAAAAAGGAAAAAATAAATAAATAAGCAGGCCTGGGGATGGGGGAATTGTTTGAACTGAGTCTTGGGATTCCCAGGTGGACAAGCAGAAGCAGACTGCCCAAACTAAGGACACTGCATACTGTAGGACTGTGATTAGAAAATTGTGTCTTTTTCCCCTGGTATTTCACTAAGTACCCCTCCAGTCTCCCTCATAGAATCATCTACAAGACCCAAAAGTAAGACAGATACTGACCTTGCACAGTATTACTCTCTCCTTCTCATGGGTTAATACAACCTGGGTTTCCTTTCTCTTCTTATGCAAAAGATTTAGGATTTCCTGGAGTTTCTCCTGCAATAGAAACAAATTCTCTGTGGCAAATGAGCAGAGCACCAGCTTGTGAAGAAACCTCAAGAACCAGTGAACACAAGATGAGCGGGATCTAGCACAAAGGGTGAGGCAGGATCCACACCAAGTTTGTGGTCTGGTGCCTGGAGACCAGCACCGTAATCATCACCAATAGAGAATATTATGGGAATAAATGATGGAACAGGATTTGTATTCTGAGATGTATACTGAGCAGCCAATCTTACTTTGTGACGCTCTTCAGCCTCACTCAAAGGATGTGATCTGTTTATTCCATGACACTGAGTTGAGAAAATGTTTACACACTGCCCATCCTCAGAGAACACCTTAGTGCCTGCCAGCATTCTCCCATTGATGTCTTGTTCACCCTCACTCTGCAGCACTTGGGATCGGAGCTGCTTGCCGATGCCAGCCAACCTCCCCAAACGCTCATTGGGCTGGAAGTGTGGGCTTTCCAAGGACCTCCAGCATTCAGGACAGGATAAAGGAGTGTTGTGTTCCTCCCAGCTCCTCAAGAGACACACTAGACAAAAACTGTGTCCACACTCAGTAGTCACGGGGCTGGTGAAATAGTCCAAGCAGATGAAACAGGTCAGTTCTTCCCTCAGATTCTCCATCAGATCTGCTGTAGACATTTTCTCCAATAAAGACATCAAGGCAAGGACACACCTCTATTCCAGCATTAGAAAAGTCCTCCCTGGCGTTCTACTGTTTTGAATAACAGGTGGGTGATCAGTTGTTACGCTGTTGATACAAGAAACTCTTACTCTCCTCTGTGCCTGATTTCACCAGTTGGCACATACTGTCCCAACACAAAGCCAATTATGACTTAATGTGGAACCCTTGTACACTGGGTTCATAATCAACCCCAAATTTTCAAGGAATATTTCATTGTGCAAGCTTTATGCTGGATACTGAGGGTACTTGCTTTGAACAAAGTTCTGCTTTCAAGAGTGGGCTACAGCGTGTGTATGTGTGTGTATAAATATATAGCACCAGGAAAACATCTAGGTACATTGATTTTAGGCTGGAAGGTTAGGTAATTTGGTGTAAGCCAGTACAGAGATTTAAGTTACGATGAACTCTAATAATATCTAAATTGGAAATATGGTCCAAATCTTTTAGAAAACTCCACTAATAGAATCTAGTTGAGCAACTGAAGGCAGAAAATTGTAACATATATTCCTCCTCTCATTAGGCCCTTTTTATGTGCTTGACCAAAGCCTAAAATCTTTTTGCTCCTTAATCAGGTACTGTGTGCTTTTATTTAATTTTATTCAACCCAACAAAATGAGAATGAATCCATTGAAATATTCCCTAACTTTAAATGTACAAAGGATTACCAGAGTTATATTTATTACTCTGTCCTACAGACCATGATACTCACCTCTCCACCACCATAAGCAGCATGTAAAACATCATTCTTGTTGGGAGTTACTTCAAGAGTCCACAACACTGTGGAGTTGATGGAAAAAAAAAATTGTACTATAGTGTAAATATAATTTTGTTCACTTATTTTCATTCTTTGAAACTAGGCCTTCTTAAACCCCCTATCAATTCTTACTGAAAAGAAATCCAATGCTCAGATATTTTTAGACCTAGGGAAAAAAATGTATAGTATAGAGATTATTTACAATGACCACTGAGATTATTACTACACATTTCCATTGCCATATGGATCTGAGGCAGTACTTGTCATGGCCTACCACTGCTCACTCTCTGCCAGACAGTGCAAAACTCAAAAACTCTTCCTTGAAGTCTAGCCCATTTCACCCTCCCACTAAGTTCCTCATACTTTATTTCTGTTCTTAGCCTGTCACACTCCAGCACTGACAACCACCCATGGGTCTCCATCACTCATACTTTTTTGTTGATTTCCTTTTGACTTTCATGGGTCCCACTGATTCTTCTTTCCCTCTTATCTCCAACAGGATGTTGGGTGTTTTCATATCTTGAGCTTTTGTAAAAAGAAGTTTTCTGGACTGAAATGTTTTTTCTCCATGTTCCTTTCTCTTAGTCAAAAGTCATCTTTCTGAAGTTATTAATCCCAGTGTCTTAATCATATGTCCTTTGTGTAGCATTTGTAAATTACTGAGATGAGAATTTACAAAAACCAACAACAGCAGCAAAATGCAACAAAGTTATACTAATTTAGATAGAGAGATAGCCCCAGTTTGAGGTCATTAAGCCTCTACTCCTTAGACTCCTTCTAGCCTAGTAACTGAGGTACAGCTTCACAATATTGTTTGGGAGTTAGTCTTAAGTAAGGGTCTAGCAACAAACAAACAAACAAAACCAAAAAACCTGTAACAACACTAACCACCTTCACTGAAAAAAAGGATTTATGAACTACCACCTACATTCAGTGTGTTATTCCCCTACAAACCTAGAAGGAGACTTTAACACTGGCCAGCATTAGAATACAATAGAAATATGGGGCATCACAGATCCTATATTCCAATTTGGAATGAGGAAACTGGGATGTTCTAAGTTCAAGTCACACTGATCTGTTCCACCCTATGTCCCTCTGTCAAGCAAACTTTTCATAAACTCCTTAACACAATGAACCTATCCTACTCATCAGTAACTAGAAGAATTCCTTGTATATAGCAAGGGCTCAAATTCTTTGTAAATAAGTTGTAAATGAAAAAAATATAGGAACCATATTCTTATAGAATCACAGTCTTTTATCTAGCTGGAAACCAAGAATTATATAGTCCAACTACTTTCTATAGATAGAGAAGAAAACTGAGATAAATTGAGTTGGTCCCCTGACTACTTGCTTACTACATGAATCAAGTCAGGACTAGGAAACTGGTCTTCCTACCTCCCAGTCATTCTCTTTTGTCCATGTACTACATTGCATCTCACTTGCTGACTTGGGAATGGTTGAAATGTTCCAGGTCTTTCAATAAAATGAACATTGCTCAAATGTTTCAGAAGGAAACTGGACAGCTGTTGTGATGTTGTGAAGTTGTGACTGGTATCTTGAATCGCTGGCTACACTTATTACTGGTGATACAGACTTCTTTCCCCTCTCTCACAACACACTGACTGTGCTTAATTCGTAGATAAAGAAATTTATACATAACTCATAGAAAAAGAGTGGGCCAGCCATCCCAAAATACATTATACCAATCTTCAGGACACTGCACTGCCAGACATGATTTCTGAGATCAACAACGTAGAGCTTCTTCTCTGACCTGTCTCCTGCAGAGAGAGGTGACAGTAGGAATACCTTAAGGGGTCCACAGTCACTGCCATCCACATGTTATTAGGGCTGGAGCACACGGAAAAGATGAATCTTAACAAATAGTGAGAGCGTCTTTATTGGTGAAGGCAGTGGGCTAGATGGGGACTTATTTGAAAAACATATTGCTTGAAAGCCTGGTTTAAAAAATATGTCTGTCATTTCATATCAGTATGGAAAAGATAGATTATCCAACAACTGTTTTGGGACAAGTGGGGGTAGCCATCTGGAAAAAAAAAATAGACAAAGCTGGATCTCTACCTAACAACTTATACCAATGTGTATTCCAGATGTGTGTATGTGTGTGTGCGTATGTGTATGTGTGTATTTTCCTCACTCTAGTCATGAATTTATACTCCTATTATTTCCCTCTGTATTGTATTTTTTTACCTTATTTATATTATTTTATTTTTGAATGTGTTTTTGTTCTAGAGTACCCCACATCTATTTAGCAAGTGAGGAGAATATTTGTTAAATATGTGGTCAATTATTGTGTCCAAAAAATGAAGCACATCATAAGAGGAGATAATTGGTAACATAGAAATTTAAAATAGACTACTTGGAAAAGACTTTTTAAAGCATGCGTCAGAGCTTAGACACCACTAAAGAAAAGATTAATAAATTTAAATAGAAATTAAATACTTTTATACAGCAAAGTAAATAAAATAACTTTATTTTTTTCATTACATTCTGGGAAAGAGAATTTGGAACACATGTATAAAGTACCTAATCACAAATTACAAAAAAGGGCTTACATAAATATATACTTAAAAATAATAGTTCTTCTTTAAAAAATATAGCTTTTCTTACTACTAAATGGCCATTTTAGAAATGACAGATCAGTATATACACACTGACATGATATGATATCATTATATGATATTAACAGGAGAATACATTTTTACTCCCACAAATAGTTTAAGCATGAATAATAAAAAATAGGTTATATATGTATTTTTTTCCTTCAAAAATGAGGTCATGCTATAGATATTGAAAATGCATCTGTGTACATGAAGGCATAGAAAGAGTATGGATTCTGGGGTGCCTGGGTGTCCCTGTCAGTTAAGCATCTGACTTGATTTATGATCTCAGAGTGGTGATAGACTGCTTAAGATTCTCTCTCTCTCTCTCTCTCTCCCTCTCCCCCACTGCTTGCACCTACACACACTCTCCCTCTCAAAAACAAAAACAAAAAAAGAAGAAGAAGAAAGAAAGAAGGAAGGAAGGAAGAAAAGATTTCATGAATATGACTCCAAAAGCACAGGCAACAAGAACAATAATAGACAAATGGGACTACGTCAAACTAACGAGCTTCTGCACTACATAGGAAACAACAGAGTGAAAGGCAACAATTGGAATAGAAGAAAATATTTGCAAACCATGTATCAGAATGGATTAATTTCCAAAATACATAAGGAAGTCCTATAAATCAATAGCCCCCCTCCCCCAAAAAACCCAGTTGCCCAATACAAAATATAGGCTAAAGACTTGAATAGACATTTCTCTAAAAAACATACACAAAAGACCAATAGGTATTTGGAAAGATGCTCGATGTCACTAATCATCAGGGAACCATAAATCAAAACCACAATGAGTTATCACCTCACCTTTGTCAGGATGACCACTATACATTAAGAAAAGAAGAAAAGAAAGAAAGAAAGAAAGAAAGAAAGAGGACAAACATTGGTAAGGATGTGGAAAAATTGGTACTGTTGTGCGCTGTTGGTGGGAACGCAAAACGATGTGGCTGCCATAAAGAATAAGATGGAGTTGTCTCAAAAATTAATAATAAAACTGTCACAGGATCCAGCAATCCTGCTTCTGGGTATTCATCCGAAAGAAAACTGAAGTTCTGGAAGAGGTGTTGGCACTTCAGTGTTCACTGCAGCCTTATTCACAAAAGCTAAGATGTGGAAACAACCTAAATTCCCATTTATATATGAAAGGACCAAGAAAACTGTGCATATATACACGGGGAATAGTATTCAGCCTTTGGAAAGAAGAAAATTCTGTTGTAAGTGACAACATTGGATGAACTGTGAGGACAGCATACTACGTGAAATAAGGCAGTCACAAAAGGACAAATCCTGGAAGTTCCACTGACATGAAGTATGTTATTTTAAAATAGACTCAGAGGCGCCTGGCTGGCTTAGTCAATGGAGCGTGCGACTCTTGACCTCAGGGTTCTAAGTTTGAGCACCACATTGGGTGTAGAGATTACTTAAAAAACATTTTTTTAATCTTAAAAAAAAATAAAAATAGAAAAAATAGACTCAGAATCAGAAAGGAAAATGGTGGTTGCCAGAGGCCAGGAGAAGACAGAAATGGGGAGACGTTGATCAAGGGGCATAAAGTCTCAGTTAGGCAAAGTAAAGAAATTCCAGAGACGTCTTGAACAGCAGTGTGCCTATCATTAACAGTATTATACGGCACACTTAAATTTTTGTAAAGAAGGTAGATCTCATGTTAAGGGTTCTTACCACAATAAAATAACATTTAAAAGGAAAGAAAACATATGGAAAGATAAATACTGCTACAGTGGAATTGGAGAATTGGAAGGCATCACTTTTACTTCTTTATTTTATAAAATTTTGTATAAAAATATAGTTTTTCTCTCTCTCTCTTTCTAACTTCTTAATGTGTTTTCAACATTTTGGCAGTAAAGAAATTTTGGGGAATAGGGCAGGAGCAAAGAAACATGAGGTGTGACTTGCAGTAAACCAATTAATGAGGTGATTTTCTTCAGGTTGAGGGATAAAAATATCTCAGAGGATTGGTTTCAGCTGTGATATAATAAAATGTTGGTAGTGGCTTTATGATTTCAACATAATTTTTATGTAACTACTAGATATTGAACCTCAGCAAGTGATATAAATATGATTAAAAGTTATTTCTCTTCTTTGGGAGAAGGAGATATATGTGCAAAAAAAAAAATTTGCAAAGCATTTAAAGGGGTGTGCTTGAAGCACACATGGAGTATTTAAATTTATTAAAATTTTGGCATTTTTAGTGCTGGAACAATCAGGGAAAACTTCTTGGGAGAAACTGCATTTGACTTAAACTAAGGGCTTACGTATATTTCAGACAAAAGGACAGCTACTGTTTAGAAGTGAGAAAAATTTTGATAAATTTGAAGAATAAAAGACGCTTTGACAGTGGGTCAAAATATTATAATAACAAAAAGTCTCTATTGTAACATTCTTTTTGTCTCAGAAATAGTTTTTAAAAACCAGTTCAGCTTGGAAATAGTCACCTCTCTGCTTCTTTTATGGGTAGCAGGTTGGTCTGACCGGTGATACCTGGAGGCCCGCTCATCAGGGAAGGAGCCCTGGTGCTGTAACTTCAGGATTCAGGATTCCTATGAAAAGCTGCAACCCAGCCATCAGGCCTGCTGACAGACACAGGTGGGGAGTCCGCTTCCAGACTTTTGACCACAAACAAGAATTTCAGGGGCGGTGTTTTTGTTTGTTTGTTTTTCTCTAGAGTAGACCCTTTCTTGTTCCTCCCTTTGCTTTATGAAAAGTTAACTGTTGGAAATGTACTTGCTCCCGGCTTCATGCTGGGCGGTTTATGTCCTTTGTCTCTTAAAAAGATGAAAAGAGAAGCCAAAGAAACTGTAGGAGTTGGGATAGGAACAGAAAACTTTTTAAAAGCCGTTCAAACACATATTGTCAATTAAGAATAAAAAGACATAGTCTAAAATGAAGATGGACAGCTAAGAGACTCTTAAGGTCTTTCTCCTTTTTAATGAGGATTATGGGGTTTGAGATTATTACAGATAATTTGAGCTACTAGGCGACTAAGATTACCATCCATAAAGGATAAGACTAGATTTTTCTTAAAAACAAAAACAAAGTAAAACAACAACTTAAGGGGCACCTCGGTGGCTCAGTCGGTTAAGCACCTGCCTTAGGGTCAGGTCATGATCCCAGAGTCCTGGGATGGAGTCCCACCTCAGTTGGGGAGCCTGCTTCTCCCTCTGCCTCTCTCTCTCCGTCTCTCATTAATAAGTAAAATCTTAAAAAATAAATAAATAAATACAAATAAAAAACTTAAGAGTGCAAAGGTCACTTGTTTTTGTCCTACTCCTATCATAGGACACCCTTTTTGTCTGTCACTTAATCCTGCAGGAATTATGAAACATCTTCACATAGCTGGTGGTGTACTATACCCAGTAGATTACATAAATATGAACAATCATCCCTATTAGACTAGTATTTTATAGGTAGGAAACTGATGCTTATGTCTGTACATGTAGGTCCCCATCCTTTTAATGGGGAAGTCTACTTGTCTCGCAAGAAAATCCTAACGTTTGTTTATAAATTCTTAATCTCTCATCATAAACCAGTATTTTTATGGGGGGGGGAACCCATGAGACTGACTACAAAGAGAGTGTGCTGGCTCCGTGCCAGGCACCCTTCTCAATCCTTTAATATATTTACTCATTTAATCCTCCCGCAGCCCTATGACGTGGGTATCCTAGCACCGTTTACAGGTGAGAAAACAAACTGGTTACGAACCTTGCCCTAGATCCACAGAGGTGGCCTGACTGCAGAGTCCATGCTAGTACCCACAGAGCAAGGCTTCCATTGTGCCACAAATATTAAACTCCAAGTCTTTACAGCCGTGACCAAACACTGGTTTGCTGATTGTGCCAAGGCTTCCAGTCAAGCAGGCACTAAAGGCGGCTGGCTGAGTCTCTCCAGCCTCTCCCATCTATCTAATGGTAATGGGCTCCAGAGACAGCCAGGGGGCGCTCCTCACAAGTTTATATGTTGTTTGCAACCCCAGGTGTTAGGGTCAGAGGGCGCTCCCTTTGAGGTATGTAAGTTTATAATGACACAACTTCTTACTTATTTTATGTCACTGTTCAAAGTTATTACGGTATTGACTATATTCCCCATGATGGGCGGAGACATAGCTTTTTAAAAGAGCTAGTGGGATCTCTTGGGAAGAAACAAAATTGGTGCTGCCTTCACCATCCTAGTCCTTTCTTGGCCTTTGAGTGCCAATATAGTTGGAGAGAATTTTAAAGAATGTGGGTCCTAGCCATAGGAGCTCATGAACCAAAGAAATTCATGCCATTTACGAGATCCTGTGTGTCACTGGGGAAAACTACGGAGAACTAAAAGCTGAAGGCCTGTAAGGAGCTGTGACCTTGGGGAGGCAGGCAGTATTGCTGTGATCCTGGTTGAAAAGTTAAGGAAAACTAAAGAAAGATTTTTAGGGGTATCAGGGATGGTACACTCCCTAAAAGACTAAAGTCTTTGCCGGCCGGGCAACTGGGGCACAAAGCCTATTTTGTGGTCTCAGGCTGGGCTAGGATTCACGTTTCACATATCCTTCCTTCTGAGTGCCCCATCATGCCTCCTTTAAATCCTTCTAGTCTTAGAGTTGTAGTTCTCAAGCTTAGCTGTGTATGGAATCACCTGAAAACACCTGAAGCCCATGGCTTCTTCCAAGAGATTCTGATTGATTTCCTAGTGCCCTGATTGGAATGGAGGACCTGGACTCAACATCACCACAACTTGTTAGACATGTCAGCTCTTGGGCCCCAACTCAGACCCACTGAATGAGAATTTGGTGGGGGAGGGGGGAAGTCCAGCAATCTGTTCCTTAACCAGATGCCCACGTGATTCTGATGTTTGGATTCTAAAGTTTGGAAGCCACAAAGGTGTCACCATAGCTACAGCTCTCCAGGTAATTCTGTGCAACAATGTTTGAGAACCACAACTTTAGCAAAACTACGCCGCACACATGAGGTTCCAGAGCAGCTGCAGGTGAGTCCCCAGCATGGACGTAGGGGGTGAAGAGTATCTGAGAGAATCAGGAGCAGGGCCTTTAAAGTCCCAGACAACTTCTCAACGGGGTAAGAATGGCATTTAAAAACCCACAGCCCTGGGTGCCTGGGTGGCTCAGTGGGTCTCTGCTCAGCAGGGAGCCTGCCGCTCCCTCTCTCTCTCTCTCTGCCTGCCTCTCTGCCTACTTGTCAAATAAATAAATAAAATCTTTTTAAAATTTTTTTAAAAAAATAAAAACACAGCCATGAGTGGCAAGAGAGGATGAAGGAATATGATTGTGAGCCAGTGCCAAAGACAAATCCCTGCTCCTGCCAAAGAGTGGATTGGAATGAATGATTTTTGTTTCCCCTTCTTAATCTTTCTCTGCCTCTACTGAAAAGGACAATGGCCACCTCCAACTGACCAGGCTTCCTCAAAGAGCTGACTTGCCCTAGCTGCTTATGCTTTTTGAACCATTTGCAACTGAATGTGGACACAGGTCTTGCTATGAGTGTCTCTTAAGAAGCTGGAAGGAAAGCCCGCATTGCACCTACCTCAAGGTCAAGGATATGTACAAGGTGAGAGATTGGAGGTGTACCCCGCAGGTAGGGATGATGGCTGAGATAACAAAATCCTCTGGAAATAGACTTAAAAACTCATATGTGATCCTAACCAAGAGAAACTGAAGAGGGTCTGTGTAATAGATCTGGTGCTCCTTCGTGAGATTTGTTTTCTCTCTTGGGAACAAGAGTCTCACTGTGTTTACCACTGAGAAGGAGACGGAAATCTTTGAGGTAAGATTATCTTGTCTTTCAGTCTCAATCTTACTACTTTGGGTTTTTAATGTGATATGCATTTAAATTATTTTCCTATCCCTGAGCTGTCAATCATGGAGGTTTGGGAGCCCCAAAAGATGCTTTTTGACTAGGAGTCATTTTCACCCTGTAAGTCCTGCCTAAGTGTGCTATAACTTATATTTGTATAGTTTTAGCATAGCAACCTCTGAGAGGAGTGAAGACTGAAATTTTCTTTTCAGAATGAGGTCCGAGATATCCTGACAAGAGAGCATGTCCCTTGGAAGAGAGAAATGATCAGGTAAGTGTACCTAGACTCTGCTGAATCAGAATGCACACATAATAAGGAAGAGTCTTCAGTGAGCCCAAGGCTGCAGCTCCGTCTTTAGGCTATAGTTCTGCCTTTACCAGAGCATCCAAACACCAGTTAACTCCAGTGTGAGGACCTGAATGGTACTAAAGGCTGACCTCGATGCCATGATCATTGATGACAGGTGAAATTCCAAGTCCAACTACCTATCAGACATCCTTGGAATTAGAGTAGGTCTAGAAATTGACCATGGGGCTAGAAATTCCATGCTCTACAATGCAAAATAAAAAAGTTGTTGCAGAAAATCACATTGGTTTAAACAGGACTGGTTCAAACCAGCATATTTCAGTTTTGCTCCAAGTAAAATCCGCTGAAGGTTAAGTACGTGGACATGGACAAATGCTGGAATCACTACTGTGGTAACCTGTCCACTGACATGATGGCCATTGACTTCATACACTGCCTGCCTCGGTTTAACCAGATACTAACTTGGAGATGCTTACTGGGTTGTTCCTGTGTGCATTTTGTACTTGCCTCCCCACCTCCTTCAGCCTCAACCCTTCCCAAAACCTGTCAAATAATTTTACTCCATGAAAAAACTGTTGAGATTTTTTTGTTGTTGTTCATCATGTATTTTAATCTACTCCATGACTTTTTTTTTTTGAAGACTGTTAATGTTTTTATAAGCATCTGGTTCAAGTTGCGCTAGGATTGAGTGTCCTGTTCCAACACTTATAAAAGCACTATTAGTGTATGATTTGGTGGAGTGAGGGGTTGTGTGTGTGTGTGTGTGTTTAGGAAAATATGTTACATAACAAATGCCTATATATAGAAAACAGAGCATTCCCCTCAAGATCAAGCTGGATTTAAATGAAAAGGACACTTAAAGAGCCCAGGAAGACAGTCATATAAAAATCTATCAAATGATAGGTGCTTGTTAAGAGCAGGAAGGTGTATCTTAGGCTTAGGAGTAGAAAGCTGGAGGGGCTATCAGGTCACTAACATGGTAAACTTGAGAGTGCTGCCAGGGCCTCTAACAAGATCCTGGTAAGTATGCCTGTGTATGTATCTATTTTGCCACTTGAAGCAAGCTGCAAAGGAACTGCTAAAAATAAATAACAATGCACCTAGGACGGGATTTATCAGTTATGGTGTGATCTTTGGTTCCTAAGTGACCCTGATGGAACCCTCTGGCTATCTGTAGCCTCCACACTCACACCCAACTGAAGTTCCCAATCCAGCGTAACTTCACTTAATGAAGAAGCTAAATATTCCCTAGTGCATTAGCACCTTTTTAACTGAAGTAAGAACTATAACCAGATTCTTAAGATTTTTGTACTGAACATGTGAAATCTACTCCGTGTTCTTCCTAATATGCAGGACAATGTGGCTTGGCGTAATAGCGATGTAATTCCAATTACAACCTACAACTGAATCATTAGATTTGGGTTCTAAGTAGATCTTAGAGATCTAAATATATGCAAAGAGCTGTAATATTTACCGACTTCAGGTTCATTATTTCTGTAAGCTTAAGTTATCACAAGAATGTCATGCCTAGGGAGGTTTTAAGTCAAACCTCTGAAGTAGTCAAAAATACTGATTAGATTCAATCGATAACTACAGCCCGACTACCTGAAATGGTTTAGCCCTACAAATGGAACCAAACACAAGGCCTTTTGTGTGGTAAAGTTTGCTAGAATTATATAACAAGACTCAACTAAAACGTAGACATTATTGAGTTTGCAAATTTGGTGTTTTTAAGACCAGACAGTCTAAATTCCTTGGAGGCACATTTTGCCCCCAGCTTGTGTTCTATAGGAAAGCCCGTGTGTGGAAAACCCATAGGCAACACCATGTGAAAGTCTAATAAAAGGTTTTGGAAGGTGGAGAACAAACACATCTAGATGATAGGGGGAAAAAACAAAGAATGTGTTTGCTCTGTATTTAATAATAGCTTTCCCTTCAAACCACCAATCACTTTAAAGAAGATATCAAGCTTTTGCTTGACTGTTTGCCCAACAAGAAGCACCTTAAAAATGAGTCCAAGAGATGGATGAAAGCTACCTGAGCAAGATACGGGGAATCCTGGCTTTCCTAGCTCTCCCCTAGTTCCTACCTTCTTAGCATCACCTTCCTTGAGGCAATATCTCCAGACCTCCTTAGGTAACCAAATTCCTCTTCTCTAGAAGCCTTCTATTCCTTTGTACCTCTCCTTCATGGTCTTTGTGTTGCAGTTTATTATTTTTTTTTAAATTGTCTATCTTTTGCATTAGATTGCAATTTCCTTGTGTCAGTGTTTTTTTAAACTCTCGTGCATGACACATTGGAAGAAAGGCTTTTAATATGAGTGCTTCACGAACTGTGTGTCTCAGATTAACTCTGCCACAGGAGGCACCTGGGTGGCTCAGTGGGTTAAAGTCTCTGCCTTGGGCTCAGGTCATGAGCCCAGGGTCTTCGGATCGAGCCCCGCATTGGGCTCTCAGCTCAGCAGGGAGCCTGCTTCCTCTTCTCTCTCTGACTGCCTCTCTGCCTACTTGTGATCTCTGTCAAATAAATAAATAAATAAATAAATAAAATCTTTAAAAACAAGCCAAAAAAAAAAAAAAAAAAAAAAAACCTTGCCAGGAGAAGGTACTCAGAGTCATTATTTTTTAATTGTGGTAATGATTCAATAAACTGATAGCGACATACAGGCTAGACAAATTAACCTACGAAGGTAAGAAAATGTTTGTGTTTTTATACCATTGTGTTGTAACAATTAGTCAGATTTTTAAAAATGGCTGGATGAGAAGTATAACATTCATCTGTATGTTACATTTCTTTGTAAGACTCCCTTTGAAGGATTTTACTTCTTAAACTAGACAACTATAGCTAAGAATAGGTACTTGTTACTAGTTTTAAGACTGAAACATGCCACTAACTTCAACCGGGATGGAATTTCACAGTTCACTGAAAATCTAACAACAAACCTTTTTATAAATGGGTGAGAAGTTAAAGCTGTTGCAAAAAGTTATAAGATTCTTTATATGTATAGGAGACTTCTCTATAAGAGAGTTCTACAGAATCTGGTCAGAAAGCTGCTGAAACCAACAGCAATTCACTCATTTTACTGAACATGTTAAGACATTCAGGTAACTCGGGTAAATAGGTAAAGTAGGGCAAGTCCTTAAAAAATAAGAAATTATGTCCAACCTTTTGATTTAGGGAGAAGGAAGTTTCTTCCCCTTCTATAGGAAGTATAAATTATACTGGTCATGAAAAAAAAAATCCCAACTCAGAAATTCGTTTTCCAAGTTAAAGGCTGTGTCAAAGCTATCTCAGGCTCACATTTGAGGCTCTCATTGTGATCTAACAAAATCTTGTTAAAACAGAATTCTTAATGTGTTCTCCATATCCAACATAAGCTGCAGAAGTTGCCTGGAAAATCCATTTCTAACCCTATTTCTCTTCTTGGGCACCAAGTGGCAGTTCACCAGTGTTTGTACCAGCCTTATACTGCTGTGTAACAAATTACCACAAATTAAGCAGTATGAAAACCTCCACTTATAAGTTCATTATTCTGTAGGTCAGAAATCCAGCATGTCATGGCTGGGTTCTCTGCTCAGGATCTCACCAGGCTGAAATTATGGTGTTGGCAGGGATGTGCTCTCCACTAAAGTTTAAGATGTTGTTCCAAATGCATTTAGATTGTAGGCAGAATTCAGTTCTTTGCTGTAACAGGACTGAGGACCCATTTTCTTACCAGGTGAGGATGGCTCCCAGTTCCTAGAGGCCATTCCTTGATCAGGGCCGGGTGTGCCCCACCCATCACCTAAGCCCCACATCCCTCCTGTAGAATCTTTCTTTCCACCAAGAGCTCAGCCCTCTTTAGGGGCTTACTTGACTAATTCAGGCCCTTTGGGGGGCCTGTCTACCAGTGTCCATTTTGTATTTTGTTTCAGGCAGGATTTATCGAGGGAGTCCAGTGAGAGAAGGGAAAAAGGAAGCACAGTAACTCCATCCTTGTTCACAGACACCATTTTAAGATTATTAACTTTTCCAAGGTGGTTTTGAGTCTTGATCACAAAGATAGAACAGATGAGGATTTTCAGGTGAGGTTCAGCAATGGTGAAATTGAGCTAACTTAACAAGAACATAGACAGTTCTATCATTTTACTACGTCTCCAAGTTTGGAGCAATCAGTAAAGACCAAGGCTTATCCACATAGGACTAAGATCAAATGGAACTGTACCTGACACACAGAGCCTAAATATAAATACTGTTTTCTTTTCCTACCCTCTTTTGCTATGGACTGCCAGTTTTGAGAGAAATCGTTTGAGTTTGGAGCTTTCCAATATATTCTGTCTTTTTTTTGTTCTTAAAAGCAAGTGGTTTAGAAAGCACAGATAGGGGGCGCCTGGGTAGCTCAGTGGGTTAAGCCTCTGCCTTTGGCTCAGGTCATGATCCCAGGGTTCCAGAATCAAGCCCCACATTGGGCTCTCTGCTCAGCAGGGAGCCTGCTTCCTCCTCTCTGCCTGCCTCTCTGCCAACTTGTGATCTCTGTCTGTCAAATGAATAAATAAATAAAATCTTTAAAAAAATAAAAAAAAAAACCACCACAGTCATTTTTCCTTGCCTAAACTCCTTCCTAGCATCCCACCCAGGCAAGGACAAATATTAAAGCCCTGTATCACACCCCTTGAGATAACTGTAAGATACAGTCTTTCATACCAGAGGAAAATAATTCTTCATACTAGCCCCCAAAATGCTGGCCTAAATGGCACATTGCACATATAATTTCTTATAGTTCTTAGAGAGGGTCTTATTTCTTACAGTTCTCTATAGAGGTCTTTCCTTCCTAGGTTCTCCTTCTCTCCTTAGTTTCATCTCCTATCCCCCAGCACTTCCTCTAAAAGAAAACAAAGATAACCAGAATGTTCACTGTTAGTCCCACAACAAGCCATTTGTGTTGGGTCTTTCAGACTAACTCTGGGACAAGCAGTGTTATTAAAGGAACCCTCAGCTATTGATGAAGGATAGTGGGAGGCTGACAGGCTGGGACAAAGGACCACTCCACCCCCAAGAGGAAACCACCTTTGAAAGGATTTTACACCACCTGGGAAGGAGCCCTCTACCCTTTGCCCTGTGATAGATAGATGACAAAAACCTGATTGGATGACAGGCTCTTGGAGGGTTAATCAGATTAAAACAGCTCCAAGAACCCATAACAACCCCTAGACTTAGAAACTTTGTGGCAACCCTCTACAGTCCCTTTCCTCTTCAGCAGGTTTGAATTGTGGCTCCATAAACTTCGTTATCACTCAATAAACTCTGCTTTGTTTCTCACCACTCTTCATCAGGTTTACCTCTTGGTTCTTCAAAGCAGCATAACCAAGAACCATGGGCACTAAAGGAGTAAAAAACTAATGGCAGGTTAAACAAGATAGAAGAGTACCAGTAAAAAACGAATGGCAGGTTAAATAAGAGAAGAGAAGTTCTTTTACTCAATCTACTATCTGGAAAGGCACTGTATATCTAAGGACCTAGACTTCTCTTTTTATTTCTCTTAATATGTATAGCTTTCCCCCCATAGAATATTTGACCCAAGAGAGCTGCTATAGCTCCTGCTATTACATTCACATTGCAACCAGTTCTGGTCAAGTCTATAAGGTTGGCTTTTGCTCCTAGCCAGTAATTGGAGCAATCTTTATACATTTGATGTTCATCTTTTAACACAAGTGTATTTTCAGGTCCTGCAAGATGTCCTAGTTGCTCAGATGACTTCAAAGTGTGCAGCAGACTTTTTGAGTCCACTTAAAGTGGTCGTGCGCAAGTACATTTTAATATCTTGGTGATGGAGATAATGATTGAAAAGTATTTCTTTCCTAAGTAGGGACATGATAGAGACCAGTGATCTTGAAATTCTAGGATAAACATCTACTTAATAAAAACAGTATGTGCTTCAGTATAAATTAGTTACTACTCTTAAAGGGGCATAAAAATGCTCTATTTCTCATTTCCCAGTAACTCCTCTGTACCTTCTCTGCCACCTCAGTTGCACACTTGCTTTTCAGGAAGGCAATGCTCTTGACTCAGGAAGGAAAGATATTACTGCAGAGAGAAATTTCTCGTTACCCCCTTGCTCCTGTGTTTCATACAACTTCTCGTAATGCTCCCATGTAAACAAAAGATGGTCATAATGATTCTCATTTTGCAGATGATGTTCAATGTTGCTTGCTGAAGGTCATGGCAGTTAGCTGGCAGAGCTAGAACCGAAATCCACTTTAGGCTAACTTCATCAGTTAGACATGAAAGTCTTCTCAGTGTGTGATCTTGGGCAAAAACCTGACCTTCATTTGCTCAGGGTCCTAACTGACCCCAGCTACAGTGAGCCCCTCTGCTTTGTTGAAGATTCTCTGGTTAAAAGAGAGGACTGATCCCAATGTTGGACTAGATGAGGTAAAGGTGACCTCTTCCTCTTACCTAGAAGGATTAGCTTCCTTTAAAAGAGAGAAAAAAAAAAAAAAAAAAAAAAACCTGATAGGTTGGGTTTAGATAAGCCCTGATCTGCAAGGGAAAGGCAACAGTCCTATCATAGCAGTCTCAAGGAATGTTTATTCTTAAATAATGCCTCAAGGAAATAGCTGGACATGAACTTCTGGACCTCTTGGGAGTTATGGGGAGCAGGCCAATGAGTGCTAAGCCATTGCTGCTGGTAGAACCACCTTGGAAAAGAAACCAGAGAACAGCTAGCCCTTCCTGAAGAATAAACACAAGGTGGCTGACCAAGAGGCACATCTCCACTACTTTCTGAAATGGGATGAGGGCGCTCTAATGCAGCAGAATGAGCCCAGAAGTAACAACTTAATATCTTGTTTGGCACCAGCCATATTTGTCCTCCTCAGAAGCTGAGCATATGATACCTTGGGATCTGTGGTGAGGGGACCCATGGCTAACAAATGTGATAGGACTAAGCATGAAATAAGCTACAAGGACCATGACCCAATCATTTTGTTCTCTGACAACGTAGAAAAAAAATTTATTTTTTTTAAGATTTTATTTATTTGACAGACGGAGATCACAAGTAGACAGAGAAGCAGGCAGAGAGGAGGAAGCAGGCTCCCCGCTGAGCAGAGATCCCGATGCGGGGCTTGATCCCAAGACCCTGGGATAATGACCAGAGCCGAAGGCAGAGAGGCCTTAACCCACTGAGCCACTCAGGTGCCCAGAAAAAAAAATTTTAATCAAGGGCATGCCTATGTAAAAAGTTAACACTTTAAGTGATCTGTGCTCTTTATAATGTTGCTTTTGGCCTATTAAAGAATCTTGTGATAAACTGTAATGCAAACCTGAAGCATATTCTCTTGTAACAGGCAATGTGCCTGAATAATGCTTATTAAATGTAATGAAGTATCCTGAAATTTGGCATCACAATCTTGTGTCTCAAAACCTAGATCTGTAATCTTCTGTTACTGAGTACTTTGGGTCAATTACTTAACCTCTAAATCATCAGCTTTATCAGCTGTAAAATGTATTCTGACACCACCTGTCTCACAGGACTGTGTGATATATAAACAGAAAACTTTCTTAGCACACTACGTAACACAACTACTAGAATTATTTTAAGTTAAAATATTTAATCTTCTAGAATTGGTAATTTACTAGTTGCTTAAAATCTAAGATAGGCTTTAAGAGACTACTGTAGTAGACAGGAGAATTTTGCTTGATGTTTTATCTTTTGATGTGACGATTATGAAGGGTTCCTTGTCAAAATGAAATCTTATTAACTATGAAGCTTGGATCATAAGAATAAATGACAGAGTAACTGATAAAATCTTCACAAGTTGGGGGCATCAAGGCTTAGGAAAAAAGGATTGGGTAGAAAAAAATATGAGTAGAAAAGGAGACTGTTCCAGCTGAGGAAGAAAGGGGCAAGCAAAAATGAGCGCAGTCTCTTTGAAGGGGCCTGGGGGATCTGGGTTTAGCAGAGGAGTAAGTGTTGAGATAAAGGAAAAAGATGTACTTAAAATTCCATGGGGTGGAGCCAGGTTCTGGAAAATCAGATTACATAGATAGATAGCAAGTGTGGAATTTCTCATTGTCTTGCTTGCAGTTAAAAAAAAAAAAATCACTGTAGTTTGATTAGCAGGGGATTGACGGATGTAGTGAAAAATGTTCAGAGGCAGAATTGTGAAACTTGGGAAGTTGTGCGTGTTTTCTCTACACTGAGGCCAAGGATGAACTATGGGATTATCCCCGGACTTCCCATGTGTGACACATTCCTCAAGCTGTTATTTCTACTCTTGATTTTTCTACCCACAACTAATGCCATGATCACTTCAGTGAACGTTGAAAACTTAACAGTGAACTCAGGTATTATTCTCTGATGATTTAAGATTAAGTTGTATGGCCTAGTTCTGAGGGAGCCTTCCCCACCCCGAGGGCCTCAAGAGCCAGGCATCTCAGGACCTCACAGTCCCATAGGTGGGCGGCCTCAGCACTGGGTGCGAGGGGGCTGGGGAAGGGGGGTGCTGCGTTCAGTCCCACCGCGTTTCTGCTGCCTCTGGACTCCAGTGTTCACGGTTAGTGGTCAGGTTGTAGCCCCTGCTGTTTGTGTAACTGGGGTCGCCGGACACCTCTACTCAGTGTGGTTGCTTCATGTGGATTAATTTATGGAAGCATAAATCTATGTGTGTTCTGAGTATTTCGATGATGTTACTGGAACAGAAATTTCTTAATCCAGAAGGTAGTATTTATAATGCATCATCATTTCCTTATAGTGAAGTGCTTCAAGTTAACACTTGTTTAGATTTTTTTTTACACTACAGCATTTATGCAGTGGTTTACAGAATTCATGGAATTATTTTTACCAGTCCAGGAATTAATTAAAACTTCGAATTTTTAAAAAAAAATGGTATGGCTAAGGAGAAAACACAGTGAAATTCTGGGGTAAGGGCTTGTAGAAGGATTTCTTCCTGTGAATGAATGAATGAATGAATGAATGAACAAATTAATTAATTTAAAAGGACATATATTTATTATATATACTATATATATAGTATATATATAGTTAAAAATTTAATTAATAAATTACACACAAAAATTTAAGGGGGTACTTTGTAGTAGGCATTGTTTAAAACCTTGGAGATAGAACAAAATAGTGACCCACCCGAAGAGATTAAACCAAGATCACTGGCTATACTGCACCTTTTAGAAGCTCATTAAAATATAAAAAGACTCCACACAGCTCTTTCAAATCCGAGGGGGGTGGAGCCCAGAAGTCTGATTCCTAAACTCAAATGATTCTAATGCTTGCTGAAGTTTGATAACCACTATCCTAGATTTATTATATGGATAGAATTTGAAACATCACAGGTTTGCCACCTGAGGATGGGAGTGGAAGACCAGGGAGCAGCTGAACAGATAAAGGCTCTTCGGTTACGGATCTTCTCTTTGGCTTTTTCCCTGAAGGGAAATACCAGGATTACAAAGGTGAGCTTTCTCTGAAGACCGTTTCCGTAGTCATGGTTTTCTTTAAATATCTAGACTTGATCTGAATGTTTATGGAAGATTTAATGTATATTATGGAATGTAACCATATAAAAAAATGAGAAAGCCAAGTCAGAGAAAAAAAATGAAATTAAGAAAAATGAAATAAGTGTTGGTAAGTTTAGCACATAGTCACCATTCTAGGAAGACACACTATTCTCCAACTTTCCTTTCTCTTGTTTTCTGTAAAAATATCTAATCTCTCTTTTCACTGTCCTCTTCTTTCCTTTTAACTTTGTGCTGACTTAAAACATTTGTTCAAAAAATATATATTTATTGAGCATCTAGTATGTCAGGTGCAGATACATCTAAGAAACTCTAGTTTCTTGTGGATCGAGAGTGGCCAACAAATATATTCATTCATACTTTATATTAGATACAAAGAAAATGAGAGGAGTGAATGGTGGGAGAGTATTTCCAAAAGGGCCTCTTTGAAGGGACATTTGAACTGAGAACTGAAGGTAAGAAAATAGGAACTAGAATTACAAAAATATGAGAGAAAATCATTGCCAAGCTGAAGAGCACAGATGGATTTATCATCATAACTGGAATGGACAATGATTCGGTAAAGCTAGTGGTGAGATTATATGCAGGCAGGAAGACCACAGAGAACTTGGTTAGCCATTTGGGTTATATCCTAAGTGTACTGGAAGGTTGTTAGAAACCTTGATTTAGGTTTAAAATAGTACTCTGGTCGAACTGAGGATTTGGAGGTGTGAGTAGGGGCAGGGCTGAACATAAACTAGTTGAGATGTTGTAAATGAACGAATTTTAGGGTGAGTTGGGGAATCCTGGATAGTGTTTTAGAATTGCTAATTTGGGGTGCTTATTAGACCTTCAATTGCAAATGAGTTGGGAGTATTGTATGGAGGTAGAAGATTAAATTGGATAGTGGTACTTAAGTTTTTGGATATATAATTATTTGGGGAGACACTGAAAATAGAATAAGGGATTAGAATTGATCCATGAAGCACCCCAAAACTTAGAGGCTCTAGAGTTCAAAAAAGATTGCTGAGAAGCAGACCAGTAAAATAGGAGGGATATCAGATCTATGATCTTGATAGCAAAAGAAAGAAAACATTCCAAGGGGATGGTCTTGGTCAACTTTGTTAACTGCTGCTGAGAAATCAAGTAAGATAAAGCCAGGAATGGTTGCTGGATTGTGAATGTGTTCAGTTGGCAACTGATCAGTCTTTTCAGTTGAATGGTCTGGGCCATGTTCAGGGAAGCAAAACAAAGGAAACTACAAGGAGGTTCAAGAATCCAAGCAGCAAAACAGAAATTGGAGCAAATTCAAAATGGATGGCAAGGAGAGAGAAAATATTTGCAATTTGTGTATTAACAAGGGTATGCTCTTTTCACTGTATAAATAGCTCTTAAAATGAAGGAAAGATGACCACAAAAATCAAGTAAAAGAAAACAGGTAAAAGTCTAAAACATATAGTTCACGGAAAAATAAATGAAATAGCCCTTTAGCATAGGAAAATAAAATGTAGGGGCTCCTGGGAGGGATGGGCAGTTAAGCAGACAACACTTGATTTTGTCTCAGGTCAAGACCTCAGGTGCGCACGGAGATCAAGCCCCATGTTGGAAGCACGCAGTCGGCTTGACATTCTCTCTCCTCCTTCCTCTGCCCCTTCCCCCTGCTGCTCACACTCATGCACACTCTCTCTCTTAAATAAATCTTCTATAAAGTGTAAGCTGAAAATATATAAAGCCAAGTGGTCAAAAAATTTGACACCCTTTCTCATGTTGCTTGGAATGCAAAATTGTACAACCTTATGATTGGAATCCAGCAAAATGTACCAAAATTATGGGTATATTTTTACCAGGAATCCCATTTCTAAGGAATATGCCTTCTCTGAACTTTGGCCTCACGACTACTCTGCACTCAAATTACTAATGAAGAGCCCAAAAAGCATTTTGTGTGTCCTATGTGTAGTCCCTGTATTACAAGTGAAAACTTAGTTTTAAAAAAAGTATCAACTTACTAAAAGTAACCCTAACATTTTTATGAGGAATCCTCTGAGCAGTTACAGGAAAGAGGGGCATGGTTTTACAATTTTGCAAATCTCTTTAATTTCTGGTTCATTCAATAGCTAGTACCTATTACATCTGCTCCAGCATTCCAGCTATTACAGTGCTATTTTACTTGAAATGTATAAAGAACATCTGTCCTCATACAAGTACATTGTTGGAAAAGGAGAGCACATTCTAATAGCTTTTTTTCAGATAATTGTGACTTTTCTTCCTGAAATCACCAGTAATGTTTTCTGTTACATTAAAATATTGGTCTGTCTTACACTTTGCATCCACATTTTACCCTTGCATAATCTCATAATATCATGTATTGGTCTTTCAGAAAATATTGGTTCACTGAGTTTTCAGACTTTCCACATGTTGATGTATTTCAATATACAATATCCAAGTCACATTTGTTAATATCACCACCAATTTTGTCAGAAAAGAAGCTGTCAAAGTCTTGAGGAGCTTACAATAGTGGATACAAGTTTTCCAAAGCCAGAGTTTTGTCATTGACAACTGAGACACTCAGTTGGTTTCCTTGAAATGACAGGGTCACTCTGTTAGTGTTTGAGAAAATATCTTCCAATTTGCTACATCTGAATAACCACATTTGTCTCATTTCTTCTTTCAACAAAAAAATGTGCTGTGAAAAAGTGTGGCTAGTATAGCTTGTAACTTAGTTATAGAAAGTGTTTTTCTTGAAACAACCACTGTATTCCTATATGCAGCATAAGTGCTTTATACATAATTTTCATTTTGTCACCCAGAATAGTAATTAAATCCTGTACTCAAAAGTTGAATTAAGAAATTAAGAATACTCAAGTAAAAACAAAAAAAATTAATTGGGAGTATGCAACTATGTAGAAATTGAAAAATACAGTACAGGGGTGCCTTCGTGGCTCAGTCAGCTAAGCATCTGCCGTCAGCTTAGGTAAGGATCCTGGGTTGTGGGATCAATGCGTTGTATTGCTTCCTGCTCAGCGGGGAGTCTGCTTCTCCATCTGCCCCTCCCCCCAACTCATGATTGTGTGCTGGCTCGCTCTCTGAAATAAAAAAAAATTTTTTTCAAAAAGGAAAACACAATACATGACAACAGTTGGTGCTACTTCCTTGATTAATGGAAAGATGGCAACAGTTTTATCTGTGATTAGTGCACATGTCAACATGGTAAAAAGGCAAATCAGGTCTTGAGAACCACACTTTGAAAACGGCTGCTTATTCTAACAAATAACGAAGTTATCTCATATATACAGTTAATCAACTTCGGAATTATAAAAATGTTTTGCAGATCTTAAACATAATGAAAGGGCAGGAGGTTAGTTAATCACCAGGTTTCAGTGGTAGTGAGAGCATGGGGGGCGGGGAGGGGAGAAGGAAGTAAATCCACAGATTAGGGGGTTTTTAGGTCTGTCAGGTTGATTTGTTTCAAGGGACATTGTCCAAAGAGGTGGTTAATGAGATGAAATGGGAACAAATGTAAATAGGATAGAGGAATTTTTTTTTTTTAAAGAAATCAATACTTTGTACTATGGTGTACCCACCATAACAATGGCTGGAGATGGAGTTAGAAAGGAATTAAGGCAAGGCAATTAATCATTGGGGAAAAGTTTCCCAAATTAAGTGGTTAACCCCTTTTGAAATAATAAAATGTTTCTAGAAAAGACATAGAATTGTTGCTCGAGGGAATCAGAATTGTCTGGAAATGGGGATGCTGGAGATAACGCCTTGTTCTGTTTCCTGAATTCAAAAAAAATCCCTTTAGTATTTTTGTAAAGTTGTTATTTTGGGGGTTGCCTTTATATTTTCCTAACCGGTGTCTTTATTGGCCAGCTCTCAGGCGACACATGTGTTGGGCTTTGCACAGGACACCTGAGGTGCCTCGCTCTCAGGCGCATGCGGACTTAGAAAATGGGAGCCCCTTAAAGTTGGCACCCACGTGCCGCTCCCTCTTAAGGAGGCACTGGAAGCAGCCAGCACATTATGGTTTGCGCAATTCCTGGGAGAGGGAGCGCTTCCTTAAATGCCTAAAGCCAGGCTTTTGCCTCTAGTCCCGGATGTTCTCCAATGCTTATTAATGCGCCTTGCTTTTCTGTAAGTACCTTTTTTTTTTACCTTTTGCTGCCTTTTTTTTTTTTTTAAACACCTTACAGGACAACGATGTGAGAACATGTATAACTAATTCTCAGCCAATAGCTGTAAATCCTCAGAAACCCCGAGAGCCCCTCCAGTCTGAGGACTTGGTGTAACTCCTGGGGTCTTTCTCCCCCAGGCGTGTGGCGGAGGAAGACCTGCTGGTTCGAGGCGCCCCGAAGGCGCGGCCCTGCTCTGAGGCTTGGTGGTGGGTTGCACAGGGACCGTGAGGTCGGCAGCCGTGAGTGCCCCGCTTCACCGTGACTCTCGTCGGTTCGGAGCGCAGGGGAATATTCCGCGGGAGGAGCCGTCGCCCAGGACCCCTGCAGGGATGTCCGAGAAGCTCCGCTCCCAGTTACAGCAACAAATCCCAGAAGATGCCTACTGTGGGGAACACCAGCAGCCACTGCAGCTGTTCTGTGATGACGACCAAATGCTGCTTTGTGGCCAGTGCTTCCACCCCGAGGGGCACGAGAGTCACGTGGTGTTCGGAGTCCAAGAGGCTGCTGGCCGCTACAGGGTGAGCCTCCTGCAGATCCCAGAACACTCAGGCACTGGCTGCCTCCTCTTACTAACTTATTTGGAGGACAGATTCCCTGACCCCCCAAGACCATTCCCTCAGGCTCTGCTTATCAAAGAGTACTAGATAAGTACCGTACTTAGACAAACTTCGAGACTAAGCCAACATGGGGCTATTGGCCTTTTCCATAGTCTCCGATTAATAAGCTAACTGTTGTAAAGCAATTACTTGAGCTAGAATCCTGTGATCTGTTTCTCTGCAGGAGTTATTCCAGGAGATATTGAACACATTGAAGGAGAAACTTGAAGTAGCTAAAAGCATATTGGCTGATGAGCAAGAAAGAATGGTGATGATTCAGGTCAGTGCTTATCTCCAGCCTGAGCAGGCAATTACCTATAATGTTGGATCGCAAAAAGCATGAAGTCAGAAGATAAATAACAAAGCGGGAAAAATATTTGAAATCCATAGGTATGAAAAGTGTTAATTTCTTTACGAATAAAGGGTTCTTAAAAGTCAATAAGCAAAAGGCTAGAAATTCAATGGAAAAATGATTGAAGGAGTTTTCACAGAACAGAAAATGCAACCATCTTTTGAGCATTTAAAAAGATCCTGAACTTTGTATATGATAAGAGAGGTACAGATTAACTCTTAAATTTGTGAAACATCATTTGCGAGCCTTATTGACAGGCAAAGAAGATTGATAACACAGTTTATACCAAGCCAGGGGAGAATGAATATCTCCTCTACTGTTGGTAGCCATATTAATCCTGAAACGATTTAAAAAGGCAGTTTGAGGGGTGCCTGGGTGGCTCAGTGGGTTAAAGCCTCTGCCTTCGGCTCAGGTCATGGTCCCAGGGTCCTGGGATTGAGCCCCACGTGGGGCTCTTTGCTCAGCGGGGAGCCTGCTTCCTCCTCTCTCTCTGCCTGCCTCTCTGCCTACTTGTGATCTCTGTCTGTCAAATAAATAAATAAAATCTTAAAACAAAGAAAAAAAAATAAATAAAAAGGCAGTTTGAGAATTACGTCTGAAATGAGGGTTTATCCTCTGTTATGCCCACATTTCACTTCTGATTTCACATCTTTTCTTCGTATTTAACTGTGTTCTGTGCCAAGTATCCCAGATTCTGGGTCTTCTTCCTTTCAGTTTTTAAAGAGAATAAATGGCCAGTTGAGGATGGTAGAGGAGGAGAATTGACTGGCTCTCCAAGAATTTTTCAACTGATCCCCATTTTTTGAGCCTTAAACACCATACATTCAACAGATATTGGGGCCCTACTTTTGGGATAGACTATACTAGGTGCTGGGGATTTAGCAGCAAGAGAGGAGGGGAAAAAAGTCAGCCCTTCTGCAACTGAAGGAAGGTGAACAAAGCAAGTAAAATGAATGTTAAGTGGTAAATGCTATGCAGTCTTAAAAAAAAAAAAAAAGGAAAGCATAATGGGGTGTACTTTGAAATAAAGTGACCTTGTTCAGAAAGTGGCGTTTGAAAAAACTCAAGCTGGTGAGGAACTGAGTTATGCAGTCTTTTTTTTTTTTTTTAAAGATTTTATTTATTTATTTGACAGAGAGAAATCACAAGTAGATGGAGAGGCAGGCAGAGAGAGAGAGAGGGAAGCAGGCTCCCCGCTGAGCAGAGAGCCCGATGCGGGACTCCATCCCAGGACCCTGAGATCATGACCTGAGCCAAAGGCAGCGGCTTAACCCACTGAGCCACCCAGGCGCCCCCTGAGTTACGCAGTCTTGGGAAGAATCTGGTATGTACTCATTTGGGGTTGGGAAGGCAGTGGAAGCTGGTAGGTGAGGTCAGAAGATAAGGGGGCCAAATCATACAGGGCTGCTGACTTTGAATGAAATAGGGAAACATGGAAGTTTTGAACAGGGGTAGCTTGATTGAATTTCAGTTTTCACAGAAGCACTCTGGCTGCTGAGGTTAAGACTAGACTGTAGGAAGGTGAGAGCAGAGGTGGGGACATCCACCGGGGGACTGTTAAGGTCATGAGCAGTGGTCAGATTCTGGATAAATCTCAATTCCATGAAGTCTCATGAGATGAAATATAATTAAGCTGTCTACTCCCAATGTACATCTCTAGCTCAGTCTTCCAGGTGATAGACTTTCATGTTCATCTTCCTACTGAGCATCACTCTTTGGATGTCTGAGTGACTATTTAGAATCAGGATGTCCAAACCTGAGCTGCTGATACAGTCCCCACCTCGATCTATCTCTTTCTTGTTTCCCTTTTTCTGTTGCAGTTGCTTTCTCTAAAAACCTTGGGAGTCACCCTTTCATTCCTGTTTCCTCATTGACCCTATCCAAAGCTTTCGCAAAAGCCATTTGCCCCACCTTTCAGTTTTCCTGTCTCCTCTTTGTCATGTTGATCTTAAGATTTCTCAGTTTTCTAAGTCAATTAACATTTTTTTACCTGCATTTCACGTTTAAAGATTATGGTTCGTTGATCTTGGCTCAAAACTTCCTTTGTCCTTTGTATTTATGCCTTGTATTTCTTTCCCTGTACTTCAGATTTTCTTGTCTTTATATCAGAGTTGGGTCTGGAAATTGACCATAAATATGTATCGTGGTGTTTAACTTGAAGTCTGTCATACCTTTATCTGTCTTGAAGGGAGAAGAACAGGATTTTAAAGACATGATTGAGTCTGAATATAGGATAAGGTTCCAGTTGATGGTTGAAGAGAAGACGAATTTCCAGAGGCTTCAAGGGGGTGTGTCCAACTCCAACACGAGGGAAGAAGGTCTGAATCAACTGATGGAGTTCGCCACAGAGCTGAAGGAGAAATCCCAGGAAACGCTACAGGTGAGAGGTGGAAAACTGCATGCTCACAGTGTTTGGGAACTGAGAGAAGGGAGAGCCACGCATTATGCCAATTCTAAAAATGAGACATCCAGTGACAACCATGAACGTATTAAAAGAATATATATATATATTCACCCAGCAGTTCTGTTTCTGATCATTTTCTTATAATACACTTACATGCCTATAAAAAGATAATAGGGAATGCTGTAAATATTCCAGTATAAAGCCATGGTTTACAGGTAGTCTTTGAAGGCAGATTGATGAGGATCCTATCTGGCTTCTGCTATTTACTAATCTGTAAGTGGCTAATTTAACCTGTACACATTGTTCAACCTGTGACTCCATTTCCTTCACTATTAAAATGGGGATAATGCCCCTACTTTATAATACTACTGTGAGGATTGAGTGTGATAATCTACATAAAGCTCTTTTTTTTTTTTGACATAAAGCTCTTTAAACAGTGTTTGTACATATTATGCAGTCAGTAACTATTAGGCATTATTATTAACACTGTAATGTTTATGATAGCAGGAGATTAAATACAACCTATATCCATTAATACAGGACTCTCAAAATAAGTTGTATTATATACTTACAGTGGGATGCTCTTCAGCATTTAGAAAAGATAACACAGCTTTATGTGTACAGATAAGGAATGCTCTCCAAGAACATATTATTTTTTAAGAAAAAAAGCTGTGGGGTGCCTGCATGGCTCAGTGGGTTAAAGCCTCTGCCTTTGGCTCAGGTCATGATCTCAGGGTCCTGGGATCGAGTCCCGCATTGGGCTCTCTGCTCCGCGGGGAGCCTGCTTCCTTCTCTCTCTCTGCCTGCCTCTGCCTACTTACGATCTCTGTCTGTCAAATAAATAAATAAATAATCTTTAAAAAAAAAAAAACAAAACTGTGACATCAGCAGTAGGGTATAATATGCATCATTTATGTTAAGGAAAAAAAACCAGCATCTTTGCAAGGATTAAAAAAATCAGTGGCTTGTTTATTTCTTATTAATTGATTAAATTATTAGAATCAAATCTTAATGAAAGAAATGGAAACTTTCTGAACAAAATAGCAAAATAATATGATTGGTTTTACGGTCGGGTTGTTTTCTGAATAAGTGGACTACATGCACACCTTCCACATCAATATAAATACATCGTGTCAAAGAATCAAGTTTCAATTGAGATGTCTTCCTTAACACAAAGGGGTATTGGGTCTTCTCTAATTATATGTATTTCTGAAATGGCAGTCAGTGAATTGGGTTTAAGGGATGGTTAAATTAGTGAATAAAAGAAGTTAACCACTTGTTAAATAGTAACAAGGAGATGCTTTTGCAGAGACTGAGCGATTTGGGGAAAGAGAACATGAATAAGCTGAAGGAGAGTGAAGTCAGGCTTTCCGAACATATCTGCAGCCTCCAAAGGATCATTGCAGAGCTAGAGAAGAAGTGTGGGGAATACAACTTAGCGTTCCTCCAGGTAAGATTCCAGAAATGATCGTCATTACAGTATTTGAGAAGGGAGAGGTGGACAGTACTCACTAGGGGTCAGTTGTAGAATATTCGATGGTTTTCAAACATACATGAGGGTGGTATAGGCTATTTTTCAGTCACCAGAAACATTATGAGTTGTCTAAAATCCTGGCCTAGTGAAAGCTACTTCATGATGCAAATTCTCACCTTGAAGCTATCAATAATTAGTTTGAATTGAGAGGTCCCTCGGTAGGGTAAATAATTGATTAGTCCAACTATGACATCAATAGAGTAGAATATTCTGCAACCAGAAAAAAAAAAAAGTGAAACAATTCCATAGTGGTAAAAGTTATTTTCAGGACATTTAGTTAAAGTGAAAACATGTAGAACTGCCTTTTGTTTGGTTTTAGTGGATATGTATCTATGTATAGACATATGGTCATTAACATTCACAGACTGCCTTTGGCAAAATAAACACAAAGAACACAAACATTGAGCGGTAACCTTGGAAAAACAAGGGTGAGATTTATTTGTATAATATTGCATATTTTAAACCTTGTACCATGCGTTACCTTTCAACAAGTAAATTATTGTCTTTTTAAGACTCTATCCATATCCTTCTGCCACCAGGCTTATGTTTGCAAAGTGGGTGCTCTTATTTGGGAAGCCCCTGCATTTAAACTATTAGGTTCTATTCTAGGGCCAAACCTACTTCAGGACAGGTAAGGTAGGGGTGACTCCGTTAAGCTCAGCTTCTGACCTAGCTCCATCCACTGTCCTCAGTTCATTAGCATGTTCCTTCACCTACTCAACTCTTGTTACGCAGTGTATGAAAAGAAAGTAAATGGGCAGAGTTCGAGTGATGACTGTTCAGGATAAGATAGCTGAGGTAAGGTATGGAAAATATGGCCTTTGAGAAATGCAAATCAAACCCACAGCTGTTAGGTAGATCCTCTCAGCTGTTAGAATGGCTGTCATCAGTAAGAGATGATGTGTGCTGGTGACGATGTGGCAAAAGGGGAGGGAAAACAATATGGAGGTTTTTTAATTTTCAAAAAATTAAAAATTGATTTACTGTATGATCCAGCAATTCCACTTCTGGGCATATACTTAGAGGTAATGAAAACAGGATTTCCAAGGGACACACACACTCCCGTGTTTAGAAATAACCCAAATGCCCATTAACAGATGAATGAATGAAAAAAATGTAGTACCTTTATATAATGGGATTATATTGCATTTATGTAATGTAGTACATTTATATAATGGAATATCAGGAGAAAGGAAAATATCCTTCCATCTGGACAACATGGATAGACCTTGAGCACATGATGCCTTTAAGCAACATAAGGGAGAAAGACAACTATTGCATGATGTCACTTATATGTGGAATCTAAAGAAATTTAAATGTGTTTAAAAAAACAAGTAAAATGTTGGTTATTGGGGAAGTGGGGTAGGCGTAGAGGGACATTGGTAAGAGTGATGGTGTTTCAAGGTACAAACTTGTAATGAATAATAATAAACCATAGAGATCTAATTCATGGTATAATGAATATGTAAAACAATACAGTGATATAATTGTATGATGTCATAAATATTGCTATATTGGCAATCATTACATTATACAAGGGTATCAAAATAACATGTTATACACCTAAACTTACTGTTACATGTTAAATTTATTTAATAAAAGAAAAAAAGATACCCAGAATAAATATAAATCTTGCCAAGACATCATCTGATTGAGCAGGTTCCAGATGCCATATAAAATAACTATACAGTACCCAACTGTAATAAAACTAAGAAGACAAAAACAGGAACATTTCCCTTGGGAATGTAACAATAATTTCAAGTATTTTTCTGACTTTTACTAATCAGTGTTAAAATCTGATCTCTGAGATTTAGCACCACAAAGCTGGGGAAATTACATACAAATCAAGTTTCATCATTAGAACATAATTTTCAGGGGCACAGCTCAGAAGAGGCATGGCTCAAATACCAGAAGTGTGGCTCAGATAGTAACCTTATCTCTTTTTCACCCTGTAGAATGCGAAATATTCTGTGGAAAGGTAAGTTTTCATTTTGGAAAGGAATGGAAGCATTGGGGTGGGATCCAGGGTCTGAAACGTGAGCACACGAGAGTAGAGATACTGGGGTAAGTAAGGATCATGAGGTCATGTAATGACATCCATTCTCTGATTGGTGGGGGCCTTGGGTCTGCACAGATAGCTGAGATTGTCCTTTCTTTAATAGGAGCGAATCAATACTGCTTGAGTGTCTGGAGCCCGCCCATATCACAGACCTGAGTCTGTGCCAAGTAACCGGAATGAGCAGGATGCTCAACACTCTCCAAAGTAAGTTGACACACATCCGTGATAACAGGGCACTTGATTTTTATATCTGAGAAGTCAAGTGAACATCCTACCATAAATAAAAGTCGATGCTGGAGAGCTTAAGGATTTAAAATGACTGGAGAGTTTAATATACTATATACATTGAATAACTATCCAGAAAATAATTTTATGATCTTATGTTGAAAGGCTCTCTTTTGCATATCTTTTCCCACTTTTCCAAGCCTGAAACAGGATTGCAAGCAGAGTCTGATAGGGGAAAAAAAAAAAATTAAACTTCTAGGGAAAAAATGTTGGGGTGCCTGGATGGCTCAGTCAGATAAGCATCTTGATTTTGACTCAGATCATCATCTCGGGATCCTGAGTATGAGCTCTGTTTGAGATTCTCTCCCTCCCTCACCCTTTGTCCCCTCAGGCTCCTACTTTCTCTCTCTTTCTTTCTTTCTCTTTTTGTGTCTCAAATAAATAAGTCTTTAAAAAAAGAAAGAAAAAATGTCAAGAAGTATAATGAAAGATTTATTATCTCCTACCCCATAGTTCTGCCTTTTCTGGAATGTCCCGTCGGTGGATCCATGTAGTGTGTGGCCTTTTGTGTCTGGCTTTTTTCACTTAGTGTAAAGCATTTGAGGCACATACTAGTTTGTTGTGTATCAGTAGTTGATTCCTCTTTGTTGTTGTGGGATACTCCATTTTATGAAGATACCACCATTTATTCTCTTGAAATTCCAAGGCCATTTGAATTGTTTCCAAATCTATGCTATAAATAGTTGCTTATGGAGTTTTACGTGGCCGTGACTTCATTTCTCTTCATTGTGTATCTAGGAAAGGGATTGTAAAATTTGTTTTCCAAACTTACTGTGTCATTTTGCATTCCCGCTGCTGATGTATGAGATTCAGTTATTCCACATCCTCACTAGCATTTCGTATTGCCATTTTTTTTTACTTATTTAAGGCAGACCTGGGATCCCTGAATGGCTCATTGGGTTAAGCATCTGTCTTAGACTTGGGCTGTGATCTCCAGAGTCTTGGGATTGAGCCCCACATCAGACTCCCTCATCAGGGGGGAGTCTTCTTATCCTTCTCCCTCTCCCCCTGCTCATGTTTTCTCTCTCTTAAGTTAAAAAAAAGAACAAACAAAAAACTTAAAAGAAAATTATATTTTAAAAAGTAACTTAATTAAAAAAATAAATAAAGCAGACCTAGTAGCTACGTAGTTGTATTGCACTTTAAATTTAATTTGTGTTTCTGAAATAACTAGTGATTTTGAGCATATTTTCATATGTTTATTTGCACTTGATTGTATCTCTTTGAAGTATATATATATATATATAACTATTTTTTAAAATTGTGTTGTGTATTATTTAGTGCTGTGATTTCTTTATATATTATTCCGATTACCAGTCCTTTGTCAGATGTTTTGAAAATATTTCTCTCACTCTGTGATTTATATTTTCTTTTTTATTGTTTTAATCCTCCTATTGTCATCAGGCAGTGTTATATTAGTTTCAGGTGTACAGTATAGTGATTCAGCAGTTCTCTTCATTACTCAGTGCTTATCATAAGTGTACTCTTAATCCCCTTCACCTGTTGCACCCATCCCCCACCACCTTCCCTCCGGAAGCCATCAGTTTGTTCTGTGTAATTAACAGTCTTTTTTTTTTTTTGGTCTCTTTTTTTCTTTGTTTGTTTGTTTTCTTAAATTCTACGTATGAGTGGAATTATGTGGTTATTTGCCTTTCTCTGACTGGCTTATTTCATTCAACACGATGTATTTCCAACCGCGTTGTTTAAAATGGCAAGATTTCATTCTTTTCTATGGCTGAATAGTATTCCATTGTGTGTGTGTCTGTGTGTGTATATATATATATACCAGTTTATCCATTCATCAGTCAGTCGTCACTTTGGCTGCTTCCATATCTTGACTGTTAACGAACAGTGGGATGCATGTAGCCCTTGGAATTAGTGTTCTTGTATTTTCGGGGTAAATACCCATAGTACAATTAGATTGTAAGGTTATTCTATTTTTAAGTTTCTGAGGAGCTGTACTAGTTTGGCTACTACTACTAGTGGCTGTACTAGTTTGCATTTCCACCAACAGTGTATTAGGGTTCCTTTTTCTCCACATCTTCACTAACACCTGTTGTTTCTTGTGTTGTTGATTTCAGCCATTCTGACGGGTATGAGATGGTATCTCATTATAGTTAGATTTACATTTCCCTGATGATGAGTTTTGAACATCTTTTCATGTGTCTGTTGATGATCTGTATATCTAATTTTGAGAATGTCTGCCCATGTCTTTTGCCCCTTTTTTAGTTATATTTTTTGTTTTTCGGGTGTTGGGTTGTATCAATTCTTTATATATTTTGGATGCTAACCCTTTATTGTATATGTCATTTGTAAGTATCTTCTCCCATTCAGTAGGTTCTTTTAGTTTTGCTGATTGTTTCCTTCACTGTGCAGAAGTTTTTTATTCTTATATAGGCCCAGTAGATTATTTTTGTTTTTATTGCCCTAGCCTCAGGAGACCTATCTAGAAAATGTTGCTATGGCCTATGTCAGAGAAATTGGCACCTGTGTTCTCTTCTAGGATTTTTGTGGTTTCAGTTCTCACATTTAAGTCTTTGATCCATTTTGAGTTTATTTTTTCATATAATGAAAGAAAGTGGTCCCATTCCATTCTTTTACATGTAGCTGTCCAGTTTTGCTTTTCCATTGCATATTCTTTCCTGCTTTGTTGAAGATCTATTGACCATATAGTTGTGGGTTTATTTCTGGGTTTTCTGTCTGTTTTTGTGAAGTAATATACTGGTTTGGGGTTTTTGGGTTTTTTTTTTTTTAAGATTTTATATATGTATTTGAGAGAGAGAGAGAACACAGGAAGAAAGAGAAGTAGACTCCCTGCTGAGCAGGGAACCCAACGTGGGGCTCAATTCCAGAACCCTGGGATCAACACCCAAGCCAAAGGCAGATGCCTAACCAACTGAGCTACCTAGGCACCCCCATACTGTTTTGATTACTACAGCTTTTTTATATAATTTGAAGTCTGGAATTATCCTTCCAGTTTTTTGGCAGCAAAACTTTCTGCTGGATTAGACATTAAAGTAAGATACAAGGAACTATTCCAGGCTTTTTGGTTTATGATTTAGCAACTGAAGAAATAAGTATGCTATTAACTGAAGTAGAACTGAAAAGGGGTAGTTTTGAAGTTCCATTTTGGACATAGTATGTGTGAAATGCTTCCTTTATTTCTTACTGGTATTTGGCAGCTTCTTTACGAAGTAAGCCATGAACCTATAGAAGGTATTGAAAACTAAGGCTAGGTGAAGTCACCTAGGGAGAAAGGAGTACAAGCTATAAAAAGGAAGATCCAGTCCTATGCCCTGAGAAATCACAATATTTAACAGTTGAGGAGAAAGAGATAAGAAACAGTTTGAGATACGAAGTAAAGTGTCACTTTCATTCAAGTATAAGAAATCACATTGAGCTCTCTTGTTCACAGCTTGATTTTTTTCTGGAGGATTCCCACAGGCTTTCCCCTCTGTTAATATGTTCTTTTGATTTACTCAGTATTAAGAGCCTGCTGGCAACAGTTTCTAGGCATCTGTGTCACACTGTGGTGATATTTAAGGGGAGAGCAATTCAGTCACAGGGAAAACCCAGGAATCACGGGGAATCACAGCCAGTCACTGGGAAATTCTGTTAGGAGATTCTGATGAGTCTTTAGGGGAATGAAGCCTGGAGTTCCAGGTTTGGAGATCTTTAGGGGAGCAGAGTTGGCTCCCAGCTGATGCGTGACTAAAATTGGATGCCATTTTTACAGTCTGCCAAAATTCCTTTCTGGTCTGACAGGTTCTTCTAAACCTCCGAGTAGTCTTCTAACTAACTTCTAACCTCCGTTAGTCTTCTTCCTCCTCAGATTGCATCTCCTTCCAGTATCGTGCTGACCTTCTCTTCTGTGATGTCCAGTTCTTGAAACAAAGCTCAGAGGTCACCTTTCCTGAACTTCTGGATTGCCTCTTCCCATATCTATGCCTGCAACTTGTACCCATTCACTGACAAGCCTCCTCTTGTTAGAAATCCTCCAAGTCTGGTGGTGGCATGGATGACTCTAACCGAACTTAAATGAATTTCTTTCTCCCTGCAGGAACTGTCACTTTGGATCCTAAAACAGCTCATCCCTTTCTGGTCTTATCTGAGGATCTGAGAAGTGTGAGTCTCAGAAATGTCCAGCAGGACATTCCTGGCAGCCCAGGGAGATTCATCTTTGGTGCCACTGTGTTGGGTGTGGAGGGTTTCACCTCAGGGAGGCACTACTGGGAGGTAGATGTGGAAAAGGCAACCAGGTGGCAGTTGGGGGTATCCAAAGACCCTGCCAGCAGCAATTGTGACCTACCCGCTGTTTCCAGAGATAAATTCTTACTCACAGGTTCTATGATGGGAACCGATTATACGTTCTGGGTCTTTCCCCCTCTGAAAAGGGTCTTCTTGAGAGGAGAGCAAATGCATAAAGTTGGAGTCTTCCTAGACTGTGAGTATGGGCAGGTAGCCTTCTATGATGTGACAAATAGATCCCTCATTTATAATTTCTCTTCTCTCACCTTCTGTGGAGCTGTCAGGCCCATATTTTCTCTTTGTATCCCAAGTGGAGGCCCAAGTTCAGACTCGCTAAGCATTTGCTTTCCTCATGTTTCTTCTTGTGATGTTAATGTTAGTCCACAGTCTTCCTCGGCATGAAATCTAAAACCACAGGGGCCAGAAAGTAAAGAGCTTGACTTTGTAAAAGAATCCATATAAAGTAATCCAATAAAAGTTTCTAACACTTGATTGAATTGGAATCCAGTTCATTACCCCAGAGTTTTCGCATTCATGTGGCTTTCAACACGTATTTAGTGAAAAAGGTTACGTTGAAACTGAGTGATGAATGATGATAATGGAAGGACCCTACACTAATTAGAACAATAAATGCATATGCAGCATAAAATTGGGAACTTAGAAAAGTAATATAGTCTGGGATCTCTAAGACTAAGTTAAGGACTCTAGTGTAATTTATGAAAACGCAATTAGATATAATCAAGACTTTAGATTTGAGGATATCATCATAGTGACATATGAAATGAAGACATCCTAAGACTGATCCTATTACTGACAGTGTTAAGACTTCCTGATATCATTCTAAACAGAGAACTTAATTTCCCTGGATAATGTATTTGGGTGGGGAGGTGGTGGTGTAGAAAATGTGAATATTTTAAAAATTTTTTCTCAAGTATTCTACTACTTTGTTGCAAGGAAAATTAGGTTTCTTAAAAGAAGCCTGATAATTCAATGCTTTGGAACATAGAAATCAAACTGTAATGTGGCTTTGTATTTTCTGCCTTCGTTGATCCCCTGGAAAGGTTTCCATGCAGCCTTGCTCAGGGGTGGTTCTACAATGCTGAGGTGATGATGACAGAATATTCATAAAGGGACTTTTATGTGAATGGTTTCTCATACTGTATTTCCCTGCATATTTTTAACGACCTAGAAGTACATATTAATCTTAACTCCTCATGTAGAAACTGGGACTCAGAGGTGATTCAGTTTTCCCAAAGTCACAGTAAGTAACCAGGATAATCTGGATCATCCTATAAAAAAGCAAGCTCTGACTCAAATCCTGTTGCTTATGCAGTAGGTTCCATTACATGACTAGGTAGGTCAGTGGTCTAATTTTATTCAGATTTTCCCAAGATGGAAGCTAATTTCTATAGGAAGTGGCGGGAACATTTGTATTTGTTTCTGTAGATATTGTGGGGGCTGTGTTCTTCAGGAAGGACAGAGTAAAGGGGAAGAAAAGGAAAATACTACAAAATGGCTTCAGTCTTTTGGGGATCTGAGAAGGTGTAAAGTCTTACCTATTTTGGAGGACAGTTTTTTGTTTTGTTTTGTTTTTTACATTTATTTGAGAGAGACCGAGCACAAGCCGGGGAGGAATAGAGGAGGAGGGTCAAGCCGACTTCTGAGAATAGGCCCAGAAGCAGGGCTCAATCCCACGGTCATAGGATCATGACATGAGCTGAAATCAAAGAGTCAGATGCTCAACCAACTGAACCACCCAGGTTCCCCTGGGGCAGATTTTTTTAATTGACTATTTGCAATTCTCAGAATTTGCTTTTACTACATCATATGGATAATTTGTGTGTGTGTAAAGATGTAAGCTCAGAAAAAAGTCATTTGCATAAATCACAAAAAGTCTTAGGGGAAAATAGCCCCCATCTGAGAAGTGGAGGGTTAGGTTAGGTGAGTGAGTTGTAAGTAAAACAATTATTTGAGATACAGATTAAGAATTTGGAGCAGTGGCTCTCAAGCCAATCTCCAGTTTCCTGTGGGAAATGATACATTATGTAAGAATATGAGAATTTAATGTCTCTGTGATTCTTAAACTCCATCCACATCTTGGGTCAGATTTCTCCTGCTTTTGCAGCTTACCTATTAAGAATTCTTTCCAAGACTTAGACTCCAAGAGAGTGCAGTATGTCCTTGCAGTGCCAGTCTGGGATGAGGGGCACCTAGGCGGCTCAGTTGGTTGGACATCTGCCTCCTCTCAGGCCATGATCTCAGGATCCTGGGATCAAGCCCTGTGTCCAGCTCCCTGCTCAGGGGAGAGTGTGCCTCTCCCGCCCCTTCCCCATGCTTATTTACGTGCTTTCTCTCTCAAATAAAACCTTTAAAAAAAATTCACACGAAGTGGTTCAGTTGGCTAGGGCAGTCAGTCATACTGAAGTAGCACAAAGTGGGTAGCTTAAACAACTGAAATGTAGTGTTTCCAAGTTCTGGCTAGAAATCTAAAATCATGGTGTTGGCAAGGTTGATTGCTTCTGAAGACTGTCTCATGTCGCTTTCCTAGCTTCTGGTGGTTTGCTGACGGTCTTTGGTGTTCTTGGCTTATTGATATTGATACCATCCCCTTCTCTGTCTTTATCTTCACTTGGCATTCTCCCTATGGCTCGCTCTCTTCACATGACTTTTTTTTTTTTTTAAATGAAGGAATCATTTATATTGGATTAGGGGCCCACCCTACAGTATGGCCCCATTTTAAGGACCGTATTTATACACGAGGTCATATTCCTAGGTACAGGAAGTTAGGGCATCTTTTTTTTTTTTTTTTTCCATTTATTTATTTGATGGAGGTATGACATGTAGGCAGAGAGGCAGGCAGAGAGAGGGGAAAGCAGGCTCCCTGCTGAGCAGAGAGCTCAATGCGGGGCTTGATTCTAGGACCCTGACAACATGACCCGAGCTGAAGGCAGAGGCTCAACCCACTGAGCAACCCAGGCGCCCCGGAAGTTAGGACATCTGGTTTTATATATATGCTACAGGGAGTAGGGACAATGACAGTTCAGTTCATAGCAAGTTATAGAAATTACTTTTCATGTACAGTAGCAGGTTTGCAAATTTGGTTTATCTTAAAATCACTTGAGTTTTAAAAAAAATCTGAATATCTAAGTCACCCCTCACGACACAAACCATTTACATTCAAATTTCGGTTGGAACCCTGGCATCATTTTTCCAGACTTCTCTGGGTGTTTATAATGTGCAACCAAGATTAAGAAAATTAGGAGAAACAAGAAACAAAACATCTGGTTTGGTCAGTGGCTGTACCCTTTTGTGTGGCTCAGGGCTCCAAGTCTTAAAGTATAAAGACCTGGTGGTAATACCAGGAAGGTGGACTCTCTGGTTTGCAGATGAGAGTCTTTTTGGCCTCTAGTGATGAGCAGGCATGTGTGGTTCAGGTGACTGGGACTGCCAATCAGACTGATGTTTTAGGAAAACTGTTGGTCAGGTAAGGTAAAATAGAAGTTGCTTTAAGAAACTATGTCTCTGATATCTGGGGTAAGTAAGCTAAAGAATATCTTGGGTCATAGGAGCCACCAGTGGTGTGAAATGCCTAGATTCATCCCACCACACTGAGGAGATACTGCTACCCTTAAAGCATTTTGCATATGGTTAAGTTTTTCACCTGGGATACATTTAAGTTAAAAATCCAATTTTAGGGGTGCCTGGGTGGCTCAGTGGGTTAAAGCCTCTGCCTTCGGCTCGGGTCGTGATCCCAGGGTCCTGGGATCGAGCCCCGCATCAGGCTCTCTGCTCAGCGGGGAGCCTGCTTCCTCCTCTCTCTCTCTTTCTGCCTGCCTCTCTGCCTGCCTGTGATCTCTGTCTGTCAAATAAATAAATAAAATCTTTAAAAAAAAATCCAATTTTATACTGCACTTACAACTTGGAAATCGTGCTCTACAAATATGTAGCAAAGTCAAGCTATGAGGCTCTTTATAGATGAACTACTGATACCTTTCTGGGTTAAGAATTAAGGGAAGGCTCACAGCAGCTACCAGTCTAGACCTACTCCTGCCTTCAGTTGAGAGTCAGGGAAGGTTGCTTGAAATTCTGTCTGTGGCTAAAAGAAGGAAAGGTAAGTGACCTCACTCCAGTTAATTTTCTTGATCTTATATAAAGCAAGAAAAGGATATAGAGAAGATAAAGAATTCATGGGAAATTATTTGAGGTTCTGATTTTTTGGCTTTCCTGATACAGCGTGATAAAAATCATCCATCAGTGGTACATGGAAGTTTAAAAGCAAATAGACAGGGAATGTGAAAAGATGGAGAAGGTTACATTTTAGTTGTGTCTTGACAAATTGGAAAGTATAGGGGAGAATGGAAAATTGGCCCTGAGAAGAACCTAGTGTAAAACAGGAAATTTATACCCACAGGAGAAGAGGAATTCTCTGAAGCAATAGATGAATGTGGTATGATGACAAAAACTATAGTAAATTTAAATACTACATATTAAGATAATTTAAGTTGATAATATGCTGTCTGCAAGGTAAGTTTCCAAATCATTTTATATGTATCATCTTGTTCTTTTAAGATTCTCTTAGAATCAGAAATATGCTAAAAATCCCCAAATACTAATAGAATAGAAACTCTTAAATAACAGGCAGCTTAATCTCTTCACCCACAGGTTGTATTTCCCAAAAGGTATTCAGTCAGATAACTGGGATTGACTGGAAGGGAAGGTGGGGGAAGTCAAAGCCTGATAAGATGTAAAGTGAAATTCAGATTTCTCAAAAGCAGTTGATGGAGAGGTAAAAGTATTTTGTGAAAATAATTCTACATTATGTATTTGAATAGTAAAATTTTTAACAAATTATTAGAACTTAGGTGAATTTTTTTTCTAAATGAGCATTTCAATGATCTTTGTGTTTATTCTAATGGATATTCTCCAGTCAACTAAAGATACTCCTCATGTGTTTCTTAATACAGATAGAACTATGTGGTCATTCTAGATAATTCAGAGATAATAGTGGATATTCCTGTGAAGAAGGGGATGGATCTGAGGGACGAAGGGTACTCGTTGCAGTTTCCTTAACTCTTGTTCTTTGGCATGTGGAATTTCTGAAGCTAAAAGCTATTCCTATGTTTTGGTGTTGAAATTCAGAATTTCAGAGGTGAGGAACCTTAAGTGTGAATTTTCTCTGAGAATATACTATCCTTTTCACTATTGTGGAGTTAGATGGCTTGTTTTGAAGGAAAAGGCAGAGATACTACTTTCCCGGTCGAGTATTTTGAGGAACTGAAGACAGATTGTGACATGCCTCACCTCTTTAGGACCAAAGCTTCTTTAAAACCTGATGAAAAAGACGTGTGAATATTCATCAAGAATATCTTTCCCACCCTCAGAGCCCACTAGGTTCCCAAATGTGTCAACATCTTAGGCTTCCTGTGCTTTATGTAAACTTCGTGAAGCTTTGTTTCAAATTACTCTGGAGTCTCGCTGATGACTTTATTTCCGCTCCCATTCTATATTGAATCTATCAGCAAGTGCTATTAACTCTATCTTTCATATATATCCCAATTCAGACTTTACTGTTTTTAAATTATTTCGCCTCTTAGAACACTAGTCCAAACTTGTCTTTCACCCATACAACTGTGGTGGCCTTTCTGAAACGTTCCTTCCTCTCTTGTCTTCCTCACTTTGCGTTCTATAAAAGCTACAGCTACTGATAAAAATGGGTCATTATAGGTTAAGATTTTGTACTAACTAGAAATCCCAAGAGCCCTTTCCCTGTTAGTTCATATTAGTTGCCCTGGGAAACTCCCCTGTGGCTTTCACATGAGTATCAAAATCCAAGGCATTCTGAAGAGGCCTGTTTGGCATTTGCCAAAGGAAAGCATTTGCCGTTCCTCTCTTTGGTTACTTTCCCCTAAATTAGAGTGTTTCTACACAAGGTTTAAAACTATTCTGTCATTTTAAAAACTAGGTCCAGGAGAAGATAATGCATATCATTAGGTATCAAAAGTATATATACATATATGTGTAGATACAGACATATATAAGACTACTAGCTAGTTGAGAACATGACGAGATTTATTCCCCTAGTGGAAGATTAGTGGCTTATTTTTGACAATAGAGCTATACTTTCATAGCATATAGCTTAAATAATGCATTTTCCCTTTGGAAAATATATCTTATTTACCTCCGTCTCACTTTAAACGCTATGAATGTTCACAGTAGCTATTCATTAAATATTGGGGAAAAGATACCTGATTTACCTCTGACTCACCTTAAACACTCTGAATGTTCACAGTAGCTATTCATTAAATATTGGTGAATGGCTGCCTTGTTAAAAATAAATGGCCTTTTGGGGCTCCTGGGTGGCTCGGTCAGTTAAGCATCGGCTTTTGGCTCAGGTCATGATCCCAGCATCCTGGAATAGAGCCCTGGGTTGGGCTCTCTCTTTGAAAGAGAGAGAGAGAGAGCAAAGCAAGCAGGAGTGGGGGAAGGGCAGAGGGAAAGAAAGAATCCCAAGCAGACTCTACATGGAGCCCCATTCAAGGCCCAAGCCACTAATCTTCCACTAGGGGAATAAATCTCGTCATGTTCTCAACTAGCTAGTGGTCTTATATATGTCTGTATCTACACATATATGTATATATACATCTGTATCTACACATATATGTATATATACTTTTGATACCTAATGATACGCATTATCTTCTCCCGGGTTGGGCTCCCTGCTCTACAGGGAGTCTGCTGCTTCTTCCACCCTGCCACCACCCCCACTCTTGACCCTCACTGTCTGTCTCCCTCTCAAATGAATAAAACCTTAAAAAATAGAAGGCCTTGTAATGTCTTGGCTGATAGTTTACTGAAAAGAGGGAAAATAAGTTAAAGCTCGACTAGTGAACAGTGAAACCCAGGTCCCTAAATGGCTTCTGGAATGTTGTCAGTCAGGTTTATCCCTTGCCCTGAGGAAGACTAGAAAACTAAGAGGGAAGACCTTGTATTTGGTGTTTCACATAGCTTCTCAGTCACCTTTTACGTGCCCTACTCTGATAAAAATTAACTACAAGGGGGCCTGGGTGGTTCAGTCAGTTAATTTCCTGACTTGATATCTGCTCAGGTCACAATCGGGCTGTGGGACTGGGCTTGAATGGGGCTCCATGTAGAGTCTGCTTGGGATTCTTTCTCTCCCTCTGCCCCTTCCCTCACTCCTGCTTGCTTTGCTCTCTCTCTCTCTCTCTCTCTCAAATATTTTTTAAAAACAGCAACAAATAAGGGCACCTGAGTGGCTCAGTGGGTTAAAGCCTCTGCCTTCGACTAGGGTCATGATCCCAGGGTCCTGGGATCGAGCCCCATATCGGCCTCTCTGCTCCTCGGGGAGCTTGCTTCCTCTTCTCTCTGCCTGCCCCTCTGACTACTTGTGATTCTGTCTATCTAATAAATAAATAAAATCTTTAAAAAAAGCAACAAATAATTTAAGAAAACTCTGGAATGTGATAGACAAAAACCAACAGTAAGAAGTAGAATTTGGAGGAAAACCTCAAGACCATTTTCTCATAGAAACGAAAAGATACTCTAGAAATACTATATACAAATAAAACAACAACAATAACAAAAACTTCACAACATAAAAAACAACAGTAATGAAATTGAGTAAAACCATTGGAAGAAAATGGAAATGTCCTAGATTAGGAAAACAAAAAGATGAAAAATAGTTGAAAAGGATAAATCTAATCCAGGGAGTCTACCAAGTGACCAATGGGAATTACAAAGAGAACTGAGAAAGTGGAGGGTAGGAAAATTTCAAACCATTTTAAATTGATGGATTTTTACATTGAAAGGGTCCCTCATGTGCCGGTATGATGAATGAAAACATCCACATCAAGGTAGAACATTCTAGGGCTATCTCTGAATATCAGGATAAAGAGAAGAGTCCTAACAACTTCCAGGAGTAGAGAGAGTAGGTCGCACATAACAAAATCCTATTTCGAAAGGGCTTTGGACTTTGCAATATTGATAACTAGAAAGTAGATAATAGAAATTAAAGGACTCATGCCTTTCCCAGTTTGGGGGAGAAATGCTTCCAACTTACATTCCATATCTAGCCAAATTATCAATTTTGTGTAGAATATCTTTGCTTGCAATGCCATAATAGAATGTGCTCCATTATAATGAGGGAGTATACCAAGAAAAAAAAAAATCTCAGAAGTGCTAAGTGGAACACAGGAAAGAGGTAAGGGAATTACCAAAATCATGGTGAAAAACAAAAATCCCGAAGATCAGCAGTAGCTTGCCCAAATTAGAACAAAAGACTCATGGAAGGAAGTGGAAAAAATAAATAGAATTGATTTTGAGAGAGATCTATCAAGAGCTTGATAGCTCCATAGGAAAATTAAAGGAATGATTTAGGTGATTGGTACTTTGAAAAATAAGGAAAGAAAACATATCAAAAAATGATTTAATGGTTAACTCCATAGAAAACAATGTTGGTAAAAGAAGACTATATTTGCTCAGCTGAAGGATATGTCTTGGGTCATAAAGTTCAGTGAAACGTGATTTCAATCAAATGTTGGCATCACTTTATTGCAATGATGGGGGAAGGGAAATTTATCTGGAGGTGGGAGATAATAAAAATTCTGAGTTCTTATGGTAGTGAGCTACTGATAATGCCTAAAAAGGAAACATTAAGAAATCTAAATTCTGGGCGCCTGGGTGGCTCAGTTGGTTGGACGACTGCCTTCGGCTCAGGTCATGATCCTGGAGTCCCGGGATCGAGTCCCACATGGGGCTCCCAGCTCCATGGGGAGTCTGCTTCTCCCTCTGACCTTCTCCTCGCTCATGTTCTCTCTCACTGTCTCTCTCTCAAATAAATAAATAAAATCTTAAAAAAAAAAAAAAGAAAGAAATCTAAATTCTGTAAGTATTGAGTTGAGTATGTCCATGGAATGGAGGGAGGTGGAAGGCTTGGACATACAGATTTCATTTTGATTTTTCTTCATATAACCCTCATGGCACTTCTCAATCTTATGAACTAAGATTCTTATTTGAAAAAAGTAAAAACACTGAAGAGTCAATGGTATCATTTCATTTATAATGACCACACAATCTCAGCGTTTACCTTGACTATCAGATTATTTCCATGAGAGTATTAAAATATTCTAACTGTGGTGTTATCAAGATCTTTGGAGCTCATGAGAAAATTACATAATTCTGAAGAAAAGCAAAACATGCACACCTCAATTTCACCAATTTAAAGAGAGAAAGGAGAAAAAAAGGCAATGAGAGAGAAGGAGGCTAGGCAGTGGGAGCTCGTCAGACAAGCTTCAATGCTGGCAAAGAACGTGGAACTTGGGTAAAGATAAACTATCCACTGTTGCTGGATCGCTGAAGTTGGCACTTTAAAGAAACTTGATAAAATGAAAGTCGAATACAGAAAATTATTCTTGTAAGAACATAGCTGGAGGAAAAAAAAAAAAAAAAAACACCACATGAGATGTTCCAGCTGGGATTTGGTACAGAGCCCAGTGTTTAGCTACTGGTTATTTTGTGAGTGATTTTGGTCTCCACCAATACTGCTGTGTTTCCTTAAACTTGGGTTTAACAAAAAACTTGTGCTTTTCAGGCTACTGGTTTCCAAGTTTGACAGCTGTAAACAAGTAGTAAGCACCAGTTTGAATCCCGGATGGATGGGAATTGTTTTAAATATTTAAAATTAATAAATGTTTACTCTTAATTAATATGTGACAAATTGATACTCCTTAATATTATTTATATTAAGTTAATACCAACAATTAACAGGTCATAAATTAATCAGCTGACAATTGTGGAAATGCTAGGATCTTCCAGGCACTCAGAATAACAAGGAGATTGGGAACAATAAATCTAGGGGTTGACTGGCTTTTCTTGTCCCCTCAGGATAATGAGGTGTTCTGACACTTTCTGTCCCAGGTAGATCCCAATGTTTGCAGAATTTCTAGAAGTGGAAATATTATGAAAAAATCATGTCTGTATTTTTGAATGATAATTAAGCATTGCATAGAAAGTGTCTATGATTCAGCTTGAAACTGTACTTTGGGGATCTGTCCTGAGACTTACACAAAGGATGTCAGTAGCAACTGGAAGATATACTAACCTGTCTGCTCTTGCTCTGCGTGGCTGCCTTCCTCCAGTGAAGTTTCTCTGCTACTGATGAAAACAATTGGGGAATGTCGTGTGACCTTACTAGGGGTTCCTGCCTCTGTTTCTTTCTTTCATTTTTTTTTTAAGATTTTTATTTATTTGACAGAGAGAGAGAGATCACAGTAGGCAGGCAGAGAGAGAGAGGGGGAAGCAGGCTGTCTGCTGAGCAGAGAGCCCGATGTCAGGCTCGATCCCAGGAGCCTGAGATCATGACCTGAGCCAAAGGCAGAGGCTTAACCCACTGAGCCACCCAGGCACCCCCCTGCCTCTGTTTCTGTGCATGCTCTTCCTGCCGGTCTGTCTCTCACTGGAAATGCTCTCCCTCTGCCCTAACCACGTTGAGTAACAGGCAGCACGGAACCCTCTACAGCCCTCATAAACAGGGTGGTGAATCCCAGACTGATTTGACAGTCCCACCATCCGAAGATTGGTCCATGTCCTCTTCACCCTTGGCCATACTCCATCCATTCTCCCCTCCCTCCCTTTCTCAGTGTGTTGCCTTTTGTCCTGAGAGGGGCTGTCTTTGACCACAGGCACTGGTTGTAGCTTTGGGAATTCGTCCAAATAAGAGCATCCAGAGCTGGGCAGGGAGGGAGCATATGTGTTTTTGAGAATCTTTAAGATATATTGGGAAGTGAGTGAAGAATATAGCGTGTCAAGGGCCTGTGTCAGGTAATTTCTAAGGTGGGTTTTGCAAGGCAGAGAGAGCTGATAGAGTTGGAGCCTAGTTTGCGACATCACAACACAGATCACAGTGAGGCTAAGGGCTTAAGTATTGCTGAGCATGCTGTTGGTCTTGCTAATCCAGTCATTTTAGGTGGTTCATAGTCTTATCTTTCAGGAGTAAATTGCCTGAAGTCAGTTGCACAATTACCTTTGGTCTTAATGTTTAACATAGGGGTGGGGCGTTATGTTGATTTCAGTTCTCATTTCGTAGGCACAATTTTTCATAGTTTCCAGAACGCTGCCCTTACCTTAACTGGGTCATGTATAGAATTAAATAAAACAACTTAGTGTGTTTCTCCGTGTATCTCTTGAGTGTGTGGAAAGATAAAGTATCATAGAAACTAGATCACATTAGAGATGCCCCCCTTCTTTTTTTCTTCCTCTGTGTTACTCAGGGAGTTGGAAAGCATTATTCAGCCTCTTCCAGTTCCTGTTTGTCCCCATTTTGTCAGTAGACTTCTTTAATCTGAATGCTGATAATTCTTCTGTGTGAGTCCCCCTTTCTCGTTACTGTGTTAAAGCTAGAGCTGATTGTGACATTCTCAGGAACTGTGCCAGCCAGCCGACATGACATTCAAAGCCTGAAATCGGTCACAATGAATGCCACCCCCCCCCCCCCCACGCCATGCTGCCATCAGAGCTGCTCCCCTCAGCTGGTTGGTAAGCATTGACCGGCCCAGCACTACCTATAGGTGCCACTCTTTAACCACATATTTGATTTTAAAATAACTATAGGGGCGCCTGGGTGGCTCAGTTTGTTGTGCGACTGCCTTTGACTCAGGTCATGATCCTGGAATCCCGGGATTGAGTCCCGCATCAGGCTCCCAGTCCCATGAGGAGTCTGCTTCTCCCTCTGACCTTCTCCCCTCTCATGCTCTCTCTCACTCTCTATCAAATAAATAAAATCTTAAACAAACAAACAAACAAAAACTTTAAAATAACTATAATTAATTTTTCAGGGAAAAAATCGAAGAATTGTTTAACCTTAATACTCATTTGCTATGAAGAACAGCATTTCCTGTAGGCCCTCTGAGGTTATGACAGGGGAAAGTTATGAAAAACATAAAGGTGTTTCACTTTTCATGCATTTGGAAACCGAGCTTAATTAGGTTTATTATTCTTTGACTCTTTGACCCATCTATCTTGTAAGTGTTCCTCTTTCTGATTGGCTGTATTATTGTTTTCGAGATTTCATGGGCCTTTGAGCAAGCTGACTGGCATGTGAAATATGCTGATGAACTCCTACAGGTGGCTCATCTTCTTGAGTTGGTTATTAAAAACTTCATCTGGGGGCACCTGTGTGGCTCACTTGGTTCAGTATCCAACTTGATTTCAGCCCAGATCATGATCTCAGGGTCCAGGAATTGAGCCCCTGAGCAAGTCTGAGCTCTGTGGGGATTCTGCTTTGGGATTCTCTCTCTCGCACTCTGTCCCTCCCCCTACTCACTCGAGCACACTCTCTCTAATATAAATAAATAAATCTTCTTCAAAAAATTTCATCTGAAATTTTCCAGTTCTTTAAATGAGAATGTATGTGAGAAACGCTATCCTCCTCTGAGCACCTTCTATGTTGTATGTCTGCACACCCTTTTCCCAAGCCACCTTGCCACCTGTCCTGCAGTTTATCTCTCAAAATATTTGAAAAGTACCTTGGAAAAAAATGCCTGGTAGCTAGTAGGAGCTCAGTATTGTTATGCAGTCGTTATGCAATTGGAAAATTATCAAATATATCAGGCACTTTCTTAGTTTCCTAGGACTGTCTGCTGTAACAGGTTGTTATAAACTGATTGGCTTAAAACAATAGAAGTATATTCTCTGGCAGGCAGTTCTGGAGGCCAGAAGTCTACGATTAAGGTGGTTTGGGTGCTGTATTCCTGCTGAAGGCTCTAGGAAAGAATCTTCCTGTGCTTATTCAACTTGGGATGGCTCCAAGTGTTCTCATCTTCTGCCTGCACCGTTCCAATCTCCGCCCCCACCTTCAGTTGGCCTTCTCCTACTTCTCTGTATGTCTCTTATAAGGACACTTGTTAGTGGATTTCCTGCCCACAGGATAACCCTCATTTTGGGGTCTTTAACTTGATTATACTGGCAAAGACCCTTTTACCATCTAAGGTCATCGCCACAGGTTTATAGAATTAGACCATGACTATATCCCTATTTGAGGGCCACCATTCAACCCACTTGTATGACCTAGACCTAGAAAAATGATTAGAACATTCACTGAGCTGACCAGGAGTTCACAGTATACAACCACAGAACTCAATGGCTGTGATCTTGAAGAATCACATACAGGGTATTAGCAGAACACAGAGGAAGAATGCTTTACCTCATTATAGTTGGGGTGAGGATGGGTTGCTGAAAAGTCCTAGAGGCAAGTGCCCTCTATACAGAAATTTAAAGATGAGTCTTGAGTTTTCTAGGGCAATGGGTGGCTTGGAGAAGACCATTTAGGCAAAACAAATCACACCATAACATCAAGAAGACAAGACACTGGTTTGAGTAGGAAAATCACAGTATTGCTATAGTATAAAATTGCACATTAGTAGATGGTAAGTAAAGGTGAAACAGGAAGTGATCAGGGCCTCTTAAACATTAATGTACAATGAAATCTTCTAGGCTTCTTGGTAAAAAAGTGGACTCTGATGAAGCAGATATGAAATGGGCCTGTAATTCTGCATTTCCGAAAGTTCTAGGTAATGCTGGTGCTACTTAGCTACAGAGCACCCTGCGTACCACAGATTTAGATGAGTGAATTGAACTCCTACAGGTATAAAGAAGAATGAAGCAGGGCAGTGCTAACTAGGGTGTACTAGAGGTATTTCCTTCCACAAAAATATTGGCTGGTTAGAAGCAAAGGGTCCATTGCTGCCAGATCTTCCAAGAGAAATACAAATCAGTATTTCTATTTGAAGTCAAATAGAATTCTAACAACAAAAAAAAATGGTTGTCTACTAATTTTTGACCCCTGGGAAGAACTTTGGATTCTTTTAGGAATTCTTACATCTGGGAAACTGAGATAGGGAGACCCTGAGGGCACTGAGACCTATTATTAACTCTTGGAACACACAACAAAAGGGGCAGAATTAGCAAGTATCCTAAAGCCAATTACAGTTAATGAAAAGAATGACTTCGATCTGAGGAGACAGAATGACCTTTGGACATTGCCTAGGATCAAAAAAGAGGAATCAAAAGAACCCTCCTGATTTTATTCACATACCTGTAGAAAAATGGGGTTTTAGTATTACCGGTGTTGCGGGGGGAGTGATTTTCTCAAGGTTTACCCCAGGCATGATTTGGCTTTGGATGGTTCTTGAAAAATGGTTTTTCCTCTACATGATAATCACTGAAGAAAGCACCAGAGAAAGGTATAAGTATAAATCCTTACAAAATCAAGAGCAGATGTACCCAATTTTAATTTGCATCTGAGCATTCTTTTCAGTGATAGAATGCATGTCTGACCAAGAAAGCCAAGCATCGGGCACCTGGGTGGCTCAGTGGGTTAAGCCGCTGCCTTCAGCCCACATCGGCCTCTCTGTTCAGCAGGGAGCCTGCTTCCCTCTCTCCCTGCCTGCCTCTCTGTCTACTCTGATCTCTGTCTGTCAAATAAACAAATAAAATATTAAAAAAAAAAAAAAAAACGAATGAAAGCCAAGCATCACTCTTACTTTAAAGGAGGAACTGTTCTGGGCGCCTGGGTGGCTCAGTGGGTTAAAGCCTCTTCCTTCAACTCAGGTCATGACCCCAGGGTCCTGGGATGGAGCCCCACATCGGGCTCTCTGCTCCGTGGGGAGCCTGCTTCCTTCTCTCTCTCTTTGCCTGCCTCTCTGCCTACTTGTGATCTCTGTCTGTCAAATAAATAAATAAAAATCTTAAAAAAAAAAAAAAAGGAGGAACTGTTCTGGAGCAGTCAAAGCTATGCCATTGGTGTAATCAGGCATCACTCTTTTCCATGTCCTATTTCCATTCTCAGGAATGGGGAGCTAGTGAATTGATACCAAAGGCTGCAGAAGAATATTGGGTTGGATTCCCGGCTTGGCCCCAAGTCTACAGCCTCCTCTTCACTAGATATGAATCCTTGAAGGAATTATGTAACCTCTCTTGTACCTCAATTTCCTCATCTATAAAACAGGGAATAATAATAAAGATCTCACTGGGTTGCTAGAAAGTATTAAATGAGTCAATAACTCTAAAGCTCTTTTTGTTTGGTATATAGCAATCCCAGAAAGAATAAAGATCCCTTGATGGTTCTCCTTTGATGCCAGGGACAGAGAAACCCACGTGGGCCCTGACTTGATGGATACTGACTGCTGACTGAGTATTAACAGCCCAGTATTGACTGGGCAGTTTTGTAGGGTGCAAGCCGTAGAGAGGACATGTATTTTCATTTTCTGGAGATTAAAGATATTCTGGATAACCTTAGGAAGGATTATGAGGACCAGAGACTGACGAATAAGAGAAAGAGTTTCTCCCTCAGAGAAAGGTCTGTGTCTTGTTTCATCTTTTTCTCTGATGCACAGGTTTACACAGAAAAACTATAGCCGTAAGTTGCATCTTCATATAATTGGCTGCATCATATAGAAGGATGGAACTCATATTCAATAAGAATATGAGTTCCTAGAATGTCCGTCTGCATCCCCAAAAATATCCCATTGCCTGGCAGCTGGGAGGCATTCAGTAAAAATGCCCTGGAGTAAAGATTTATCTAGAGTTTCTGCAAACCCCTTTGATTTAAGGTTTATCTCTATTTTCTCAGAATATAAAATTACTTTTACAAATATTAGCAATGATAAAGGAAGTTTTAGACCTCTTTCCATTTGATTTGTATGTTAGTATCTGTGGATATCTTAAGAATATCTTCACTTTCAGGAAGGAGTGAAAAGGTATACAATGTTTTTGAAATTAAGACATTGGGAATAGGGACGCCTGGGTGGCTCAGTTGGTTAAGCAGCTGCCTTCGGCTCAGGTCATGATCCCAGCGTCCCACATCGGGCTCCTTGCTCCACGGGGAGCCTGCTTCTCCCTCTGACTCTGCCTTCCACTCTGTCTGCCTGTGCTCGCTCTCCCTCTGAAAAATAAATAAATAAAATCTTTAAAAAAAAAAAAAAAGACATTGGGAATAGTACCTATTCTTGGTGAAAGAAAAGATTATAGCATAAACAATGTAATAAGAGAAAATACCATCGACCACAGATCTCACTGAGTAAATATGGCCCATAGAAAATGATGTAAAATTTCAGAAACCTTTCCAAATTATAAAGTTATACCAATTTCTAAAGATATTTTTAAGTGGACCTCTATGGTGATTATATACACATAAGAACAGTGTAAGCTAGGCTAAAAGATTCTCCTAGATTATTTAATATTCCTAATTTGGAAATATCCAAACTAGAACCAAATGGCACAAATCATACAAATATCCTCTAGGAGAGACTGGGCTTCAACTATTTAAAATGAGAAAGTGGGAGGGTCTTAAAGATGATGACAAATGATGCACATGATCTCTGAAAATACAAGAAAGAGCAGTTTGAACAGTCCTAAAAAAATACTTTCTCTTGTTAAGGTGGTGTGGCAGACAGTCTGTAAAGGGGCCTCCTGACCCCACTGCCTGGTATTCGTGTGTGAGTTAATCCACCCCCGTGGAGTATAGGCAAGACCTCAATTTGCTTCTAACCCATAGAATACAGCAAAGGTGACAAGACACTGCATCTGTCATTATGTGATGTAAGATTCTAACATTTGTCTTTTTGGAGAGGCTTTCTCCCTTGCTGACTTTGATGAAGCAAGTGGACTTTGGGGTGGTCATTATGGCAAGGAACGGTGGGAAGCCTCTGGCCAACAGTCAGCACGAAATGGAGTCTCTCAGTCCAAGACACATCCAGGAAGTAAATGCTTCTAACTATCTCAAGAGTTTTGAATCTTCTTCCAGTAAACCTTTCAAAAATAGGGGTGCCCGGGTGACTCAGTTGGTTAAGTGACTGCTTTCAGCTCAGGTCATGATCCTTGAGTCCCAGGATCAAGTCTTGCATCAGACTCCCTGCTCAGCACAGAGTCTGCTTCTCCCTCTGACCCTCCTCCTCCTCATTCTCTCTCTCTCTCAAGTAAATAAATAAAATCTTAAAAAAAAAAAAAGGCTTTCAAAAGATAACAGCCCTTGACATCTTGATTATAGCATGGCAGAGCCCTGAGGTGAGCCATTCCCAACACCTTATCTGCGAGCTGACAAATGTTTTGAGGTAGGAAATTTATAGTAATATTGTTATACAGCGAGAAATAGTTAATGTAGGGTATATGTTGTTATGATAGTTCTTAAAGACCAGAATGATACCAATGTGTTAAAAAACATGTAGGTAAGGCACAGTAGTGTCTTTTATATAAGAGCACGACCCCTGCAACCAAAGACTCAGATAAGGCCCACTCAATCACACCCCAGTCCTCCACTCTTAGGCCTCCCGTATTAGAAATTGGCTGGGACTGGAGAACTTTCTATATTAAGTTTTGACTGTTCGGAAATCCTTCCTAGCCAAATTTTTCTTTCCTTTTTAACTCAACTTTTTATAACAAACAAATAATCCTATAGAAAAAATGAAAAGAGTATCCGTGAACATCAATATAACTTTGCATTTTGCTGCATTGGGTTTATCACCTCTCTCCACTCACAAACACATTGAGTCTCTAGTTTTGATGTGACAAAATCAAATAACTCTGTGTAGTCTTTGGGGGGCTGTGTTGTGGTATTCTCACAGGGCAGTGTCACAAACTAGCCTAGATCCTCTTGTTGACTAGAAGAATAGTTACAACACTTCTCCTCACCTTTTCCCTCTCCTCAAGGAAGAAAGCAATTCACCTGGGAAGTTTGAATCTCTTCTGTTCTCCCGGAGAGGGTTTGGAATAGAATTGTATGTTTCCAGTTAAACTGAGGAGGTGTCTTTTTATTCATTCACCAACAAGCTACAAACTGTTACTCCAGCTTTTATTAAATGATGTGAGAGGGTAACTGAAAATTTTCCCCACACAGGAGGAAGGAACTAATATTTTATCCTTTTTCAAATTTTGTCAGGACCAACTCTTTATGATAGCTCATAAAAAACACTGGAAGTTTGTGTTGTTAAGTGTCCATGAGCTGTCCTTATGAAAAAGGAGAAATGTGAATGAGCCTCTGAGCTCGGTCACAAAAATGCAACTATAATTAATTTGCTGTCGAGTGTTTCTTGCAATTTCCTTTCCTCTGTTAAGGTGTTAGTTTATGTAACAGGAATCATACTATGTATAATTATAAAATGCACTTAATTTACTTTGATGACTAATTACAAAGCTATGTGGAAACTTTTTTTTTTAATTTATTTGACAGACAGATCACAAATAGGCATAGAGGCAGGCAGAGAGATAGGAGGAAGCAGGCTCCCCGCTGAGCAGAGAGCACGATGTGGGGCTTGATCCCAGGACCCTGAGATCATGACCTGAGCTGAAGGCACCTGAGCTGGGGGCCACTGAGCCACCCAGGCGCCCCTATGTGGAAACTTTTTAAATAAATAGATAATACTCACCGTTTCTTCCATCTGATCTTTCATCCAACCAAGTATCCCTCTCTAGAGAATCTGTAAATGCGCAAGCATGTATGTATTTCTTTTTAATAAACTAATTATAGCATATTTTTCCGCATAGTTTTTCACAAAATAATATATCATGAAATTCCTTTATCTGTCTTCTTTTTTTTCTTTATTCTTTGTTACAGCTGCATGTGTATTAAGAATATACTACTGTGTTTTATATACTAGGCTCCCTGTCAATAATTTGTTACTGTAACTCATGATGTTACAAAAAATAGCCTTGTATAATGTAATTTCATATAATACACGTTCAAGTATATATTTAAGTTTCCTAGAGGTAGAAATATTGGGTCAAAAGTAAGTACCTTATAATTTTTATGTATGTCATAGTTCTCCACAGAAATATCAACATACATTTTCACTCAAAATTGTTTTTTTCTCTTTACTCTGACTCATAGGGAAATCAAATCTTATTTAACAATTAGTTTTTTTTTGGAAATATACATACAGAATATACACGTGTAGATAGATAGACTACACACACACACATATCCACACAGAATGATTATAGAATAATCAAACACTTGTGAACCCATCACTTAATTGAAAGAAAAAAAAAGCTTACAAGTACCTTAGAAACGATCTACCAGCTTCTAATTTTCTTTTTCTCCTTTCCCAAAATAATGACTATTTTGAGTTTTTTATTTATATCTCATGTATATTTTTGTTCTCTGTTCTCTGGATTTATAGAAAATACCTAGGTATTAAGGAAATTTCTCCTGGATGGTATTAGTTGCAGACTTCTCAGTCATTTGTTTTGATACTGCTTTTTGTAGTTTTTGTCATGTAGCTGAGTCTTCTATAGTGTTTGGGTTATGTGCTGTGTTTAGAAAAGTCATCTCCATTGTGACATTATTTTTTAATCCCCTTTTTAATAATTAGTCTTCCTTTCCTCTTTTCAATTTAAATCTTTGAATAGATGGACACTTCCAATTTTGGGAATTGGTAAACATTTATTAGAATACTGCTCCCACCGTAGAATTACACTTGACATTGTTTGGGGACATATATGGAGTCTTTTCCAGAATCTCCATCAGTAGAGACCTATTGTTGAATAATTTAAAAAGCTAACCTTGGGATTTCTGTTTGCCTATTATTGCAGCGATGTATGGATTTTGCAGATAATGGTTACTAACTCAGAAATTACATCTGGTCTGGAAATATGCTGCTGGATTTGAATATGCTGTTTTCATTTTTAAAGAGTGTTAATATCAATTAGCATAGAAAATTTTGATTGACTACAAATTCTACCACCTGGAGATAAACTACTGCTGTTAACATTTTAATGTATTTCCTTTCAATTTATTCCTCTGTCAATGTCTACATATTTTCATATTAAAAATAAATTAGGATTGGGATGTTTAGTATTTGATATCCTGCTGATTTTATATTATAATTTGATATAAATATCTTTCTGTGTCAGTACAAATCTAAATCATTTTAATAGCTGTATAGTAATATCCTATTGGTATACCATAAATGAATCACCCAAGTTTTGATTGGATCCAATTAAGTTTATAATTTCTGCTTGTCTGTATATGTAATAGACAATATAGCCTGGCTTCAGTCACACATAGTATCTGTCATGTGGATTGGAGGCTGCAATAAAATGCTTTTTAAATGGGGATGGTAAGTAGAAACCTTTGGGACACCTGTAGAACAGAGTCAGACAACTTAAAAATAATCTAGCATTTATGGTCACTGGTGAGAAGAGCTCTTTTTTTTTTTTTTAATTTTTAAGATTTATTTTTTTGTCAGAGAGAGAGAGCACAGCAGTGGGAGTGGCAGGCAGAGGGAGAAGCAGGCTCTGGCTTACCAAGGAGCCAGATGAGGGGCTCAATCCCAGAATCCCGGGATCATGACCTGAGCCAAAGGTATACGCTTAACCAACTGAGCCACCCAGGTGTCCCTGAGAAGAGCTCTTGAATTAAAAAGCATTCCTCCTCGATGACTGCAGCCATGTTAGAAGAACAAACCCAGCTTAGAGAAGTCTATTAGGCTGAATGACTTGTTTGTTTTTGAGTATGAGGGATAATTGAACTGATATTGGTTCAGGAACGATTCAGGTCCAGAGTCAGTGAAGGTTAACATCTAATCCCATCTGTGGAGCTGTGCCTTCAGAACTGCATTGTCCAACCCACTGGACACTAGCCACATTTGGCTCTTTATGGTTAAATTAATTGAAGTGAAATGAAATTAATAATTTAGTTTTCCAGCCAAACTGGCCACATTTCAAGTGCCCAGTACTTGTGGCTAACACATTAGATGGTACAGCTATAGAATACTTCCTTCAACACAGAGAGTACCGTTTTAGAAAATTAAACTGAGAACATTTTGCAAACTACACTAAGACCAGAGATTGTGTGGGGAATATCCCATCAGAAGGCTATTTTTTAGTCCATTCGAAGATAGTGTTAGTAAAAAGGGGAAAAGAGATTTATATGAGATGATGTTCAGTTATTATAGGGCGTAAAACATGATGCTGTAACTTTTAGCTTGGGAGACTAGGAGATAGAAATGTCACGAAGAGAAATATAGGACACATAAGGAGCAGCAGGTGTAGGAGGAAAGATCCTCCAGGAACACGCTGCATCGCATATTGGGGGCTATCCAGATAAAGCAGACCGAAGCATAGGGGCTTAGAATGAGTCTTATGGTCAAGAGTGGATTTTTGAGGCAGGTCAGACAACTATTTTCTTTCTTTTTTTTTTTTTTTTCCCAGTTTGATTTTTATTTTACTGACTGGATAGGCACAACCCTATTAGGAAGCTTACTTTTAAAAAATGTAGGTAAAATTTATGTTGAGTACACTGAACAAACCTTAAGCGTGTAACTCAATTATCTTTTACACATTTATGTACCAGTGATTCAATGAGTTACTTTTAGAGTAAAAAAATTTCTGTTATACCCCAAGGTCATTGGCCCACCTTCCTAGACAATACCTAACCTCTCCCAAAGTATCCACTGTCCTGAGTTTTATTACAAGATTAGTTTGCTGCTTCCCGAACTTCACAAAGTAGAATGATGGCATTCTACTCATATTCATGAGATTTTTCCATGCTGTTTCTTGTATCAGTAGTTATTTTATTATTGTTGGTTTGCTGTGTAATACCCCACAGCATAAACAAATCACAATTTATCTATTCTCCTAGTGGTAGACATTTTGGATTGTTTCTGATTTTTACCTCTTGTGAAAAAAAACTGCTATAAATGTTTATTTACACATTTTTTTGGTGGACACATGCATTGATTTCACTTATCTGGGAGGGTAAGTGTTGGGCCACAGAATCCTGAAACATGTGGAAATAGCATGATGCACCCAAAGGTTCGTAGGTTCATATCCATCGCACATCTTAGTACTCTATTATTTTTTTTAAAGATTTTATTTATTTATTTGACAGACAGAGATCACAAGCAGGCAGAGAAGCAGGCAGAGAGAGAGGAGGAAGCAGGCTCCCCGACAAGCAGAAAGCCCGATGCGGGGCTCCATCCCGGGACCCTGGGACCATGACCCGAGCCAAAGGCAGAGACTTTAACCCACTGAGCCACCCAGGTGCCCCTTAGCACTCTATTATTAAACTCATTTACGTGTGTGTGTGTGTGTGTGTGTGTGTGTCTGTACGCACACATGCAAAGATCCATTGTATGTTATAAATGTAACATTAGCAATATGTAAAATAATGTAGCAATATCTAAAATAATGTAAGGCAAAAATATCATTGAAAGGAAACAAACCCTCAAGGGTTGCCTGGATGGCTCAGTCAGATGAGCATCTACCTTCGGCTTGGGTCATGATCCCAGGGTCCTGGGATGAGTCCAACATCAGGCTCCTGTTTTTCCCTCTCCTCCCCACCTATGCTCTCTGTCGCTCGCTCGCTCTCTCTCTCTGAAATAAATAGATAAAATTATATATATATATATGTATATGTATATACATAGATGTATATAAATATAAAGAACCCTCAAAATGATACAATATATAGGAATTAACATTACTGAAAGATGTATGGAGAAGTTAATGAGAAAGTTTATCTAAATATCTTAGAAGAGGGAAGACACACTATGCCGCAGAAATGGCAGTTCTCACCTAATACCTAAAGTAATTTCAAATGTAGTCCTTTCAGGATATTCTTGAAACACAACAAATGGTCCTAAAGTGTATGTGGAATAACAAAGGTGTGAAAAGAGCCGATACATAGTATCCAAAAAATAATAATAATGAGATGGTCACTCCCAGCTGGATATAAACAATAAATTATTCAGTAAGCAGTCTAGAACAGTTGGCTCTGCATTTAGGAATAAAATGCGTATCCTTACCTCAAACTCAGTAATGAAGTCCAGATGGATTAAAGCTACAAATGCAAACAAATTAATCCAAGAGTGTGAGAGACTACAGAAAAAAAATAGCTTTATAATTTTGGAATAGGAAAGCTTTTCTAAGCAAGCCGTAAATCCTGGATTCCATAAAATAAAGGTTAAAATATTTAAAACTACATAAAAACAAATGGCAAACTAGGGAAAATAGTTTCCAACACATATGACAAAGTATTAATAATCGTAATATAGAGAGCTCCAACAAATCAATAAAGACAAAGAATCCAATAGAAAAATAAGTAAAACAAAACAAAAAAAGGTGGAAAAGTATTTTTCAATGACAGAAACAAAAATAGACACATAAATATACATTTACCCTCACTAATAATGCTGGAATACATATTCAGGCATTAAGAAGCCAATGTTTTATTTTTTTTACATGTAGAAATATTTATAGCACCTCTTGCCAAGGTTGTGGGGAAACAGACTCTCTCATAATTACTTGGAGATAATGTATTTGAGTACAATCTCTTTATAGGGTAAGGTGGAAAAATCTATTTAAATGCATTGGTTTAAATCCAGCAAGTCCACTTCTGGGGCTTACCCCATGGCGATAATTGAACAGGTGCACAAACGCGTTAGAAGACATTCATTGTAAGGTACTTACAAGAGGGGAAAATGTCAATGGGGAAGAGCCAAATAAATAAACATCATGTGACTGTTACCCAGGAGATGGATAGGTAGGTGGGAAGATAGGTGAAAAAGATTACTGAGATACATTTTGAGTGATAAAAGCGACTTCCAGAAAATCTTCTGGATTTATATGTATTGCAAATCCTGGGCTAAACAATTTACATGTATCATCTCATTTAATTCTCAGAACATCGATTGTCTCCTATATCCAAACACTTATTATAAATCTATCTTCCTCATAAGAACCTGCCTTAAATGTACAGAAAACAGTCAAGGCTTTTATGGAATTATTTCTTGACTTTTATGTTTCAATGATGTTTTATTTATTTTTTTAAAAGATTATTTATTTATTTGAGAGGGAGAGTGAGTGAGGGAGAGAGCACAAGCAGTGGGGAGCAGCAGAGGGGCAGGAAGAAGCTGACTCCCCTGCTGAGCAGGAAGCCTAATGGGGTATTGATCCTGGGTCTCCAGGTTGATGACCTGAGCCAAAGGCAGATGCTTAACTGAGCCACCAGGTGCCTCTTCACTGACATTTTAATCCTTAATGAATTGATACTCTTTTTAAATTCTTTTTTTTTTTTTTTTACTTTTATGGAATTTTCCAAACATATTCAAAGTAGAGAGAAAAATGAAATTAATCCTCTTATTCCAGCAACTTAACCTCAGTAAGTGCCCACTCACTGCTAATTTTATTTCATCCATACACCTGCTTCTGCCTGTTGGAGGAGCCTAAGCCAGATCCCAGATGTCACATCCCTTCATCCACAAACACATCCATGAGCATCTCCAGAAGATGAGCCTGCTCTCCCCTCATTATGCCACTTTCCCCTTGAGATAATAGCTCTATCATTATTTTTTCCATGCTTTCAAACCTACTCCGTTCATGTAACAGCTTCTTAGTTCTTAGTGTTCTATAGTGTGTCGATAGTATGGAATTTTTTTTATAACTGTTTCCCTATTGTGTTATTTCAGTTGTCAGATTTTCACTCTAGCAAACAATGCTGCAATAAATATCTTTGTAGATTGCCTTTTCTTTTTCTTGTTTTCCCTGTGTATGTTTGCGTCTCTTTCAGATGGATACCTAGAATTGAACGGGCTGGACACTTAACAGATACCAAAAATTTAAAAATTTTGCATATGATACTTCTCTGCTCTACTCTGCGTCGTATGTTCTAAATCTGCCAGGAACTTTTCATCCTATTCAGACTAGAAGCCAAAATCCTTATAATGATCTATAAGGACCGGTGTGGCTTTATCCCTCACATTCCATACCCCAACCACCATGACCTCTCTGATCTTGTCTTTGATCTTTACTCAACTCATTCTCTCTGCTGCACCAATATACCAGTCTCCACATTCTTCCAACGCATCAGACACACTAGGCCCTGACACACACTATCTCTTTGGCCTAGAATGTTCTCCCTAAAATAGTTCCCTGGCTCCTTCCCTCATTTTCCTTCAATCTAATTCTCAGTACATATTTTAATTAAAAGAAGAAATTTTAAAGCAGAAAGCCAATTTTAAGATGTGTAAGAAAATTTTTTAAATAAGAAAAACTAGAAAAATTCTAAAACAGATGAATACTCTATGCACGTGAGTGCCCTACAAGATAACAAAACAATATAAACAGTAGTAATTAAATCATGGCATTACCAGTGCAGGAATATATAGACTCATACCTGGGTAGCTCAGTCAGTTAAACATCTGCCTTTGGTTCAAGTCGTGATTCCCGAGTCCCGGAATCAGGTCCCGTGTCTGGCACTCCACTCGGTGGAACTGCTTCGCCCTCTGCCCCTCACCCTGCTTGTTGCTCTCTCTCTCTCTCTCTCTCAAATAAATAAATAAAATCTTAAATTAAAAAAAAAAAAGAAAAGAAAAAAGAATTGATCCAGTAAAGGACTCAAATACAAGAATCTGGTATTGGATAAAGGCAGCATTCAGGCAACATTCAAATCAATTGGGAAAAGATAGATTTCTCAACAAATGGTGTTGCAACAAGTGGAAATAATTCAAGGAAGATCTAATGGTATCCATACCTCACACTTTGTGCCAAAATAAATCCCAATGATCATGTATTTACACTTGAAAACTGATCAAATGAAGTACTAAAAGAAGACACAGAATAGGTTGTAATCTTGGATTTTACAACACTCCTCAATATGACACTAACCTCAAAAACAACATAAAATACAGATTGATTTGGGTTAAAAAATAATAGAAACTTTCTTCATCACTAAAAAATTAAAATAATAAAAATGAAAGGTATGTGTCAAATTCGAAAATGCATACTTCACATTGTAGACAAAAGATGAATTTACTTAAATAGAAAAATGTGCCAATAATATGTTTCTGGAGAAAGAAATGTAAATAGTTCTTAAACTTAAGAAAAGAGATTCATAATAAGGGAAATGGAACCTAACTCTATTGACATACCATTTCTTACCCATGAGACCGAAAAAAATCCAAAACTTTGACAATTATTCTTGGCAGGGCTGTGGAAACATAGGCACTCTTCTGTCACTGTTTGTGGGATTGGAGAATTCCCTGTACCCAAGCACACTAGACTTTTTTATACCCTTCCTTAGGAACTTTCACTGAAGCTTTCTTTGTGTAGTGCCTAGGAACCCCTATTTAATTCTTGAGAGCCAAATTTAACATCACATGCTGAAGGAAGTCTTCTCTGTCCTTATCTCCCACCCCTAACTGTTCTGCCACAAATGCTCATTTGGAGTCCTCTTTCATAGCATCTCTCATAAATGGCAATTATTAACCTGGCATTTGTTTTCCCCACTCAAATCGAAAATTTACAAGGTCAGGTAGGTCAGTAAACTTCACTATTATTTCAAAAAAGGAAAATATTCTAATATTTAATTATGATCATCATTATGAATGCAGCATGTTTCTGGCTGGCGAGTGATCAATCAACATTTGTCAAACACCATCCTTAACTCTGCTTCGCTAGTGTTGCAAGAGCTATGTTCTCTCTAAACTCTTATTTACTTAATTTTTCTTTGCTGTGACTGACTTCTTAAAATTAACTGTCTACTGTAACCTCATACCAGATTAATCTTCACAAATTATGGGTTTTTGTAATATATTTTTTGCAATAAATCATTATCTAATAAAAAAGTGTTTCTGGTGACCAACTAAAATTATCACGAGAAGGGGCTACTTGACTCAGTCTTTGGAAATTGCTGAAATAGATAATTGCTTCGTGTTTAGTATTTTCTTTCTTTGCATGTCTCAATTGCACCTATTAAAGTTATTTATCTCTGTGTTTATTTTCGTCATTAACCGGGATCTCTAAGGGCAAGGATTATGACTATAAATCCTATTGCCAGTGATTACCAAGATACTTTCCCAGAACAGCAGCTCAATAAATGTTTGCTAAATGAATTAAACAGTTTTTGAGTACCTACATTGATTAAGGAATGTGCTAGGCATGTTGGCAGAATTCAAAGAATATATTATGCGTATATAGTTAGTTTTCATGAGTGTTAATTATAGTAAAGATAAATAACCTTCAGCTCAAAATTACACTTAAGCTATACCTAAAAAACAAGAATGGGAATTATTAACAAGTGTGTGTTAATGTGTGCGTTTGCTCCTGTATAGGTTACATATAAGCATTGTATAAAATCCAAAAGTATGAACGTTATTGCAATGAGAAGTCTAATCTCTGTTTCTGTTCACCCAGTTTGTCTACCTAGAAATAATCTGGTACAAGTTGCACCACCACCTGGAGATACTCTATGTATATGGAATTAGGATTCCCAGTTCAGACACAAGGCAATGCTGCTAACAAGCGTTTCAGGAAGAGGATTGCAAATGCAAAGCCAGTAGGTGGGAAAGTGAGGAAAAGGTACCGACTTAAATTGCAGTAGAATAGAAAACAGTAAAAATAACGTTGTCGATGTGTAGCATTCCTGGCAATTCATAGAAATGAAAAGACAGATGTCTTTAAAATGTGAGAATAATTTGTTTTAAAGATTTTATTTTATTATTTGACTGAGGGAGTGAGAGAGCACAAGCAGGGGGAGCAGCAGAGGGAGAGAGAGAAGCAGGCTCCCCACTGAGCAGGGAGCCCAATCTGGGGTTCTATCCCAGGACCCTGGGATTATGACCTGAGCGCAAAGCAGACACTTAACTGACTGAGCTACCCAGGTGCCCCTAAAATGTGGGAATAATTGATTCGATATGTCTGTTAACATATTAACATATATTATATATTATTTACGTTTCTTTTTCTTTTTTGAATTTGAACATCACATAATTTTATTCTGGTATCAGGAAAAAGAAGACAATTATTTTATCAAATTTGTATGCACATTAAAAATACTTTGTTATGACAAATTGCAGACATACACAAAAATTGATAAGGAAACAAGCAATCTTCCTGTACCCTTCAACCACCTTTGTGAATAATCTTGTTTCTTCTATACTCATATCTGTTTCCCCTCTTCTCATTATTTTGCTGAAAATCTCAGCTGTTATACAATTACATTCATAAGTGTTTCCATAGATGTCTATAAAAGGTAAGGACTCGTAAAAAGAACATATTTTATTTATATTTAAAAAGGATGTGAAAGTTATAATGTGATACCATTTTTCAACTCATACGTGTAAATGATCTCAAAATCTGATGATCTTGTTAGATGAGTGGATAAAGATGTGGCTATACATATATATATATATATATATATATAAAGGAATATTACTTAGCCGTAAATAAGAGTGAAATCTTGCCATTTGCAACATGGGAGGATCTAGAGAGTGTAATGTTAAGTGAAATAAGCCAGTCAGAGAAAGACAAACAACGTATGATTCTGATCACATGTGGAATTTAAGAAATAAAACAAAGAAAGGAAAAGAGAGAGACAAACCAAAAAACAGATTTTTTAAAAAAAGATTTTTATTTATTTATTTGGCAGAGAAAAAGAAACCACAAGCAGGGCGAGAGGCAGAGGGAGAGGGAGAAGCAGACTCCCCACAGAGGCTCAACCAACTGAACCAGCTAGGTGCCCCATACACTGGAATTAAAAAAACAAAACAATAAAAAATTCAGATGATAGAAACATTAAAAAAAAAAGAGAAGAAAAAAAATTCATGGTCTTGTCTTGGCCACTATGAAGGAAAATGGTACTCTTATACCCCATTTTGGTGGAAATATAAATTGGTATGTCTATGAAAGGAAATTTGCCAATATCAATGAGAATTTTAAATGCATTTAATCTGGTGTAGCAATTCTACTTCTAGGACATTATCCTCCGTATACTGGCACATAGGAGCAATGAGATCCCTACAAGAATTGTTTAAAAATCACAAAATCCTGGTAGCCCAAATGCTCCCAATAACAGACTGATCAAATCAATTGAGTACATGTTCATTTGAGGACTACTATGTCATCTTTATAAAGATGAGAGAGTTTTCCAAAAAGAAATGACCCCTAAAATATATAAATTAAAAAGGTAAGATAAATTTGTATAGATTGTTCCCATTTGAGAAAAAAGATAGTTATGGTGTGTACACACACTCACACATACACACAAAAACTCATATATCTGCCTGTCTGCATAAATGCAGACATGCTGATCGGACTTAACAATACCTCCAAAAAAATACAAAAGAAAATGCTAAAGTGGTAATTGCCTCTGGGGATAGAAACTAAATATTTGGAGAGATGGAAGGGAAAATTACTTTATACCTGCTTGTAGCTGTTGCAGTTTATAATTTTGGACTCGGCAAATATTAACTGAGTACCTACCAAATGCCTGGCACTTAGGTAGTCACTGGAGATAAAGCACGTACTCTTATGGAGTTTACATTGTACATGTTCATAGTACAAACAAGTTTAAAGCTCATAGGATAAATATGATCAATCTGGTGGTTAAAATAAATAACACTTATTTTTTCTTTCGTTTATGTGCATACATAAAATAATTGTTCTAGCCCTTGCTCTTTTTCAAAGATTTATTTATTAGAGAGAGAGAGAATGAGTGAGAGAGAGCATGCATACGTGCATGTGTGGGGCATGGGCAGAGGGAGAGGGAAAGAGAAACTTAGGCAGATTCCACACTGAGCAGAGAGCCTGACTCAGGGCCTGATCTCACCACCCTGAGACTGTGACCTGAGCTGAAGCTAAGAGTTAGAGGCTTAACTGACTGCACACCCCGGCATCCTAGCCCTTGCTCTTTTTCAAATCCAAAACTCTTCTAGGGGCACCTGGGTGGCTCAGTTGTTAAGGGTCTGCCTTCAGCTCCAGTCATGATCCCAGGGCTCTGAAATCGAGCCCCTCATTAGGCTCTCTGCTTGGTGGGCACCCTGCTTCTCCCTCTCCCACTCCCCTGGCTTGTATTCCCTCTTTTGCCATGTCTGTCAAATAAATAAATACAGTCTTGAAAAAACAAAAACAAAAACTGTGCTAGTTTTTATAATGAAACACAAGCATTAAAAAAAAAAACTTCTTACATCAATTTTAAATACAAGTAAAACTGTGCATTTGAAATTATTTTTGTTGTAAATTTTTTAAAAAATTAGAAAGCCAAATCTTAAAGTTAAGTGAAGAAGTTAGGGCTCAGATAAAGGAGGCTAGAGTTTGGATACTAGATTTAAAGGATGAAAATCTCAAATTTAGTGGAGGAATTCAAGGATTATCACAGTGGATTTTTCAACAGGTTTTATGAACCTGAATAAACAAAGGGAATGGTGCAGGTGAAGCAGGAGCTGAGAGGGAGGGGGGCGGTTTAGACGTTTCAAGGGCAAAATCTCAACTGTGGTCCTAAAGATTTGAGTCTTCTTGACTCTATGGTAGAATATGCCAGAGTGAGAGAGAGAGAGAATAAAGTGTGGGCTGCATTTGGGATATGCTCAGTTCTAGATGATTTCAAGATTTATCATTTGAGGTGCGCCTGGGTGGCTCAGTTGGTTAAGTGTCGCCTTCAGTTCAGGTCATGATCTTGGGATGCTGGGATTGAGCCTCACATCGGGCTCCCTGCTCCATAGGAAGCCTCCTTCTCCTCCCTTTCCCGCTGCCTGCCGTTCCCCCTGCTTATACTCTTTCTGTCAAATGAGAAAATAAATTCTTAGAAAAAAAAAAAGACATCATTAGAAATAGCTGAGAATGGGAAAAAAGGTCGAGGGGAGGCAGACAGGTGGGGGTTTGAGATTTGCTTGGCGTTTCACTTGCATACAAGGTTTGAGATTTGCTTGGTGTTTCACTTGGATACAAGGTAACTATGGGATGACCAAGGTCAAGTCCACAGAAAGAAGATACATCTTTTGGGGTAAAACCTACAAGAGAAGCCATTGAAGACAGGCAACAAAAGGATTAAAGAGAAAATAAGGCCTTGAGGGACAAAGCAGTCAGGGAGGTGAGTTTTAGGATAACATAGTTAATGGGATCATTGTGCAGTGTGAAGAGGGGATAAAGGAAAATCAGCCACTAGTTGTGCCACCTGAGGTATTTGCTTTAGAAAGGCACACTTTGGAAATGTTCTGAGAATAGAAGGTATTATATTAGAAGTTAAATAGTAAGCTACCAAGGAAGACAGAAAGAAAGTAAAGTAGAAATATAGATTATTATGAGGTCAAAATAGAAATGACTGAGGGAATGTTTGTTTCATACATTTCTTGCCAATCAGTTAGCTAAGTTGAAGTATCTTAACTTGATGTGCTTTGTGGTGTATCAAGAGGCTTGTAATTACTGGGATAATATTCCACACACCATACACTAGTACTGTATTTAATGTGATTATTCTCCTTGTTCAGTTGATTGAATTAAATTCCTTTTTATTTTATTGAGCTGTCTAATTGCTCTATTATAATTTCTGTGTATTCCCCAAAAGACTAGCTTCCTTATGATAGAATACAATGCAATAGCCCATGGAGATAAGCAAAGCATAGGCATATTACCGTTCCTTTACTTGAAGTAGAAATGTATTTGTTTTTGTGTTAAAATTAGATTGGATAGGGAGGTGAATTCTATTAAATTAAACCACAGAGAACTTACATAAATATGGATGGAGGGAATGTTCGTGAGGTCACTTTCCGGTTGTGTGCTGAAATCTGAGAGGAGAGATGCTTTAGCAAAACTTCTTTGGGAAAGTGCCGGGAGGTGGCCTGAGCCATTACAGTGTCCTTGAACATCACAGTTCTTGGACAGCTTGGGGTCATTGGGTCTCTATGCCACTGAGCTGGTATAACATAAAAGAAGGATACAGTTTTCTCTGTTGCTAGCTTTAAGGATCTTATCTACAAGCAAGGAAGATCCTTTTTTAGCTGTATCTGAAGATGACCAAAGATCACCTAGTTGTTCAGTTGTTGTTGTTGTTGTTGTTTTAACAATATAATTAAATCCGCAGTCTTAGAATGTAGGTGTAGGTCTTGCTGAATATCTCAACAATATCTGTAAGATTATCTCTAAGAAGAAAAAAAAAAGCTTACCCCCATATTTCTGACTTGACTGGATATTAGCTTTGTATTTTAGAGATAGAGCCTTAAGTTAATTTGGGGAAGATGACCAAAATCAAAAGGAAACAAAGAAACCAGTCTCACTTTCTATAATTAAAGGTGAAGTGAATACAATGTGAAAACCAAAAACCCTAGGAGCAGGACCAGTGGAAACTACTCTGTCAGCAGAACCAGAGCCCTAGTGTGCTCTCTTTTCACTTCCAGGAGTACATGGCTCATTAAGTGCTTCCCAAAGAGAAGGGGACAGACTGTTGCTGGGAAACACAAAGAACTAGTAGTTCCTGCAGGCTAACCGAACATGTCATTTACCAGAATGTACAAACCGGAAAGCATAGTCTCCTGAAATTGAAGAGCTATCAGTCAGTACGTGGGTGTGTGTGTGTGTGTGCATGCGTGTGTGTATAATCTTAAATTAGGGAATCTCAAAAAGAGAATAAATCAGCAAAACAAAACAAACAACAAATTGTGTGTGTGTGTGTGTGTGTGTATGAATGCTTTCTGCAGATAATTTTTTAAAAAATCAGAACCTTCATTTAACCAGAGGTGTGCTACTAAAATGAGTTTCTAAATCAGTTAAATTAACTAATTTTTTGTTGTTGATGATGGTGGTCATTCAATACAAACTATTCCTCTGAGGAGGTACAATCATTTTTATAGTAGTCTGCTTCTTTTTTTTTTTTTTTTTTTAAGATTTTATTTATTTATTAGTAGTCTGCTTCTTTACTCTCCTATTTATCAGGAGAATTGTTCCTAGTAGTTGCTATGGTTGTTATTATTGTGATTTTTTTTATCTTTGTGAAATCCAAGTTTTCAGATCTATAAAGTTTTCTGATTTCTGGGCTTTAGGTTTTCTGTAACAAGAGGGATCTTTGGTCGATCTTCAATTTCATAGTCGTATTTGTGGTTATATAGATTAGCCAGAGAATGCTTTAAAGTTGACCCGCTCAGATATAAACTCAATACAACTTATTTGCTTTTTTTACAGTGAATAATACTGAATTCTGCAAAAGACAGTCCTTTATTCTTAAAAATTTGAGAAGTGTTAGATATAGAGACTTTATGCAGTAAATGCTTGAAAAGTAACCTGGAAAAATCTAAAGATTCAGGAGTAAGTCTTAACCTCAATAAATCTTTATTCAAAGTGGTGGGAGTGGGGGTGGGAGGTTTAGGGTACCAGGTGGTGGGTATTATAGAGGGCACGGATTGCATGGAGCACTGGGTGTGGTGAAAAAATAATGAATACTGTTTTTCTGAAAATAAATAAATTAATTAAAAAAATCTTTATTCAAAATGGATATTTTTTAAAAGAAAACAATCCTTGTCTGACCTTATCAAAGTTATCACTTAACATGTTCCTGTAATATTTCCTTGTGTATATTTTCAGATATTCTCTAATTATTTAATCAGTTATTTAAAAATTTTTAAACATAAATGGAATTACACTATATACAGTGTTCTGAAACTTGCCTTCCTTACTAAATAAATCTTGCCCAGCATTCTGTATGCTTACAAAGAGAACTACTTAATTGGCTTTAATGGCTACTTGGAATTTTTACTCTAAATGTTCCACATTAAGTTCAGCAAGTCCCCTCTTGATGAACCCTTGATTATTTTTACATTTTTGTGACTATCAGTATTCCTGTCTTGAATATCCTTCTACATTATATTTATGAACTTAACAAAGGTCTGTGGAATATCTAATCATTGAATTGGTGAGACCAAAGGAAAATTCTGATTTTAGAATCTAATTTTTAAAAAGTGTTGATATTTTCCTGTCCTTGCAATTTTCTTTTCTTTTTAAGATTTTATCTATTTATTTGACAGAGCGATAGAGAGCACAAGTAGGCATAGCAGCAAGCAGAGGGAGAGGAAGAGGCAGGCCCCCCAGTGGGCAGGGAGCCAGATGCAGGCATGGATCCCAGGACTCTGGGATCATGACCTGAGCAGAAGGCAGCCACTTAACCGCTTAACTGACTGAGCCACCCAGGTGTTCCTCTCCTTGCAATTTTCTATTATTTACAAGTATATTCTCAAGAAGCTATTAAATACATTTATTGGAATAAGTAAAATCTCATTAGGTAATAATCTCTCATTTGGATGAAAAATAACACGAGTTCTGTGAATGTGGTAAAACATTTTATTGTGCACACATGATGGAATAACATCTCAATTTAATAGTAGGGCGACTATTAAATTTAATAGCAGGGCAACTAAATAGTATATGGCTTGTAATGTGATATAATATAAAGTATAGTAAAACTTATAAAATGCCAAAAATGTTTACTCTATAACTAATGAAATCTTTCCATCTCATTTTCATGTTATAGGAAATACAGGTGATAAAGGAAGTTAAATGATACCATGAGGTAACAACTAGACAAATGGAACACTACAGCTACTAGACCAGATTCTTCAATATGTCAGTATGATTTTAAAACAAAGAGGGGGAATTCTTCTAGATTAAAAGATACCCTAAGAGGCATAACAACAAAATGGGAATACTTGTCATTTATTATGTTTTGGTTTAAACAAATATCTCTTGTGCCAGAAAACAAAGGCATGCTCAAAAACCAAGGAGTTAGGAGTCAACTTGAAAACACTCTTGCTTGTGAAATTTGGGACAATTTTAACATCCAAATGAATGATGACAGAAATATATTAGAAAAAGTTAATAAAATGGGGCGCCTCTGTGGCTCAGCCTGTTAAGTGTCTGACTCTTGGTTTTGACTCAGGTCATGATCTCCTGGTTCTGAGATGGCAGCCCCATGTGGAAACCTGCATCAGGCTTCATGCTTCGTGGGGGGTCTGCTTGAAGAGTCTCTCCCTCTGCCCCTCCCCTTCCTCTCAGGCGTGGGCATGCACATGTGCATGCTCTCTCTTTCTCAGATAAATAAATCTTTAAAAAAAAGAAAAAGGGAATAAAATAAATTCAAATCAAGGGGATTAACTTATATAAACTCTTTGTTATAAAGTAAGTCACAGAGATGAAAAAAAAGTACAGCATAGGGAATATAGTCAGTAATAATTTAGTAATGTTTTGTGACAGATGGTGACTATACTTATCATTGGGCACTGAGTAATGTATAGAATTGTTGAATCACTGTGTTGTACACCTGCAGCTAATATTAACTTGTATATTAATTATACTTAATTCATTAAAGTATAAATTAATCATACTTACATTAAATATATATACACACACACACATATATATATACGTGTGTGTGTGTATATATATATTAAGGAGTCCACTCTGGCAAAAAAAAAGATTTTAAGATTTATTTATTTTAAAGAGAAAGAGTGCACACAGGGTAGGAGGCAAAGGAAGAGGGATAGAGAGAATCTCAAGCAGACTCCTGGCTGAGCGCAGAGCCTGACATCGGGCTCAGTCTCACGACCCTGAGATTGTGACCTGAGCTGAAATCAAGAGCCAGTGGCTTAACTGACAGCCACCTAGGTGCCGCTGGAGGGGTTGGGGGGATTGTTTTTAAATAGGAAGAGGGAAAAGAGTTCTCTTTTGAAGAAAAATTCCAACTAATACATGTATTTTTAACTACCATATGATAACTACCATCAAAATTTATTCTGACAAGGATCATCAACGAGCTAAAACCAATGAGTGAAGGATTATTGGGGGACATGACAGTCACTTGGTATCAAATTATCAGCCAAAAAATAGCTTATTAATTACAAAGATAAAAGAATACTTTTCAATGATGAAATCTAGAAGATAACTTTTTAACCAAATAGTCAAATTTAGTATCCTCAATAAGAGGACAAACTGATATAAGCTTCCTGATGCAACACACCAAGGATACATCACATGAGCAGGTATTCCTGCTTTAGAAATGCTTAACCTGAATCTAATTATGAAGAAACTATCAGACAAACTCAAACTGAGATAATTTGCAAAACAACTGCTTTTTAAAAAGATTAATATCAGGGGCGCCTGGGTGGCTCAGTGAGTTAAACCTCTGCCTTCAACTCAGGTCATGATTTCAGGGTCCTGGGATCGAGCCCCATATCAGATTCTCTGCTCAGCAGGGAGCCTGCTTCCCCCTCTCTCCTGCCTACTTGTGATCTCTCTCTCTCTGTCAATAAATAAATAAAATCTTAATAAAAAAAGATTAATATCATAAGAGTCCTAAAAAAAGAGGCTAACCATTCTAGATTAAAAAGACCTGACAACTAAATGTAATTTGTGTACCTTGATTAAATTTTGGGTTGGAGAAAACAACAACAAAAAACCCTAGCTGGGGCGCCTGGGTGGCTCTGTCATTAAGCGTCTGCCTTCGGCTCAGGTCATGATTCTGGGGTCCTGGGATCGAGCCCCACATCGGGCTCACTGCTTGGTGGGAAGCCTGCTTTCCCTCTCCAGTTACTCTGCTCATGTTCCTACTCTCGCTGTATCTCTCTTTGTCAAATAAATAAATAAATAAATAAATAAAATCTTTAAAACAAATGAACAAATAAAAAAAACTCCAAGCTATGTTAGGGCAAATGGGAAAATTTAAATTTAATAGTATATTTAATAAATATATTATATTTCATTTATATTTCCTGAATGTAAAAATTTGTGATGTGGTTATATGAGAAAATGTACTAGTTTTTGGGAAGTGCCCACTCTGAAGTATTTAGAGAAGAGTATCAGGATGCCTGCAGTTAACACTCAAATAGTTCATCCCTTCCTCTGGCCTGGCCGAAAGGTGGTTTTATAGGTGTATATATGTGTATGTGTGCTTTATATTCAGTGCGTGTGCACGTCTGTGTGAGTGTGTGGAGAGAGAGAGGGGACATGCAAATGTAGCAAAGTGTTAACAATTAGTTCTATATGAAAAGCATATAGGGGTATTCACTAGAGTTGCATAATAAAATAATACCAGCTGGCTGGCTTAAACAACAGAGACCTATTTTCTCACATTTCTGAAGGCTGTAGAGCAAGATCAAAGTGCCAGCTGGACTGGTTTCTTCTGAGGCTTCTGTCCTTGGCTTGTAGATGGCTAGCATGTTTCTGCCTCTTCACAGGCCCTGTGCATTTGCACCCTTGGTATCTTAGTGTGTCCAAATTTCCTCTTCTTATACTAGTTAGATTCAATTAGGGCCCATCCCAATGGCCTTCACGTAACATGATCACTAACTTAAAGCCCTATCTTCAAAAATAATCACATTCTGAAGTACTAGGAGTGAAGGCTCTAACACATAAATTTTGGAGGGATGCAATTCAGTCCATGGAAATAGGTATTCACTGAATTTTTCTGGCAACTTTCCTATAGATTTGAACATTTTCAAAAGAAAAAGTTGGGAGAAAAAAAAATGAGGACCCAGCTGGTTCCCATATACTTCTCTAAAATCAAATTATTTTGAGAACCAGAAACATTTTGATATATACTTGTGGCTAAATTAGTTAGACAAACTTTATAAGACACTGTAGAAAAGGTGTTTTTTTTTTTTTTTAAGAAAAGGAATAAACGGAAGCTGGACTATGTTAGTCAATTTCTATTTGCCCAGTCTGTGAAAGGAAAATAACTTACACCAACAATCTTTCTAACACCCCTGTCTTCTAAATAAAAGTATTCTAGAAAGTGAAGCACAAGTATGAAATTCAAAATGAAAAACTCCCCTATTACCTTTTCTGCAAAGTCATTTCTTCATTAACTTATTAAATTTAACATCTCATTGAAAATGGATATTCTTAATGTACAACAGATCAACATTATGATACTGCTAATGGTTATAATCAGTCTTCAGATTTTAAAAAAATATATTTCTATTTGCTTTTCTTCCTATCATAATTTACCTATAAAATGAATGAATATAATTGCATTCACCTTTTATTTCTAATTCCTCTTGATATTTTTCAGTCCTAAAGCTTTTTCACCTCAAGCTGTGATTTGTCAGGTTTTATAACCTCTGAGTATTGTCAGTGTTGCGTATGTGTGGATAGGAAGCCTCTAGGGAAAATTGAGGTTCTGTAGAAAAAAGGTATTGGTGATTCAGGAAGTGCTGTTCATTCCTCTGAGTGAGTATTGAACCAATGCCCCTGCACAAGAGGTGCTATCTTTTTGAGAATGACATAAAACAGAGGTCTTAACTTTAGTACGAGCCTCTTTCATAAAAAAACATCCAGAAACGACCTCAGTTTCAGATTTCATGAGAAGTCTTAAATTTTTTTAAATGTATATACAGAAGTTTTAATACTTCAGAAAAGGAGAGGAATTTTACTGAGTTGCAAAGATATCTTTACTGCCTGATTTCTTTTCCAAAAGGAATGCTTCCCCCCCACCCCAATTGTAAGGTTAGACATTTTTTCATTTAAAAAATCTGAGAAATGGAAGTATAAATGAAGTAAATATTCATTTATAATCCCACCATCCTGAGATGAGAATCATTATTTAATCAATATAGCATTCTATAGTCTAGGACTGTATGTACTTCAGGAAAACTAAAAAGTTAACTCTTAATTTGTCTGTTGCCAACGTTTCTTATTTCATTTTTTTTTTTAAGGATTTTGTTAATTAGAGAGACAGACAGAATGAATAGGGGGGAGGGGCAGAGGGAGAAGGAGAATTAGACTCCCCACTGGGCAGGGTATTTGACTTGGGACTCAATCCCAGGACCCTGAGATCATGACTTGAGCTGAAGGCAGATATTTAACTAACTGAGCCACTCAGGAGCCTCCAAAGTTTCTTATTTCTTTTCTTTCTTTTTTTTTTTTAAAGATTTTATTTATTTATTTGACAGACAGAGATCACAAGTAGGCAGAGTGGCAGGCAGAGAGAGAGGAAGGGAAGCAGGCTCCCCACTGAGCAGAGAGCCCAATGCAGGGCTCAATCCCAGGACCCTGGGATCATGACCTAAGCCGAAGGCAGAGGCTTTAACCCACTGAGCCACCCAGGTGCCCCCAGATGTTCCAAATTTATTTGACTTTTTATACTGTCAAAATTCCCAGTTGCTTAAACATCTACATTTGAGTTAGCCACTGCCCCAGAAGTGATCATATAGGATTTGAAAGACTTGCCATTTAAACAAATTTTCCTAGGCATCATTCTTTGTGTTAGCAAGGCTACTTAGTGACTTTGTTACTGTCATATGTAACTACTTAAAATTGGCCAAAAGATGTTATTTGGTTTTTGTGAAATGCTCAGGTAATATTTGACTTCCAAAATGTATATACTTTTCCATAGAGGGTATTAATATAATAGTACTAATTTGAATTGCGTTATTTTCTTCCTTTAGATAAGGCAGGTTTATAGTGAATCTACCATATGAGCCCATGGATGGAGCCAACCAATCTGTGGTGTCTGGGTTTGTGTTCCTGAAAGTCTCCAGTTCCAAGGAGATCCAGTGTCTTTTCACTTTCTTGTGTGTGTGTGAGTGTGTGTGTTTATGTGAGAGCGCACACATGTGTGGTTTTTTCTTTCGTGTCTAGTATGAGGGTAGACTTCTTCATAATGGTCTCTGTGACCTCGGACCCTTACACTCCCCTCTGTATTTTCTCTCAGGCAATCTCTCTATCTGATTGATATGACCAATCTCTCTATCTGAGCTGATATTTTGCTCCATTGCAGTACCCATGATAATTTGTGATCTTTTTTCAGGAAGTCATCTCCTTTGGGGGCTCTGAAGCTCAGCCATGCTGTTGGAGGAAACATTTGCTGTTCATAACCATGGCCTTTGACTGATATAAGGCCATGTGTAAGCCCCTCCACCACCTGAGCATCATGAGTCCATGAATGTGCATTTTTATTTTACTATTTTTATTTATTTTTAAAAAATCATATGGTCCTTTTTATTTTTTTAAAGATTTTATTTATTTATTTGACAGAGAGAGACATAGTGAGAGAGGGAACACAAGCAGGGGGAGTGTGAGAGGAAGAAGCAGACTTCATGCTGAGCGGGGAGCCTGATGTGGGGCAAGATCACAGGACCCTGGGATCATGACCTGGGTGGAAGGCAAATGCTTATGACTGAACCACCCTGGCGCCCATGGGCATTTTTATTTTAGTGGTTGCCTGGACCATTGGTCTTATTTGCTCATTGGTCCATTTGGATTCTGTGATAGACTTGTCCTTCTGTAGCCCTTAACATATTAGACAGCTTTTACTCTGACATACCTTGGCTCGTCAAATTTGCCTTCACAGATACTTATAACTGAAGTTCATGGTCACTACTAATAGTGGGTTCATTTAACTTGGTTGCTTTCTTCTTGCTCACCCTTTTACACCTCCATCCTGGCACTCTGCAGAAACACTCCTCAGTGCTCCGAGACTCCTTTTACTCAGCCAGCTCACATCACTGTGTGATTTTATTTTTTGCCCACTGACTTGTTTTTCCCTCCATGTGATCCTGTCCTTCAATACATCTGGATAAACTTCTACCTGTATTTGATGTAGTTTTAACTCCTTTTCTAAATCTAGTCACCTACACATATACACATTCAGAAACAGAGATGAAGATGGCAATGAGGAGAGGATTCAGTTTATGAGTTTTAGAAAGAAAGATCGCTAAATGGCTTTATTGAAACTTCTGGATGACTATTAATAAATTTTCTGTCTCTAATAGCCTCATGAAGAATCTTCCTCATGAAGAAGAGACCACCTTTCTCAGATACTAGTTTTTTCTTTCATTTGGAACATATTTCTCTCTTTCTTCATTTTGCTTGACTCTCTGTGTTGGTCTCTATGTCCTAGATAAAATGTGCACCTCTTCCGGTCTTGAAGGAGGAGACTCAGAGGAAATGAACCTGATTGTTCAACCGTGCCCTACCTCTCAGTGGTCTCTCAAAACTTTATGATTATTCAAGCAGCCTATTTTGTTTTTAATATCAACCAGTAGTTGAGGATATACCAAGACCTGTCGGTGTTGCAAAGCCAGATCCTCAGGGAGCAGCTTTTAAAGTATGCAAATATAGACGGTCCAGTGGGACTGCAAGCCTAAACTCTGTGAACCACGAGTGTCAGGCCATCTAGAGTTGTCCCCTGGGCAGCAGCTACAAATATCGGGACTCCAGATCAATGTATAAGCTCCGGTCTGGGATATAACGGTAAGCTGTAGCAAGGCGGTGGGAGAGCACAAAGATGGAGTGCACCAGCCTACATTCTTTGAGAGCACAAGAGCAGAGGGATCTGATGGGGTTTGAGAGTCAAACCTAAAGCCCATCTCTTAGGCGTAAACTTTAGGGCAAGCAAATAAGCTCCCCCCCCCCCCCAACAGAAAAGACAGGTCTGTCAGTCTGTGCTGTGCCCTGGGCATGGTACCCTGCCAAGAATGATTTCCCGGATTGTTAAAGCCCCAGAACACCCAGGAGTCCAGCAGCACTCCCTTCAACCCCCCGCAGCCACCAGAGCCTGATCAAGGGGCATCTCCTCCGCGCAGCCGCAATGACCCGCGCAGCCGCAGTGACCCCCCGCACCGCACGCAGGATAAAGCTGCCGGCGGAGCGAGACCCGCAGGCAAGCTGAGGCTCGGGGGAGGGCGCCGTACACAGCTCCCACGGCCAGCAGGTCCCCTCCCTGGTGAGGCCCCCACAAGTGCCCGAATGGGTGTCAAATCACATGCCTGCCCCTCGGGCTCAAGCTCTGAGACAAGTGAAAGCAAAGGAACATCTCCCACGCGGAGTCTGGACGGCCCTCGGCGCTCAAGAAGCTGCTTCAGCGCCTACCACTGAGGCGGGTGAGTCCGAGCGCGCGAGCCCGGGATAGCCTTGCGGGTCTTGGGGACGAGAGGCGCCTTGCCTTTCAGAGCTACGTATTGTGGGGGCTCGGCATGCAGGTGCAGGTCTTAAAAACTTGGGGTGACGGTTGTGGGGTTTAAACCCTTGCTCCTCAAGGAAGAGCTCAGGGTTTTGAGTTCCCTCCCGAACTGCGCCAAGGATGGGGTTCGTGGCTAGATGGTGACCCAGCTTCTCCTACCTGCTGATGTGGGCCTTCTCTTACTGGGGTAGGAGTCCAACCACCAGCTTTTGGTCTTTCTTGCCCCCTGAGGCCCATGTCCCAGATGTTACTGTGGGTTAGGTGTGTTTGTGGGAGGATGTGGGTTCAGGGGACTCATGCGTCACCATCTGGAACTAAAACCCCTCAGGAGCTTTCGAAGAGCCACGTTGTTAGTTTTCCACGTAGTATTTTAAATCTGTTTTTAAACCTGCTTAAACCTTTAAACCTTTTAAACCTGATTAAACCTTTAAACCTGTTAGTGATTTTGAATTTATTGCATTGACAGCAGACCGTAATTTGTAGGATTGATGTTGATCTTCAGAATGTTTTGAGGCTTTCTTGTGTCCTGCAACATACTCACAAATTTTGTTTTAATATTCCATGTGTGCTTGCAAAATTAATGTGTTTTTCTGTGGAGTGAGTATAAACTTCTTTCTATATCTCATATTTCAAACATTATTTTTAAGGGTTCTTTCTCAAATTTAGGTTCTCCCTGAAAATCATACCCTTCTAACGAGTATTTTGGTTGTATATTTTAACAAAAGTAGATTCAGACAAGTTTAGGAAAAAAAGAGCAGTAAGTCTTTAGTATATAATCTGTTTATGTAGCCACCACCGAGGACAGGGTCAACATTCCTAACTGTTCTTTCTCTGTACCTCTTGGATTCCCATCCTATCTCCTCTAGCTCATTAGGTTCCAGAACTGGTCAGATCTCCAATTTACTGCTTTCTCGAATCTCTAGAAACACATAATGAATTTTAATCAGTTTTAACTGATGTGGTCGGAGGGAAGTTCTCTCTCCCTTTAAGTTCAGGTCAATTTCATTTTACCTATAAAACTCATACAAAATAGACATACAGTAGGATGGCAATAATTGAATAGGTTTCTGAGGCAAAGTGAAGTTTTAAATCCTGTTACCCTATTGATCCATTTAGTTCTCCCCCCAACCCCCCTGGGAGGGAGAGAGAGAATCTTAAGCAGGCTGCAGGTCCAGCATGACATGGGGTTCGATCTGACAACTCTGAGATCCTGACCTGAGCTGGAATTCAAGAATTAGACGCTTAGCCGACTAAGCCACCCAAGGCATCACAATCCATTTAGTCTTATTGAAGAAGGAATAACTCAATAATACTTATTTGTGATTAGTTGTTGGGTGATTTTGTGTATGTAGTGGTGGAACAAAGGTGGGAGAGAAGGCGCGTAATCAGTTATTAAGATGTTGAACTGGTTTGTTTAAGTAGCATCTATTAACATGATATGGAACTTACTTTGAGAAACTATATACGATAAATGGTATAGTTGACCGGAAACCTATAATCTATGGCAGTTATCTTTCAGGCTTATCAGAGTGGGGATAATCATCATTTCCTTCCTCCTCCCACCCCCGGGGGTGGAGGGGAGACAAAATGTTCCCCTTTTTCCTCTTCTACTGATTTCTATAGTATTGACTTTCTCATTACATCTTGTGTACTTCCCAGTAAGAGGCCTGTCTGTATCATGATAAGCTAGCTTTCTCATGATGTTCCCCATGAAGAGCTCAACATTTTAAGCAATGGCAGTCGTGCTGAAATAAGCAGGAGACACTTATTGGGGAGGCTTTGAAGCCTCCTGTAATATATGGGTTCACATCCATTCTGTTCATAGATTTGTCATCATGCCATGCCACAACTACCATTTTCAGTGGGGCTTATCCCCTGAGCCCTCAGTTTAACTCTAGAGGGGTCAGTGTTAGTCCCGTTGTTGTTGCAATCCCAGTAGGGGCTCAGTGATGTTTATTGACTCATATTTATCTTCTGGATCCATGTTATTCTTAGGGCTAGGAATCACCCCTTGCATTCTTCCCTATCATTGGAAAGATCTTTATTTTGCAGGACAAGTCAGCTTTACTCTTTTGAGAAAAATCACAGCATTCTCTTGTTCTAATTACAGTGATCAAATGTGGTACTTTCAAAGTCAGAATCACTTCTTTTCTGTTAGGATCAGCAAAAACTATTTCATCTCTGGGGAAAAACAAGTAGGTTAGTTTTTCCCCTGAAAGGGGGTTTTAGAATATGAAACTACTCTCTACCCAGAGCATGCACATTCACACCTGTTTGATGGTAGGAAAAGAAGTAACAAGGGATAATTATTGGACTATGAAAATCACTAGTCAGAATTTGTAGGAAATTAGATGGCTAGGGTAAAGGCTTTTAGAAACAGGTTAGGGACTGCTTGGGAATACCATTTTCATTTTAAACTTAAGTAGATACTGCAGTCTAGCCTCACTCATAAAGAAGGAAAAAAAAAAAGGTATTATCTCAGAAACTTGGAACGCTTACCAGAATGGTTCCTGTCACCGTTCTAGCTGGTATATATGATTCTGTCAGTTATCTGTTGCTTTGTAATCAACCATTTGAAACTCAGTGTCTGAACCCTACAATCATTTTTTGGCTCATCATCCTTTGTATCATCACTTTGGGCTAGGCTGATCAGGACAGTTTTTCTACTTTTCTTGGAAGGGCTCATTCATGTGTTTGTGGTCAGTTGCCCATTCTCTGGCCAGTGAGTAGCCTACCTTGGGGTTGGTTTATCCAGATGGCGTCACCTGCCTTTCTCGGAGTGGCTGTTAATACTTGAGGTACCTCGGTTCTCCTGCACTGGTCTCATCCTTTAACAGGAAAACCTGAATTTGTTCACATGCCAGCAGGACTCCAGAATCAGCACAGAAATGAACCCCCTCCCTGAACTAAGTTCTCTTAAAGCCTGTGCATAATGTTTACTTATTTCCCAATAGCAAAAGACAAGTCATAAGAGGCCAACCCTAGATTAAAGGGTAGAAGAATGGTCTTCACCTTTTGATGACCTAAATGTAAAATCACATTGCAAAGACATGCATAAAGAATGGAGAAAATAGGGGCACCGGGGTGGCTCAGTGGGTTAAAGCCTCTGCCTTTGGCTCAGGTCATGATCCCAGGGTCCTGGGATCGAGTCCTGCATTGGGTTCTTTGCTCATCGGGGAGCCTGCTTCCTCCTCTCTCTCTGCCTGCCTCTCTGCCTACTTGTGATCTCTGTCAAATAAATAATTTAAAAAATCTTAAAAAAAAAAAAGAATGGGGAAAATATGTAGTCGTTTTTGATGACTTAGCTTGAATACTTATAACAGCTTTGAGACAATAAGAATAAGAAAGCTCAAGGAATTAAAGTTATTAATCTAAAATTAGACCATAATCTAAAATTAGACCATTGGTGTCAAAAAAAAAGCATGTCAGTCTCCAAAGACCGTGGTTTTTGTTTTTTTTTTCCCTTTTGTTTTACATCATTCCACCAAACCACAGAACTATATTAGTAGGAGGTACCTATTCTCTTCCATCTACCACTAATTTTTACACATATAAACAGTCGACAGTTTTGCAACGTATAAAGATCTACACAAATGTAATTTAAATTACCTGGGATCCCCTTCCTTCTAAGAAGTTTGATGACCATAATTTCCTTCTGAATAGAAGTCCTTAGTGTGTTCTGTATATTCATATATTCACACTAACTAATGACACCATACTGTATATTTCCATTAGACAAAAGTTTCATTGTGAGCATTCAGTGTGTTATGTAATATTTATCAGTTGCTTAACAAAGAAGCTTGTCTAAAGATGTTCAATATATGTTAGTTGGATAACCTAACAGTTAACTCAGCATTTACTTTTTTCACTTAAAGGTATAACAGAAATATCTCAGGTAACAATGTTTAATTGGAGCTAGTGTTTCTCATAGATAAATGCAAAGAACCCTGTAATACACATGAAGTAGAGTCAATAGTGGAGAAGAGACAAATTTCCCATAGAAAAGAATTCCATAAAATTTACATAAATACCTCCCCCAGTTAATGAGGCAGAGCTTAATTTCCTTCTCCCTTGAATGGGCTTATGCTCAGTGACTTGTTTTCAAAAATTAGGGGTGCCTGGGTGGCTCAGTCGTTGGGTGTCTGCCTTTGGCTCAGGTCATGGTCCCAAGGTCAAAAATTAGAGTATGGAAAAGAAATAGAAGGAGTCATTTTATAGGAAAGGAACCTGTCAAACATTTCTCATCCAGGTGCTTAAGGTTGACATCATCAGCAATGACATATTGATAGCAAGGACTCTGATATGATAAGAATGGCACTTCATCTTGATCTTCATCCCCAAAATCTGTAACTCCAGTCTAATCATTAAAAAAGCACCAAGCCACAATTGAGGAACTTCTGTAGGAATTTGTTGTAAAATATCTTGTCCGTATTTCTCAAAGCCATCAAGGTCATCCAAAAGGAAGTCTGTGAAATTGTCACAGACCAGAGGAGGCTAAGAAGACTTACATTAGGGAAAAATTAATTTCTTAGTCATCTCAGGTTGCTTGAACAAATTACTATAGACTAGGTGGCTTAAACAACATATATTTCTCACTCTTCTGGAGGATGGGACTCTAAGATCAGGGTACCAGTGTGGTCAGGTTCTTGGTGAAAGCCCTCTCCCTGGTTTACCCACAGCCACCTCTTGCTGTGTTTTTTTTACATGATGGAGAGAGAGATATCACCTCTTTTGTGTCCCTTTTTATAAGGGCACCAACCCATTCAGAAGGGCTCTACCCTCATGACCCAATTATCTCCAAATACCCCCACCTCCAGCCATCATGAAAGGGAAGATTAGTGCTTCAGCACATGAATTTGGGGGATGGTAGACATAAGCATTCAGTCCATAGCTCTAGTGAAGTAGAGTAAACTGTGTATAGTTGATAGTTAATAGTATGAATGTTGGTGCTTAGTTGTGACAAATGTACCATCACAGTGTGATATATTAGCAATAAGGGAAATTGAGGGTAGGTTATGTGAGGTATCTCTGTACTATCCAAATTTTCTGTAAACCTACAACTATTGTAAGATAAATGTTTATTGAAATTAAAAAAAAAACTATCTCAGCTAACAAAAAAAGTATATCCACTTTCAGTTCTGAAGCAGTTCATTTTCTGAAGAAATGAAAGTAATTATTGAAAGAATGTAAAGCACCTTGAGCTTCACTTGTAAAATGCCACATAAGCCCATCTTAAATGAATAAAGGTTATAGAAACATTGGAAAGTGCTCCCTCATTTTCCAGTTTTTCCCAGAGATGACAAAACAATTGTAAGCTGATCTCAATCTGCCAAAATTATGCAAACTGGTAGGAAACAGGGTGGCCGGGAAATTTGTATGAGAGAGAGACTTTCCATTGTAAATCATTATGTGTATTTCAAATTTTGTATCCTGGGCACACATGTACTACTTACTCTTAAAAAGTTAATTAACAGTTGGCTCTGTTTGAAAATAACAAATATTACAGCTGAAACTTTGTATGTATGTAGGTGAAAATCTGCCTCTCTCAGCCAAAAATGACAAGATCAAGCCTGATAAGCTATAAAGTCAGTGGCCATGTAAATTAAGCCAGTAGGCCGAATGCCTTTTATGCCTGGCACAATTTCAAATTGACACTACCTCAAAATTTGACTCATGCCAAATAATACAGCCAGGGTTTTAAAAAAACAGAAAAACAAACAACAAAAAAATTCTCATCTGGAAACTTTCTGCCATGAGAATTAGATATTAGCAGAATAAAGCCAATTTGATAGTATTAGCAAGGTCCTTTAGCAATTAAGTAAGACTTTTAAAATGTAGTTTTATATTTGCAAGACAGAACCTACCCCAAAATATCACCCTAATGGTGGTGGTCTTCGAACAGAAGATTAATGTGTATTCAGGCTTCATGTGTTTTATAATCATCAGGTTTGGCAACTTTGATTAGCTTTTAAGTTAACAAGGCAAGTTATGAATCAGAAGATTTTCCGAATTACTGTGCATGTGATCTTATTTACACAAAGGTTTTCCAAGACCCTGCAGAAGATCTAATGTGTAAAACAGTTCTGTTATTGAGCAGTTGTTAATCACATGGTTACCTTATCTTCCTAGTTTATGAAGTTTTTTTGATGGTGGTTATAAGGTAGACTCTATTAATACTCTCATGACTGTTGGCCCATGAGCAGACAGAAAATCTTGTAGAAATCTGACGCCCAATGAACTAAGAGTTTTTAAGGACTCATAGGATTTTAGACTGGGAATAGAGTTTAGGGATCAGTTTAATCAAATCCCTTTATTTCACAGATGAAAAATCTAAAGGTCATAGAAATTAGGTGACTTGTTCATGGTCACCCGTTAAACACTTGCAGAAGAGAACTAAACTCTAAGTTTCTCCCCAGGTTGTCTTGCAAGGGATGAATATATACCTATCATTAAATTGACATATGTCATTCACTGATATTCCCAGTATAAACCATGACATAAAAATACTGAGGTAAAAAAGAGGTATTCAGGAAGTGAACAGTTCAATACAAACTGAATCATAGGAGAAATTTTGAGACCTAAGAGAGAGGTACAGAAATTAATCAAGGGAGAAAAAAGATAGCTATCTAATATCTCATAAAATAAACCTCTGTTTCTTGATTTCATGACAAATGTTCTCTAAGTAATATACTCTAAATGTTGGTATTCATTTCCAGGTAAGTATCCCTATCTAAAATTCAGCATAGGCTCTATCATTTTTGAGATATTTTCCAATTCAAATTAATATTAGCTTTGCCCCCTACTTACATCAACACTGGACGGGGAAGTCAAATGTGGAAATCAGTCAAAGGGATGAAAAGTCGAGCTGAGAGAGTGTCAAGAGCCAATTCTGGGGTAATGACAGAAAAGGAAAGTTCTAATTAGTAAGAACCCAGGCAATACCAAATAATGAACTTAGCATTCTAATTCTTAAAAGGCTGGTATAAGAACACCTGTTTACTGTATCCCAATTTGTTTGTTTCACTGGTATACCTGGAATCATGTTTTTATTTATTAGCTATAACTAAAATAATGCTTTACTATCTGTAATTATTAACAATATTTATAAACCACTTCTATTTGATGCAGTCTTGCCACAATCATCCTTAATTATGTGGCTTTATTTTGATCACTTAAACAAAATTATCCTTGGACTTTGTATTGAAAAATGCAAATTAAGCATTCTACTAATTCTTCTAATTAGATACACACATGAACAGTGAGTGGTTTCCGAATAAAAGATGCTTACAAAAGGCCTCTGTCATATTTATTTGAGAAGCCTTGTTTTGTTTTTTGTTTTTAAGAAACATATCTCTCCAAATTTTCTTGTTGTCCTTGGTTTTTACTTGAACAAGAGTGAGAGAAATGCAACCAACAGTCTTTCAGCAATTCCCTACTCCAGTATCCTGCAGTGGGTACTTGACATTTTGATGCAGGGGTTTAATGTTGCCGTTTTATATGTCAGTTTTGACTCAGACTGAAAAAAAAAATGAACATTAAACTTTTTTTTTTAAATATAATTTTTTATTTTTTATAAACATATATTTTTATCCCTAAACTTTTTTTTTATATAAAGAAAGCTTTATTTTTCCTGCATATTTAATAATAAACAAATTAACAGTTAAAAATGGAAACTTGATTTCATTGTTTATGTTTATATGTTTATATATTGTTTATGTTTATGTTTATACATGTCCTGAAATGTCACTGAAAACATACTTAAAGAATGTAAGAGATTTCAAAGAATTTTTGGAAAGAGAATAATACTGGTTGGGAGCTTGAGTCTAGCACCATGTAAAATAAGGCATTATAAGTAACCTTACCTTCAGTGAGTTCACTGCATAGGTGGAGAACAGATCCATACATGAGAAATTTGAAAAGACAGTTGACAATTAAGAGCTAAATTGTATCGCAGGAACCAAGAATGCTACCAGTTGAAAACACGGTGGCCTAGAGCAGAAAAGAAGGCTTCCTGGTGAAATGTCTTCATACCTCCTTCTCCCCACTTGCCTGCTTCAGAGGTTTATACTTTCAGGAAAATAACTAATTTGTTCTCTCACAAAGAATACATGAGAACACTACAAAGGAAAAAAAAACCTTTAGTGGTTAAAAAAAAATTATAGGAAAGAGCATCTAGAATGAATCATAATTTTGTTGGATGTGATGATGGTATTACAATTGTTTTAAAATTTTTTCCTTATCTGTTAGAGATGCATATTAAAATGTTTATAGATGATAGGGCATGTCTGAAATTATTTTAAAATACTCAGAGGTTTTTGGTATAATAAATGAAGTAAAAGAACAGAATATTGATCATTAATGAAACTAGGTAGTAGGTACAGAAAGACCTTTTCTATTTAACATAGTAAAACAAGAAAGAAAGAAAGACAAAGAGAAAAAGAAAGAGAAAGGGAGAAAGAAAGCAAACAAAACTGTAATCTAGAGCAATTGTTATACTGAAATGCAAGATTAAAGTCAGAAACAAAAATAGAATGTTCTCTGTCATCATTATTTCTTTGGCATCTCTAGAATTTCACTGTGGAAGGAAATAGGTGGCCTGCCCCAGTTGTCTGTTTTCCCATGTATCATATATATATATATATATCTCATATATCTCATATATCTCATATATGTATATCTCATATATATATCTCATATATACACACACACACACACACATATATATACACACATATACATATATATATATGTATGTATATATACATACATATGTGTGTATGTATATACATATATACATATATATATACATATATACACATATACATATATACACACATATACATATATATATGTATGTATATATACATACATATGTGTGTATATGTGTGTGTGTGTGTGTATATATATGAGATATATATATGAGATATACATATATGAGATATATGAGATATATATGAGATATATATATGTGTGTGTGTATATATATCATTTATATACATCATTTATATGTCAATTTATATATATAAATTTATATCATTTATATATAAATGATATATATAGAGAGAGTAACAAAATATAAAAATATGAGAGGGACTGTGGATATTGCTAGTTGACAGCTGAAATCCATTTTCTTTTTCTTTAACATTGATAGAGCCATTTTCTCACTTTTAAATATGGTCTTGTTACTCAATGCTTATCAATGGAAGAGTGAGAAACTAATTCATGTCACTTGTGGAACTGAATTTTTAAGTTTTCTCCAGCCCATTGGCTCTGATAGAAACATAGTAGCAACCCAGCCTTAGCCAGGTAGTTGGTAATGGAGGGCGTGGCAGAACTAAAGAATGGGGAGGATCTTGTATCCCTGAATGACCATGTGGAACAGAGCTGCTCAGTCATCTGGGCCCTCATTGAAAAAATAGGAAAAAGAAATAAAGTTTACATTTTATTTAAGCTAGTGGGCAGAACATTCTTTTTTAATATCACTATTTTATGTATCTATCCCTATGTAAAAATGTGTACATAATCACATTTCTACAGCAAAAAATCACTGAGATCTTTAATGTACAGAAGACTAAAATTATTTTTAAATGTATATACTTAACATATTTGAGTACTCATTTTGAGAAATTAAATATTAATATTTCAAGTCCACAAGTCATATAGGTTATATTTATACATCCATTTTCACACAGATGCCAATACATTTAATATATAGAAATTTAAATATTTTTTTCTTTGTGATAATATTTTGGTGGTATTATCTGATCTCCATTGAATATAATGAACTTTTGATCTTTCAGCCATGTAGCTGAGTTTAGGAATAAAGTAACACATACTTTATGTTTTATTAAATCTCATTTGAAATTCTGAAGACCTTAAGGTTTTTTGAGTAACAACTTACTAATTTTGTGAAATGTAGAGAAATTATTTTTAGTAGATAATCAAACTTAACTGATAAATGTTTGACACATTTTTTTGGTACTGTGAATAGCCACATAAAAAGAATGATTTTAGAAGGGAAAGAAAAAAAACTTCAATTAGAACACATAATTTCAATTAGAGAATCTAACTAATGAGGCTTTCAACAGTAATTTTGAAAATCCTTTAAAATTTTTGTACATAGGAAGATATTTTTATTTGATTCTATTTTGAACTTAGTATGAAAAAGTTAATGGTACCATATTGGATTTAAGTGATGTCTATCTTGAATGGATAATAAAAATTTAAGTTGAAAAGACAGTTTAACTGAGCAGAACTGTGTATTTAACTAAATAATTTTGAATGCTTGAATATCTTTTACTTGTGATCTCTGAATAAAGTAAGAAGTCAAAAGCAAATATTTTGTGGTTATTAAAGGAAATAATGTCCAAACCCAAATGTCCATTGGTAGGGGTCTGTTAAGAAATTATGTCCATAAAAGTAGAAAGAAGCAGCTGCACAAAAAATGAGGATACTTCAAGAGACTAATAGGGAAGAATTCCAAGACAGATTACTAAGTTAAAAAAGCAAGGTATAGACAGAGAGTATATAATATGCTGCATTTGCATCAAAAATGGGAAGGATAATTTTCTTTTTTAACTGTATGAGTAAATTATTATATAGTTTGCACACAAATTAAAAAATAAGTTGTGCTAAAATATATCTATAAGAAGCATTAAAAAATTGGACTCATTTCAGAAAGTTACTCACTTTGCTTTATTTTATAACAGGTAATCTATTAAGTAAAAAATGAATATTATAGATCCTTTACAGGAATGAAAGATGGGGGAGGCACAAAGGTTACTAGAATACTATGAAGTAGTAGTATTCTTTTTTGAAAGAGTTCTTCAGAAATTGCCTATTTTTTAGATCACTCACTTTTACTGTTATAGGAATGTCACACCTGTCTGCTCATTGTTTTTTGCATCACCTTTTTATCACAGATGAATTTCCAACACTTTATTAACCTCTTCACTGTTTAACCTCTTCACTGTTTCTGTTTTTAACATCCTTCTCTATTTGCTTATTACCCAGCAGGGCTTGAAAGGGAGCAAGTTTCAGATTTCTTTATAACACAGTGGCTCACCTGTTAGGATATTTTTCAAATCAAAGCAATTCTCCTATCTTTCCTGAAGGCTTGAATTCATAGTCTTCTGTTGTTTTGTCTCATCTTCCTAGAGAGACTTGTTCTTTAATTTGGACCATCTACCTGACTTTTCAGATTATTACACATAACTATATATTTAATTTAGAATCTAAGACACATGAGAGAAGTCATTTTTTAATTTACATATATAGCCTGTCCATTTTTATGCACCCAGTCCATGCAAAGAAATAGCACCTATTTTGAGACTATTTAAACACTTTCTATGGCTTTTGCCAGGAAGGTTTTGTAATTTCTTTTGTTTTCACATAGGACTTTGATTACCCAGATGATTACCCATTTGACATTCGTCAAATATTATTACTTGGATTTTGTTTCTGAATATTGAAATGTTTTTTCTAATTTGCCTTAAAAATTGCTTATTTCTCGCCAGTAACAATAAACAAAAAAAGTCAAATTTTTCTTCAGTAATTTATACCTGGTTTAGTTAAATGGATTTGTGTTGAACAATTTTAAACTAGTTTAATTTTTACTAGTTTAAAATTTTTTTCAGCAGACTTCAAGAATGATGAGTATACTATCAGCCCAGTATTCAAAACTCAAAATTTAAAGATTTTTAATAGTTTTTAATTAATTACTAAACCTTATTGATTTTTACCTAAATATCTCCCAATTGAACTCTACAAAAACCTTAAAGCTGATTTTATGCCTCTAGTCTTTCTCCATCCAGTTGTTCTTGTTCTTTTCTCAGATTCTACTTTTATTATGCCATTGTTCAAGTCTAAGTCATTCAAAAACTAATAACTAATAACTTTAATGATAGTTACTTAAAAAGATTTGAGGTGAAAGAAAGAAGATTTCAGGTGTTTGAAACATAGATGTATCAAAAAAACAAGAGATGGTTAAATAAATTGAAGAATTTATGGCTTTTTTTTTAAATTAAAGCTTTGTTTCTTTCTTTTTTTTTTTTAATATTTTATTTATTTATTTGACAGATAGAGATTATAAGTAGGCAGAGAGGCAGGCAGAGAGAGAGAGGAGGAAGCAGGCTTCCCCGCTGAGCAGAGAGCCCGATGTGGGGCTCGATCCCAGGACCCTGGGATCATGACCTGAGCCGAAGGCAGCGGCTTAACCCACTGAGCCACCCAGGCGCCCCTAAAGCTTTGTTTCTTTTCCTTTCCTCACCTGTTGTTGGAGTTGAGTTTGCTGGTAGACTTCACTGTTTGATCAGTGTCCTTGAAATTATTTTAGCATGTTCTCAAATTCATTGATAACTCTTCCTTAGGTGGAGCCTAATTCCCCTCTGCTTGCATGTGGGCTGGAATCTGTGACTCTCCTTTAGTGGAAGAGTGGAAGTGGTGCTGTGTGACTTCCAAGGAAAGGGGAGCTTCCACTTGGCCTTTTCCTCTTGGATTAGTCTGGGAGAAGCTGGCTACCTTGTTAGTAGGAGAGTCAATCAGCCCTGTAGAGAGGTCTCCATGTGTAAAGGAACCAACTTGCTGGCTTTCTGGGAGAGCCAACTCGGAAGCAGATCCCCTTGCCTCAGTGAAGCATTCAGATGACTTTAGCTTTTTAGCCTAGAGTCTTCCAGTTGAGGACCCAGATGTTGTGGCAGTAGGACAAGGCCCCACCCCTATGCCCTGACTTATAGGATCTATGAGATAATTGGGGCAGCTGGTTGGCTCAGTGGGTTAAAGCCTCTGCCTTCGGCTCAGGTCATGATCTCAGGGTCCTGGGATGGAGCCCTGCATTGGGCTCTCTGCTCAGTGGGGAGCCTGCTTCCTTCTCTCTCTCTGCCTGCCTCTTTGCCTAGTTGTGATCTGCCTGTCAAATAAACAAACTCTTTAAGAAAAAAAAAAAAAAGAAACTATGAAATAATTAATGAATATTTTGGTACAACTTATTACACAGCAATAAACAACTAACAAATTTCCTGAAACTCAGGCCTTCACTGTGCTGGACAGTAAGGACTCTATATAATAAAGGCAGATTTTGCCTTCAGTGGTGTCTGGTTTTTTCTATAATTCTACTTATCAGTATTTGTTTCTGCTTAAGGGCTTCTGGCTTTGGGCTTTGTTATAGCAGCCCAGGTAGGTAACTTAGAGCTCCTGGTTGTATAATTTTATCTTATATCTTTATATTTCATATATAAGGTTATTTTATGATGTTTTACATCTTACTATATGTGTGCATCTGTATGTAGACATATTTTACAATGAGAAGTTGTTTTTAGAAAAAGAAACCATAAGCACATTTCAGATGTTTTAAATTTTATACAATACTATGTCTTTTTAAAAATACTGTCAATATTTTTATAAAACATAGACAAATATTTGTCAAAGACAAAATTTAAAAGAGGATATAATCATGGCTCCCATACAAATATAAAAATGAGTGAAGATTTTTGTTATTCTCTTAGTTTATGAAGGAATCAAGCAATATATTATAATGAGTTTACAGGAGAATTTCAAAAACTACATATATATGTCAAATAAGGAATGTGGTAATGGATTTACCAATAGATGCAAAAACTAGTGTTGTCAGTATCTCTGTGGCAGTAATTATTTGCATTCCACTGGACACAGTTTGTATTTTTATGGACAAGATTAATTTATATTACTATCATCCTTTTTTTTTCATAGCATTGCCATTTTTTGAAAACTGAGATCGCTCTTATAGGATATTCTGAGAACTGCATTTGTCTAATTGTTTCCTTGGGGTTAGATTCACAATAAACTGTTTGATGAGATTTTCTAGGTGTTGTTGAGACTAATATGGTTTTTGGCCAGGTACCAGTTTTCCACTGTTATAGACAATGCTTCCATGACTAACTTTGCACACTTGTGTGATCATGTCTTTGAGATAACAATTCTAAACTTGAAGGTGCATAAGTGTCAGCTGGGGAATTTATTGAAATTGCAGATTATCATAAATTATAGATAACTTTAGATATTTTAATTTAATAAATCATAGATAAGGGGTGCCTGGGTGGCTCAGCGGGTTAAGCCTCTGCTTTCTGCTCAGGTCGTGATCTCAGGTCCTGGGATTGAGCCCCGCATCAGGCTCTCTGCTCAGCAGGGAGCCTACTTCCCCCACCCCTGTGCCTCTTTGCCTGATCTCTGTATGTTAAATAAATAAATAAAACCTTTAAAAAACAAATAGTATGGTTCCAACATGGAAGATGTAAGGGAACCAAGAACACCAAGAACACTTTCATACACAGTGTTTAACGGTTCTAAATTTTTCCGGAGCTCCCGCGCATTTAGGAAAGATGCAAGAACTGGGGAACTGCTGGCTGCCCACACGAGGAGGGAAGTAGACAGACAATCCCCAGAAAACATGAATTCCTGAGTTATTCTTGAGTACAAAGAAAATACTCCAAAGGGATTTTCTGTTCAGTTATAAAAGATTAGGCATATACAATTTCTTCCTCCCTAAATTAAATCATTATGTTATGATGGGACTTCATGTATACTGTTCAAACTATTGTATAATAGAGCACAGGGTATTATCAATAAATATATCATCTCCTTAAAAATGTTAGTATTCAGATGGGTCAGATTTTTTCAAAACTATCCGATTGCTTGATTGGGAACTTGCCAAAAAATCTGTTGGGTAAGAATCTACACAGGCTTAGGTCCTAGAAAGCAGGTTAAGCAGGCTGAGTAAGAGGAACTGATAAAATGACTATAAATGCTGATGACCTTCATTTTACCCACAGGCTGGTAGGCTCTAGGGTTGGGCAGCTGTGTATTTTTTTTTTTTTTTTAACCACACGTTGACTATTAGAGATGTTGGAATGATGCTATCCTAAAATATATCTAACAACTGGAGTTAGGACATGGTGATTAGTGAAATTTCTAAAGATAGTGTTGGCACAAGTAGCAAAGCCGTTTTAAGAGCTGATAATTTTATCAGCAGTTCTCAAATTCAGTATAGCAGCACAAGGATTTATCTTGATCCACAACTGTGAGATAGGTTCTTTTTTTTTTTTTAATATTTTATTTATCGGGGGGGGGGGAGAGTGAGCACAGGCAGACAGAATGGCTGGCAGAGGCAGAGGGAGAAGCAGGCTCCCTGCCGAGCAAGGAGCCGGATGTGGAACTCGATCCCGGGATCATGACCTGAGTCAAAGGCAGCTGCTTAACCAACTGAGCCACCCAGGCGTCCCGTGAGATAGGTTCTTTGCTACTGATAATAAAACACCCCAATTGTAAACTGTATCATTCACAAATTAGAGTAGTTATACTTCCAGAACCTTTTTGTCCTGGATTTCTTGAGTAGGAAATAAGAATTTCAGCTAGTACACATGCATGTGGAAAGGATAATCTTCTAGTTTATAGGATGTGATTTAAAGGATTTGGGGAATGCCTTTTGACCCTCAATCCCACACTCCTTTCAGTTCACCCCTACCTCTGTGAAACCTCCAAATATTGATATTGTCTTTCCCCTTTGGTTTAAGATTATAGGCTTAAAAGATTCAAATGTATTAAACCAAATAGGGGCTATAAAATTTCTACTAAATGAGTTGAAGTGTAATGGGTTAAGAGCTAGGTTGAAATTCAATTAAGGAGCAAAGTATTATGAGGAGAGGACAAACTCTAGAATGGTATGGCAATGGATAATTAGCAGAGTTACTCGTGGGGCTTTGGAAAGGGCAAGAATAGGAAGAATACTCATAAATAAAGGGAATTCATTTTATTGCTGTATTCTCTTCCATGACTCTGGATGCCAATAGATTGCTAGTCTTGAGTTTCCTTCATTTATTTCCTTCATTTGGAAATCTTCATGACTTTAAATCTTCTCTTCCAAAGAAAAAAATAACGTAATATTAAATGTTTTTTAAGAGAAGCATCTTCCGTACTGCTGGTAGAAGTAAAGATTGACACAGCCTTTCTGGAGTTTCAGTTGGCCAATATATGGGTTCATAAAATTAGTATCATGTTTTGATGCTAATTTTTCAGGAGGATAATACCATTTTTTACTTTTGTTACTTGTTATTAAGGGTTCAATTTCGGCAAAATGTAATGTTATTTATAGTTTTATTTCTTTTAATTTCTTTTTTATAGTTTTATTTCCGACAAAGATGGAAATGATTTCTGTCTAGTAAGAAAGATAACCCAAAGATTATGGTTTATTACTCTGTTAGATATTAAGTAAATGAAAACAAAAAGCCCTAGCCTACCAGCATTATTCTAATATTTCTTTTCTTTTCTTTTTTTCTAAATGCCTTAAATACCAAGTTTCTTTTGGAACTAGCTTAGTGATCTTAATGATTCCCTCATGATTGAATGAAATAAATATTTAATAAATGTCCAATTTATATTTTTATGAGAAGCATGTTTTAGCTTTTAACAATTGGTTTATTGATCTTTGACATTAGGGTTATTATAAATATTATTTAATAAATAAAAAAAGAAAAGAAAAGGATACTAACCTAAGGTAACATCGTCATCTCTTCTAAGCAAAGGAAAAAAACAAACTGGCTTAATGCTATCTTTTTGTAAAAAAATATTTAAAAAAATATTTAAAAAAATTTCTCATGAATTTTACATTTTTGTCTATTCCTGAGTCGATAATATCCATTTATCCAGTGAATAAGCTAAACATTCATGATTTACTAGTTTTATTCCTCCTTAGTCTCTTTGAATTTTTATCCTTTAGTTTTTCTCAATTTTGAAAAAAATGTTTTTTTAAGAGATCACTATTCTTTTTTTTTTTTTTTTTTTTTTTTTTAAGAGATCACTATTCTTTTATAAGGTTCATTTACAGGGCATCCAACTCTTGGTTTTGGCTCAGGTATTGATCTCGGGGTTGTGAGATCAAGCCTTGCACTGGGCTCCATGCTCAGTGTGATTGGCTAGAGATTCTCTCTCCTCACTTTCTCTCCCCCTCCCCCCCAGTCATTCTCTCTCCCTCAAATAAATAAATGCCTTTATAAAAAAGTTTCATTTACATAGCATATAAGGTAAAAAAATAACATAGAATATTGTTCCTTTATATCCTTGAGTATAAAAATTGTGGTGTGAAATTTTCTGTCAGGAAGTTGCAAATATTTTCCCCACCAAAGAATGTCTTATACTAATATAAGTTCTTCAGTCCTTTGAGAATAAAATATTATTCAAATAATTTTGTTTATTGTGTGTACTTTGTGTTTCCTGTAAGAGTGATAACGTGAATTTTTAGAGAGTAAACAAAGATTTCAAATTATATTAGTCTACTAGGACTGCTGTTACAAAATACTATACACAGAATGGCTAACACCACAGAAATTTGTTTCTCATGGTTTTGGAGACTGGAAATCCAAGATCAAGGTGCCCTCAAATTTTATTTCTGGTGAGAGCTCTCTGGTTTGCAGATAGTTTCTTCTTGGGATGTCTCCACAGAGCCTTTACTTGATGGCATGTATAAAAGAGAGAGAGTTCTCTGATGTCTCTTCTTTGGGACATTAATTCCATCAGGTTGAAACTCCAACCCTTACAACCTCATTTACCCTTATTTCCTTAGAGGCCCATCTCCAAATACTGCCTCACTGGAGGTTAGGGCTCAACATGTGAATTTCTGGGGGTGGGGGGATAAAAAGTCTCAGTCCATAACAAAAGTTTAAATAGGTTTTCAAGTACCTGAAGTTAATTTGGGGGCTTATTAATAATGGAAAAGAAAATACTAAAAGTCATTTGGAAACATCAGTAAGGTTTTATCAATTATGGAAAGTACAAGGCTAGGGCAAAAATACATATTTACATCATTTGCTCTTCTTCAACATCAAAAGTAATGATATCACACATCAATGTTTAGCAAATGGTGGTGCATTTTTCTGTATATGTAAGTTTTAAACTGAACAGAAGATCATAATTCTTAAACACAGGGAGACCAATGTGAAATTTTTGAGCTAATTTATTAGGGAGTGAAAAGTAGTAGTTCAAGACCATTTTGTTTCTTCAACACATTGAATTTTTTCTTCTTTCTTTTTTTGATTTTAGAGAGGAAAGGAAGGAGGAACAGTGGGAGAGGGAGAGAGAGAATCTTAAGTGGGTACAACACCAAATATATGAGCCTGATCTGGGGCTTGATCTCACAATCCTGAGATCAAGGAGATCTCTGAGAGGAAGTCAAGAGTCAGTGGCCTAACTGACTGAGATACCGAGGTGCCCCTGGCTATTTTTCTTAAAACTGCCTTAAACATCCCTGTCAAAACCCCACCCATTTTTTTCAAAGAAATGGAACAAATAATCCTAAAATTTATATGGAACCAGAAAAGACTTCGAATCACCAAAGGAATATTGAAAAAGAAAGCCAAAGTTGGTGGCATCACAATTCTGGACTTCAAGTTCTATTACAAAGCTGTCATCATCAAGACAGCATGGTACTGGCACAAAAACAGATGCATAGATCAATGGAACAGAATAGAGAGCCCAGAAATAGACCCTCAACTCTATGGTCAACTAATCTTCGACAAAGCAGGAAAGAATGTCCAATGGAAAAAAGCCTCTTCAATAAATGGTGCTGGGAAAATTGGACAGCCACATGCAGAAAAATGAAACTGGACCATTTCCTTACACCACACATGAAAATAGACTCAAAATGGATGAAGGACCTCAGTGTGAGAAAGGAATCCATCATAATCCTTGAGGAGAACACAGGCAGCAACCTCTTCAACCTCAGCCGCAGCAACTTCTTCCTAGGAACATCGCCAAAGGCAAGGGAAGCAAGGACAAAAATGAACTATTGGGATTTCATCAAGATCAAAAGCTTTTGCACAGCAAAGGAAACAGTTAACAAAATCAAAAGACAACTGACAGAATGGGAGAAGATACTTGCAAATGACATATTAGATAAAGGGCTGGTGTCCAAAATTTAAAGAAGACATCCAGATGGCTAAAAGACACATGCAAAAATGCTCCACATCTCTCAGCATCAGGGAAATACAAATTGAAACCACAATGAGATACCATCTCACACCAGTCAGAATGGCTAAAATTAACAAGTCAGGAAATGCCAGATGCTGGCAAGGATGTGGAGAAAGGGGAACCCTCCTACACTGTTGGTGGGAATGCAAGCTGGTGCAACCACTCTGTAAAACAGCATGGAGTTTCCTCAAAAAGTTGAAAATAGAGCTACCGTATGACCCGGCAATTGCACTACTGGGTATTTACCCTAAAGATACAAATGTAGTGATCCGAAGGGACACGTGCACCCATATGTTTACAGCAGTAATGTCTACAATAGCCAAACTATGGAAAGAATCTAGATATCCATCAACAGATGAATGTATAAAGGAGATGTATGTATGTATACAATGGAGTACTATGCAGCCATCAAAAGAAATGAAATTTTGCCATTTGTGGTGATGTGGATGGAACTAGAGGGTATTATGCTTAGCGAAATAAGTCAATCAGAGAAAGATAACTATCATATGATCTCCCTGATATGAGGAAGTGGAGATGCAACATGGGGGGTTTTGGGGGTAGAAAAAGAATAAATGAAACAAGATGGGATTGAGAGGGAGACAAACCATAAGAGACTCTTAATCTCACAGAACAAACTGAGGGTTGCCGGGAGGAGGGGGATCGGGAGAGGGTAGTGGGGTTATGGACACTGGGGTGGGTGTGTGCTGTGGTGAGTGCTGTGAAGTGTGTAAATCTGGCGATTCACAGACCTGTACCCCTGGCGATAAAAATATATGTTTATAAAAAAAATTTTTTTTAAATAAAAAAGATGAAAAAAAAACTGCCTTAAACACCCACATAGTACAAACTTGTACTTATCTTTCTTTACCTCATGAATGAGGCTTGGCTTTACCCTTGGCTTTATCATAAAAATAAATAAAAAATAAACAAATAAAGAAATAAAAAAGATGAAAAAAAAACTGCCTTAAACACCCACATAGTATAAACTTGTACTTATCTTTACCTCATGAAAGAGGCTTGGCTTTGCCTTTGGCTTTATCATGGAGCAAAGCTTTGTCAAACAAAGCCTAGGTAATATTCATATTTGCAGGGAAACAGCACTGAAATTAGAACAGTAAACACAAATCAGTGTATATGACATTTTGTTTGCTTTTCATGATAAAACAAATCTTGCATTCCTGGGTGGCTTAGTGGGTTAAGACGCTGCTTTCGGCTCAGGTCATGATCTCAGGGTCCCGGGATCGAGCCCCAAATCAGGCTCTCTGCTCAGCAGGGAGCGTACTTTTGATCTTGCTTTCTCTCTGTCAAATAAATAGATAAACTCTATAAAGAAAGAAACTGAAACAAAACAAATCCTTTTCTGTTCCTTTATTCAGTGCTAGTATAAAAAAGGAGCTTGACCTAAAGTACATATGTCACTTGAAAGTGTTAAGTGCATGATATGAAATTCTAAATGTTCCATCCATTTCCTCTAAATTTTAGAGGTTCAATGAATAAAAACAAAATAAATGGATAATCAAAAAAAAGATTGACTATTTGGAAAAGATCACTTAAATTAAAAACAGGATTATTTTTCTTTTCAAATATATTACCTATTGAACAAAAAAAATGGGGCACCTGGGTGGCTCAGTGGGTTACTCTGCCTTCGGCTCAGGTCATGATCCCAGGGTCCTGGGATGGGGCCCCACATCAGGCTCTCTGCTCAGCAGGGTGCCTGCTTCCTCCTCTCTCTTTGCCTGCCTCTCTGCCTACGTGTCATCTCTCTCTGTCAAATAAATAAATAAAAATCTTTAAAAAAAAATTAACCAAGATTTTTTTTATATCACAATCCACTTGAAATTAAAGTTAAGCATTGGTAAAATAAATATTTTAAAGTAACTGTACCAAAAATAAACTTTATATACTTAAATAAAGACAGCTGTGGGAGTTAGCAGTAAGCACCTGTTATTAGCTAGACAGGTACTTTAGAGCACAAATAAGTCAATGCATAAATGAGATTTTAAAGATAAAGGGAAGAATCTTTAAGACCCAGAAAATGTATTTGCCCTGAATGGATCTCAAAATCAGGAACTCAACAAAATCCTTGAATTCAAAAATATATTCTCCCTTACAAATATATACATACACACACACCTATATATGTATGGGTATACACACACATATACATACAGAAGGCCTAAAATTTTTATTCTTCTGTGTAACATTTTAAAAATTAATATTTTACTTTTTACAACAGTTGATGGTTCATAGCAAAATTCAGGGGGAGGTGAGATTTCCCATATAACTCTTGCCCCCATTTATGCACAGCCTTCCCTATTATCAACATCTTCCAGCAGAGTGGTACATTTATTACAACTGGTGAATCTATGTTGATAAATCATAATCAGTCAAAGTTCATAGTTTAAATTATGGTTCACTCTTGATGTCGTATATTCTGTAGGTTTGGCTAGATGTATAATGACATTATTCCATCATTATGGTATCATGCGGAGTATTTTCATTTCCCTAAAATCTTCTGTGCTGTACCTATTTATCTCTCCCTCCTCAACCTCCAGCAACCACTGATCATCTTACTCTTCTTCATAGTTGTCTCTTTTCCGAAATGTCATTTGGTTAGATTATAAAAGTATATAGCCTTTTCAGATTGGCTTCTTTCACTTAGCAATATGTACTTAAAAGTTTCATGGCTTGGTTGCTCATTTCTTTTTAGCACTGAGTAATATTCCACTGTCTGGACATACCCCAGTTATTTATCCATCCATTTGCTGAAGCACATCTTGTTGCATCCAAGTTTGGGAAATTGTGAACAAAGTTGCTATAAATATCTATTTGTAAGTTTTTGTGTGGGCATGAGTTTTCAATTCCTTTGGAGCACAATTGCTAGATTGTATAGTAAGAATATATTTAGTTTTATAAGAAACTACCAAACTGTCTTCCAAAGTGACTGTACCATTTTGCAGTGAACCAGCAATAAATTAGAGTTTTTGTTGCTCCACATCTTTGTCAATATTTGGTGTTGTCTGTGTTGTAGATTTTGGCTGTTCTAATGTGGGTATAGTGGTACCTTGTTTTAATGTTCATTTCTCTGATGACCTGTGAGATAGAAAATTTTAATATATGCTTATTTGCCATCTGTACACCTTCTTTGGTGAAGTGTCTCTTAAGGTCTTTGGTATATTATTTAATTGGATTATTGTTGAGTCTTTGTATATTTTGCATAATAGTCCATTATTAGACATATCTTTGCAAATGTTTTCTCCCAGTCTGCTCATTCTCTTAGCATTGTCTCTTTTAGAGCAGAAGTTTTTAATTTTAATGAACTTCATAGATTTTCCCCTGATGTTGGACCTAAAAGTCATTGCCATACCCGAGGTCATCTAAGTTCTCTCCTGCCTTACATTCCAGGATTTTATACTTAGTTTATACCTTTGCCTTTTATATTTTGGTCTGTAACCTATTTTGAATTACTTTTTTTGAAGCATGTAGGGTTTCTGTCTAGATTTTTTTTTTTTTAATGTGTAGATATCCAGCAGTTCCAGGGCCATTTGTTGAAAAGACTATATTTGTTCCATTATATTGCTTTTACTCTTTTGTCAAAGATAAGTTGACTATCTGAGGCTCAATTTCTGGACTTTTTATTCTGTCCCATTGACCTGTTTATTTTTTCAAAAATATTACACTGTCTTAATTATTCTAGCTTTATAAAAAGTATTGAAATTGGGTAGTGGCAGTCTTCAACTTTGTTCTCATTCAATATTGTGTTGGTTAGTCAGGTCTTTTGCCTCTCCATATAAGTTTTAGAATCAGTTTGCCAGTATCTGTGAAATAATTTGCTGGGAATTTGACAGATACTTCATTGAATCTATAAATCATGTTGTGAAAAACTAGCATCTTGACAGTGAGTCTTCCTGTTCATGCACATGGTATATCTTTCCATTTATTTAGTTCCTTTCTGTTTTATGAATCAGAATTTTATAGTTTTCCTCATATAGATCTTGGACATATTTTGTTAGGTTTATACCTAAGGATTTCATTCTTTTAGGTACTAGTATAAATGGTATTGCATTTTTCACATTCTACTTGTTCATTCCTGCTATATGGAAAGGAAATTGGCTTTTGCATATTAACCTTATATCCTGCTACCTTGCCATAATTACATATTTACCTGCCTATATTTAATAGCAAATTTAATAGCAAACACATATGAAAAAAGTAATATATTGGCCATAGCAGAACCAAATACTTCCATTTTTAATGAATCCTAAGTTAGGACTTACATTGTGGAATGTTATTTCATTATCGAAAATGGAGAGTATTACTACCTCATGTATATTATGACTATGTAGTCATGTATAAAAAACTGATCAAATGAAAAAGTGTCTTTTTTTTCTAATTATTATTCAGCTAATTTTTTTCTTGTTGAATTTTCAAGTCCTGGAATTTCAGACTAGATGGGGCATATATAAAGTGAAAAGTGTGAGGAAAAGCACATTTGAAACAGTGTCAGAAGATCTGAGTTGTAGTCCAATGTTGGCATCCATTTGCATGGCCATGGACAGATACTTTTATACTCTATGCTTGGTGGAGTGAGGGTGTACAAAAATAAGTATAAGACAAATTCCTTTGTTGTAGGTGCTGTATGAAACTATGCTAGTGATATTAATAATCACCAAATTACAGTACCCATCTGCATCTGCACATGGAAAGGAAGAACTCACTTCTCCACAGGGTAGTCAAAGAATCTTTGTGATGGAGTCAGAAGTTGAACTTAATCTTTAAAATGTGGATTTTGATAACTGATTTGCAGTTTTAAATATTAGTCAATAGGATAGTATATCATGATTGAGAGTAAGGCCTCCTGTCTCATTTAACAGAAAATGTAGAATTGTGTAGCTAGTTGTCTAACTCAAATTTTCGTGACAGGAAAGTCTTTCCAATTTAATAGTTCAGACTTTTTTTTATTAGTTAATAAACAGAAGAAATTGGGTCACCAACTATCGTTTGGTCATCCAGTTAATTATTTTTGTATCCATTTTATATCTGGTACTTAACTTGAGGAAATAGATATTGGTGTTTTACTTTAAATTTACAATTTTGACTAAATCCAAATAATTTTCAGTTGTTACATAAAGTAGTTGCAAACTTTGACTGCCAGTATTTCTTTTTTTTATTTTAAAATTAATTTCATAGGCTTCCATAGATTTTAATCCTCTAAAATGGCTAATAGTAAATAATAATAATAGTATCACATGTACTAGTGTTTTAAAGAATTTTACACATGTTGACTCTAATCACTCACCAATAATCTGCCATGTAGGTACTGTTATTATCCTTATTTTACTGATATGAAAACTGAATAATTAAGAAACTTTCCCAAGATAACCCAAGTTGAGAAACTTGCTGAAGAAACTTGCCAAAGTGGCAGAGCCAGAATTTACAACCATAGTTCAGGGACCAAAGCCTTTATAACTTATAGCTTCTCTAATGAAATGGCTATTGGGCCTCCATTTTGAAAGGCCAGTATTAAAGTTTTAGAAATGTCATATTGTTTAATTTTTTAATGCAAATATAATTACTTTAAACAACTAAAGTATAACTTAATATGAATATTCTAGAGTCTCTGGAAATTATTTTAGGTTTTAGGTGTGAATAGTTTTGCATAGTATGTATCTTGGCCTGTTCCTTTATGTACTGGAGGATCAGAGGTACTTTGTTTCCTTACTCTAGATATTGACATGCAATAATTATGATTCGAAACATTGAAAGTTGAATTATTTGATCCCGTAAGTACATTGGCAAATTCTGCTTTACAAAGAAACTTCATATCTATGCATTGAAATCTTTAATCCTCAGATCCTCATACAGTATCCCATTTTATCTTAAACTCAAACTCAATATAGTAAGACAGTTGCTTATTGTTTGTTCTTCACAGATGAGAAATTGAAGTAAAAAAATTAAGTACATTGCCTAGGGTCACACAACTAATTAGAGATAAAGGCCAGTCAGGATGTTGGTTCATTGAATTCTCAGCATCAGATTCTATATTATTCTCCTCAGAAGAAACTACTGTCCTCATTGAATATCTTCTATTATTTCCTTCCTCCCTTCCTTCCTTCCAAATCTTTAGAAGAATTTTTTTTTAATTTTAATTTTTAATTTTTTTAAAGATTTTATTTATTTGACAGAGAGATCACAAGCAGTCAGAGAGACAGGTAGAGAGAGAGGGGGAAGCAGTCTCCCTGCTGAACAAAGAGCCCTATGCAGGGCTTGATCCCAGGACCCTGGGATCATGACCTGAGCTGAAGGCAGAGGCTTAACCCACTGAGCCACCCAGGTGCCCCACTTTAGAATAATTCTTTTTTTTTTAATAAATGATTTTTTAAATTAAATTTTTAAATTTTTTTATAAACATATATTTTTATCCCCAGGGGGACACATCTGTGAATCGCCAGGTTTTTATACACTTCACAGCACTCACCATAGCACATACCCTCCCCAATGTCCATAACCCCATCTTTAGAAGAGCTCTTAACAATTGCCTTGACTTCGCTATTTTTAGGAGTTGTGGGATTAATTTTAAGTGCATTTTCAATAATTTATACACTAATTTGTATGTATTTGGGACTTTTTTTGGTAGGAAGGAGTAAGAGACACAGAACTGTACACTGCATTTGAATTTCCTCATGGGGCAATGAATAATAATTATGTGGTTGCTAAATTAGTTCAAGTATTTTGAATGTTAAGCAGGCAGACAAGGGCAGAGAGGTATTCCCCCAACTCCGACAGGAAACTAATGACAAAAACCTTTAACCAAGGGAAAAATAGCTCTGGAGTCAGTAAAAAGGTCTTTAGTTCAGAATAATTATCATTAGTAAGTGATTAGAGTAGAGCTTTTTAAAGTGGACTGCTGGAGTAAGTGCCTCTGAATCATCCTAGGGGCATTTGTTAAATCCTAGGCTCCACCCTCAAGGTACTGAATTTGAATTTTGGGGCTGGGACTCTGAATTTATAGCATCATCTAACTTCAGGGGGAACCCATGAAATAAAAGTAGGTAAAATAGCAGAATGCTTAGTTGCTTTCAAATGCCTGAAACTTTCACTTTTAAAAATGCCATGGATGGGGACCCCTGGGTGGCTTGTTTGGTTAAGCAACTGCCTTCGACTCAGGTCATGATCCCAGGGTCCTGGGATCAAGTCTTGCATTGGGCTCCCTGCTCAGCAGAAAGCCTGCTTCTCCCTCTCCTGCACCCTTGTCCTTTTGTGCTCTCCCTCTCTCTCAAATAAATAAATAAAATATTAAAAAACAAACAAACACACGCATGCCATGGATGGAGAAGGGAGCACAACTTAAGTATAGGCTGCATATGCTGACTTCCCTCCAAAGACTACAGCATGAAAAAGCTAACTTTTCAGTGAAGAAACCTATGAAACACCACCTCAGCTAAGTGATCAAGGCCAACATCAACTGCAATAGTAGAAGGTAATGAAGTAATGACAATGGCACTTAACCTCAGTGGTCTTCCTTTCCAAAACATATTAACCCAACCTAATCTTGAAAAACAGCAGAAAGATCCTGATAGAAGAGCATGCTACAAAATACAAGACCAGTACTCTGAAAAACTGTCGAAGTCGAAAGTCATAAAAAACAAGGGAAGTCTCAGAAACTTGTCACAGCTAAGAGGAACCTAGGGAGACACCAAAGGGGAACCTAAGGACTAATTGTAATGTGGTATACTGTGTAGGTTCCAAGAACCAAGGAAAGGACATTAGGTTAAAATTAAGAAGTCTGAGTAAATTATGTATGAATATTAGTTCAAAAATTGTTACAAGTGTGCCATACCAATGTAAGAGATTAATCATAAGGGCTGTCTAAAGTATTTGGGTATTTCTTCTATTTCTCAATTTTTCTATAAATCTAAAACTGTTCTAAAAAAATGCTCTGACTTGCTTATGGTAACTGGAGGCATTTATAGTAAATGAGAGAGAAAGACAAAATTTACCTGGCACCAGTTGGTGCCAAGGCTCAGCAGTTACTGAAGGTAGGCTAGACCTGGGTCAGGAGCAATTAGCTTGCAGACTGACGTTCAAGATGGGAAGACAGGCTAGTTGGTCAAGCACAGAGAGCTGTTTCCCCAAGCAAAGAGCTTTAAGCTGACTAAATATCCCTTTTAGGGGGAAAAAATTGAGTGCTCCTTTAAGTCTGTTTCTTGAATCTGATTTTGAGAAGGAAGAGTTGACGCTCATTGAGGGCTTATTGTGTGTCAGCTCCATTGTAAACATGTTGTATGTGTTAACTCATTTCATACTTTAAATAGGCCCACGTGATAGACACTGGATTAACCCCATTTTACAAAATGAGAAAAAGGCTGAGAAAGGTTAAGAGGTTTGCAGGGCCCTCTACAAGCCACAGCAGTATCTCCCAGTCTAGCCTCTTTACTATTGTATTATACTGCTCCCAAGTGGGTTTTCCCAGTGAGCGTGTAGTATAGTCTTTGACAACGGTTGAGAGAGAATATCTTATGTCATTGGAGGTTCATTTACCCTCTTCTTTCTTTTTCTCATATTTCACATCCAAGCTGTTAGGAAATCCTGTGACTCTGTTTTCAAAGTAAATAAAAAATATGATCACTTCTCTCTACCAACTTCCTCCACTACCACACGGGTCCAGCTTTCATCAGCTTGCTTGATTATTGTGATTCTTTAAGCTTTGACAAGCACGAAAAGTCACAGAACAACAAGAATCACAAAACGGAAAAAATTCAATCCCCAAACCTTCCTCATATCCCTTTCGGTTAGTCCTTCTATCACATTCCCTACTATCTGCTGACGAGTGTCTGGCAATCACTGATCTGATCTATCACCATAGATTTGCCTTTTCTAGAATTCATTTTGTTTATATGGCATCATACAATATATATCCTTTTGCATATGGCTTATTTCACTTCGCAGATGCTTTTAAAATCTGCTTATGTTGTTGGATGTCTCACTCAGTTTCTTCTGATTTTACAGAAATATTCCATTGCATAAAGATACCACACTCTGTTTCATCCACTCACCAGTTGATGGACATGTGGGTTGTTTTTAGTTTTTGTCAATTTTGAATAAAGGTGCTATGAAAATTGCAGTGCAAGTCTTTCTGTGGACATATTTTTCATTTCAGTTGGTTAAGTACCTAGGAGTTTGCCATAAGTACATTGTATAGTTTTTAAGAAAACTGCCTAATTTCCAAAGTGGTTGCATCATTTTGAATTCCCATTAACAATGTTTGAGAGTTCCAGTTGCTTCATAGCCTTTTATAATGTTTGATAGTGTCAGTCTTTTTAAATTCAGTCTTGTAGTAGATGTGTGTCGTTAATCTCATTATGATTTTAATTTGCATTTTCCCAATAAATTACAGTGTTGTGTTTCTTTTTATGCATTTATTTGCCATCATATATATTTATGATGAATTTCCTATTCATATCTTTTGGCTGTTTTTTAATTAGCTTGATTGTTATTTTACTTTTGAGTTATTATATAATTTATGCACTTTAGATACAAGGTTTTTAAATAAGATATATATTTTGCATATATTTTCTCCTAGTCTGTGGCTTGTCTTTTTATATTTTGAATTTTGGTGAAGTGCAGTTTTCAATTTTTTAAATGTACCTTTGGCACCTTATCAAAGAAATCTTTGTTAAGAGGTAAATATTCCCCATATTGATCTATGGGTTTCATTGAAATCTGGATCTGTACCCCAATAGGTTCTTTGGTAGACATTGAAAACCTGGTCCTAAAATATTCATGCAAGTGCAAAGGTCATAGAATAACAAAAATAATTTTGAGTGAGAACAAAGTTAAAAGTCTTAGATTACCTGAAGTCAAGATTTACCGTAAAGCTAGAGTAATCAAAATAGTGTTGTGTTTGTGTAAGAATAACCCAGAAATGAATGGAGTATAATAGACTCCAGAAATAGCACATACACACATTCCATTGATTGTAGACAGAAGTGCCAGGGTAAAAGGAAAAGCTAATCTATTCAACAAAAAGTGCTGAGCAATTAGATATCCATAGATGAAAAAGAAAAAAAATAACTAAGTTCTTAGCTCATAACACACAAATGACCTCAAAGTGGGTCCTAGATCTACATGTAAAAATAAAACTATAAACTTCTTGGGAACAAAACAAAACAAAACAAAAAAACAGGGGCAAAAACAATGTGTCCATAATTTAGGCCAAAACAGAGGTTGGCAAACCATGGCCAGTAGGCAAAATGTGGCCTAATTTTTTTTCCCCCTAAATAAAGTCTATTGAAACTGAATCATGCTCATCTGTTTCCATATTGCCTATGACTTTCATGCCATAGGGACTAAGTTGAGTAGTTGCAAAGGAGATCATTTGGACTATAACGTTTAAAATATTTACAATCTGGAGTTTCACAGGGAGAGTTTGCTGGACTCTGGGCCAGAATATTGTTTGTTTGTTTGTTTATATTAACATATAATGTATTATTTGCTTCACGGGTAGGGGTCTGTGAATCATCAGTCTTACACAACTCACAACACTCACCATAGCGCAGACCCTTCCTAGTGTCCATCACCCAGCTACCCTATCCCTCCCTCCCACCCCCCAGCAACCCTCAGTTTGTTTCCTGGGATTAGGAGTTTCTTATGGTTTGTCTCCCTCCTGGTTCCCATCTTGTTTCATTTTTTCCCTCCCTGCCCTCCATGACCACCCACCCTGCGCCTCTCAAATTCCTCATATCAGAGAGATCATATGATAATTGTTTTTCTCTGATTGACTTACTTCGCTTAGCATAATACCCTCTAGTTCCATCCACATTGTTGAAATGGCAGGATTTGGGGGGTTTTGGTGGCTGCATAGTATTCCATTGTGTGTGTGTATGTATGTATATATGTATGTATCTTCTTTATCCATTCATCTGTTGATGGACATCTAGGTTCTTACCATAGTTTGGCTCTTATGCACATTGCTGCAAGGCCAGAATATTTTAAGTGGAAGTCCATAACACTTGGAGAAACCATCTGAGTGCTTATAAAATCCTACGTGGTTCTTACCCTCCTCCAATCTCCTATCTCTGTGTCCGTCTGTTTGGTCTCCCCACCCCACCATGTAGCCCCTTGCTATCTCAGAGGTTCAAGCAAGCCTAGGGCTTTATCCATCCTAGCACACAGCTCTTGCTTAGGGCCTTTGCCCTAGAAATTCCTCACCGGAAATACTCTTTTTGCAGATATCTACCTGGCCCTTACCTACTTCAAGTCTCAGATCAAATATCATGATCTTAATTCAAGCCTTTTTACCTTTGTAACTCAAGCCTTCTCAGTTCCCCATGATCTGTTTAAAATCAGTTCTGTTATTTCCCGATTCCCCCCATAGCATATATCATCCTCTAATGTTTATTTCAATTTGCTTGTTTATAATTTATGGTTTTTTTTTTTTAGATTCTATTTGAGAGAGAAAGAGAGCACAGAGGGAGAGTGACAGGGAACAGACTCCCCGATGAGTAGAGAACCTGATGCGGGGTTCTATCCCAAGATGCTAAGATTATGACCTGAGCCTAAGGCAGATGCCTAACCCGCTGAGCAACCCAGGTGCCCCTCAGTTTGCTTGTTTAAGTCATTCTCAGCTTGGCCTTCCAGAAGCTAAACTCCACAATTGCAGGAATTGTTATCTGGTTTATCACTAAGTGCTTTACCACTATGAGAAATTTTTCATGTTAGGTATGCTTCTTACGTATTTCAGCATATTTAACATTTATGAAGACATTTACCTAATCAAAACCTTGTCAGCTTTGATAGAAAAATATTATCCCTGTGTATAATTATTAGGCTTAATAATAGTTACCATCTACTACGTGTTTACTAAGAGGTTAGATGTAAAGACCCACATTATCTTATTATTCAATTCTCAGAGTAGCCCAGAGTCATAAATTATCATAATATTACAGAAATGAAAATTAGGGTATGGGATACTTGGTAATTTCCTTATTGCTATATAACTTACTAAACTGAAGACAAAAGATTCAAACTGGATCTCCAGTCATGTGCTTGACAGTGATAGGTTCCATTCAGTGTTTCGTATTCAAGCTACACTAAGTTCTAGGCCATAATCCATAGATGCTGCGTAAGAGAACAACCACCTGGATTTTAAAGTCGGATAGGAACAACATAATTCTTTCTAAAACTTGTGATAATTTAATCTTATTTGATATTCTGCAATTTCTTTATACTGATATCTGGATTCAAATATTCATTAAAATATTCATTTTAATTCAAACATTAATTTTAATGGACATACTAATTTAATTATTAATTCAATTAATTATTGCAATTATGCAATTAATTATTAATTGGCATATTAAATATATAGGTCCAGCAATCTCTCTTCCAGAACCCTTTGAGGCCAGTTGTGGTTCTGTATACACAATGGTTTTTAAGAAATAAGACAATACAAATATGATTTATCAGTTCTATAAGGGCAATTTGGGGCAATTTTTGATATTTGACTTAATATATGTAAAGATGTAAAAAATTCAGAATTCAGTGACTATGCATAGTAAGCGGTTAACAAATATGACCAATATTATGTTAGAAAGGCCCATGGGTGGCTCTGTCCTTTGGGCCTTCCATTGCCAATTTCGGCTCAGGTCTTGTTCTAAATAACAAGACCTGTGCTCAGGCTCCCTTAGGAGTTCCTCCAGGAGTCCTTCCCCTGCCCTCCCCCATCCCCCAACCAGACCCAACGGGGTATCTGCTTTTCTTCCTTGCCCTTTGTTCTTCCCCCTCCTGCATGTGCTCTCTCAAATACATAAATCTTAAAAAAACAACAAAAAGGGCGCCTGGGTGGCTCAGTGGGTTAAGCCGCTGCCTTCGGCTCGGGTCATGATCTCAGGGTCCTGGGATCGAGTCCCGCATCGGGCTCTCTGCTCAGCAGGGAGCCTGCTTCCCTTCCTCTCTCTCTGCCTGCCTCTCTGCCTACTTGTGATCTCTCTCTGTCAAATAAATAAATAAAATCTTTAAAAAAAAAAAACAACAAAAAAAAGAATTTCAGTTCTCTGTCAGAATTATAAAATAATTTAACTCTGTAATATAGAGGTCTTTTCTTGCTTATCCTAATTTATAATTTATGGGAGTATTAAGAACACCTAAAAGAGTAATCATTTAAAGCAATTTATTTGCTTCATTTTGATTCACAAATAAACTATTCAATATGCTGTAGAACTGAGAAGTTTTTCTAATTATTTAATCCTTGTCTGTATTAACATAATCTATTATTTATTTTCAGCCAAATCACCTTGGTTTTTGATGTTTCAGCTAGGTTAGTGACTTCTGGTCAGGACCAGAATAAACTCTTAAAAGTGGTTTCAGCATTTTAATGATTCAGAACATCCTAGATGCAGCAGAAACTCCCATCCTTTGATTCCGAAATGAACAAACTAAAATCAATGTAAACTATGTCAAAACCTTCTCAAAGTGATAGGAGTGATACCTGAGCGATGTTAATCAAGTGGTGAGTTGAGAGTGCAGTCTTCAAGGAGCTCTTATTTCACTCAGCCTTTAGCTTGTTTACCTCCCTTGCAGCATTGTTTTGTCATCTGCCCTGACTTTCCCTGTTCCCATTGTAATGAAAATGTCTGCATAGCCAGGGGACCTTTGGAAAATGTTCCTGGGATATTTGGGCCCTCTCTCCACTACTACCAACCCACATAGCTCCTGCTCACCTTTCATTGCTCTGCCTAAATATCAGTTCTGTCCACAGTCTGTCACAACACCAGAGTCTGCATTATGGGCCTCTCTTAGTATACTGCACAGATCTCAATCCTCCCATTTGTTAAACATTAGGCACAGAATGTTTTGATTGGCTGTTTACTTGTCTGTCTTGCCTAGATTATAAGAGAGCCATTTCTACCTTTTTCCATATTGTTTTTCCAAGGCTTAACAATCTTGGCACAGGGTAGTCATGATTTGCTAAGTCAATAAACCTCTCAAAGTTTCTCTTATGTGAAAAAAAGACAATGCAGCTACTCTATAGAATTGTGATAATAAAATAAGATACTTAGTATGAATGGAAGTGTGTATCATAATGCTTAGCAGGTAATAGACTTTCAATAAATGTTAATGAAATACAAAATCTGCATTTTTTCCAGTTACAGTATAACAGTTTTTTAATTTTTTCATAGAATTAGTTAAACGATGTGTATTATATATACTAACATTTCTTTCTTTCTCTCTCTCTCTCTTTTTTTTTGGTTGGTAAGTAAATTGTGAAGATGGTTCAAAATTTTTAGTAGGGTTGAGCAGCTCTGATTTTGAAACTTCTGAATAGATCAGTCTGTTTTTTGAAAATATATTTCATTCAATAAAGCCTTAGAATGTACTCTGTGAAGCACTACTCCACTGAATTTTAAGTAAACATATTTTATGGAAAATTGAAGCCATACATTTCCGATTTGTTTATAGTTAAAATACAATTAACATTCTGCTTCAAGAAGTTTCTTAATAGTTAATTTATTATTATATATTTGTTCAAAATATTCCTTTTCTTATGAGTTTGTGCTAAAACCACTGAGTGAATGTTTGATAAGAACAGGATATGTGCATAGTCTCCAGGTTTTTCCCCACAAATTACTTACGAAAGACAAAAGAAAGACAGTAACTTTCCAATAGAGAAACATAACAGACACAACCTTAACAAAGTGCTCAAAGATAACCTGGCCTTGGAACAAATCAATGTCATCTGCCTTTTGGTATAATGCACAGTGAAGGCCCCCAAATCACTATGGTTATATTTCTGCCAAAAATGCGCAACCTGAGTCTAATCATAAGGAAACAACAGACAAACCCAATTTGGGAGACATTCTGCAAAATAACTGGCCTATACTCTTCAAAAATGTCAAGGTCAAGAAACACAAAGAAAGGCTAAGAAACTCTTCTATATTGAAGGAAAGGAAAAGATTATGACAATTGTCATGTAATAAATATGTGAACCTGGATTGGATCCTCAACCCAGGGGACAGGGGAGGTAGTAGCCATAAAGGATATTACTGGGGAAATGGACAGAATTTGAAACAGAGATTACCTATCAGATAATAGTTTTATCAAAGTTAAATTTGACAACTGTGTTGTGTTCATGTAAGTAAATATCCTTGTTCTAAGAAATACTCACTGAAATGTTCAGGAATTAAGGGATAGGATGTTTCTAGCTTATTTTCAAATCTAAGGAAGAATGACAGAGAAGGAGACACAGAGACAGATAAAGAGAGACAGAATCATAGAGCAAAGATGATAAAAATGTAAAGGGCATATGGGAATCCCTCATCCTATTCTTGTTACAACTTTTCCGTGAGTTTGTGATTATATCATAATAAAATATTAACCAAAAAAAATGCCTCCCTCTGAAAAAAACTTCATGTGGCTTAGTGTTAGATATTCAAATATGATGGTTGAATGGTCAATTATTCATTGCTTACTTTGAAAAAAGTGAGTTTTCATTTGTTGAATAATTAAAAAACACCAACTCAGTGACCTAAAACAACAACAATTTATTATTTTATCTATAATCTTGAGGGCAGACTGAGTTTAGCTGGGAAACTTTTCTTCATCACAATGCATCAGATGAAGGTATTCTGGGCTACTGACTTGCCATCCAGACTGAGGAAGACCCGAAAACTTTGGGGCCACATGAGCCACGGCCACAGTCACATTGTAAAGCACCAGAAGCACCCAGGAAGCCGGGGTAATCCTGGTGGTGGAATATATCACCATAGGATCAACTTAGATAAATATCCCCCAGGTTACTTTGTAAAAGTTAGTATGAGACATGACCACTTAAAGAGGAACCAGAGCTTCTGCCCAACTTTCAACTTTGATAAACTGAGGACCTTAATCAGTGAGCAGACATGGGTAAATGCCACCAAAAACAAGACTGGAGTTCCTTCTACCATTGATGTGGTGCGATCTAGCTACTATAAAGTTTTAGGAAAGAGAAAACTCCCAAAACAGCCTGCCATCATGAAGGCCAAATGCTTCAGTAGAAGAGCAGAGAAGAAGATTAAGGGTGTGAGGGTGGCACCTTCATTCTAGTAGCTTGAAGCCTCCTGGGGGGAGGTTCATTAAATGCTAACAAGTACTTTTCAAAAAAAAAAAAAAGATGAAGGTATTTGTTCTGCTGTGTTCAACTAAAAGCTCAGCAGTGGCAGGACTACACCCAATGGGTGGTCATTTCTTAGGGTTTCTCTTCATTCAATAGTTTAGCCTTAGCTGCTTTATAATTAGAAACTTCTTCCAAAAAGCCTGGGCTCAGAAGTCCTAGAATGGGTCCTCCACCAAATTCTATTGTTAGAACAAGTCACAATACAGCGCATCTTCAAATGGAGAGGAAATAGAATCTAATTTTTTTTTTCCCCCAAAGATTTTATTTATTTATTTATTTATTTATTTATTTATTTGAGAGAGAGTGTGCATGAGAGAAAGAGTGAGAGGGGAAAAGGTCAGAGGGAGAAGCAGAGTCCCCATGGAGCTGGGAGCCTGATGTGAGACTCTATCCCGGGACTCCAGGATCATGACCTGAACCGAAGGCAGTTGCTTAACCAACTGAGCCACCCAGGTGCCCTAGATCTGCTCTTGACATGAGGAGTGGTCTGTGCTTGAAGGGTTAGTTGGGAAGAATTGTTGGCAACCATATTGGCAGGCTATCTAGCACAGAGCCCAAATCAACTCATTTAGATGACTTGGAGTGTACTTATCTATGAGTATAATTTAGGAATATTGGCATATGAGATATGTGTCAAAAGAATTTTAATTTGAACAGAAGTTAACAGAATTTATGTATGAATTTGGAACCATTGATTATAATTTTGGATTAGATGCAGTCTATTATAAATTATTTTTTCATTATAAAAGTGTCAGTGTTTGATGCATGGTAGAGAAGGATATAATGACTAGTTCAGAACAAGTGCCTTGACTTGTTCTAAACTACAGACTGACTTATTCATTGTTGCTCTTGCCTCATAGGTGTAAATATTGACACAAGTACAAAGGGACATAATGTACTAGGGGGCTCCAGACCCACACTCTTGAGAACTACTGACCTAAAGAAATAGTCACAACTTATGCACAAGTCATACACCAGGATTTACTGTACTATTTCTGATAATAACAAGACATTGTAAATAATTTAAATACTCTCTGATAGCAAATGGTTAAATAAAATACAACGTATTCATATTAAGGAATACTCTGCAGTCATTAAAAAGAATGGATAGACTTTTATATACAGAAAACCCTCTAGAATATAGTGCTACTAGTAAAACATGGTCATATAATATTCAAAGTAGCCCATTTTTAAAAAATCCAAATATATCTAGACACATGTAGCAAGAGTTTCATGGGGGAGATAAAGTCATACCATGCATGCTATAAATATGTATTACAAACTTAGGTATATACACATACACACACTTTCAGATGCATACAAGGAGAGGGAAAATACTACACACTTAACAGTAGTGACATATGAAGAAACAAGTAGGGGGGTGGGATGTGGCCAACATTTTACTCTCTATTATTTTTTTTTTCCAAGATTAATTCATTTACTTGAGAGAGAGAGAGAGAGAGAACGCACTCACACAAGCAGGGGGAAGGGCAGAGGGAAAGAGAAACCCAAGAAGACTCTGTGCCCAGCACAGAGCCTGATGCAACGCTCAATCCTGCCACACTGAGATTATGATCTGAGCCCAAATCAAGAGTTGGACGCTTAACTGACTGAGCTACCCAGGCACTCCTGTACATTCTCTTATTATGCACCATAATCATGTATTACTTCTATTATCAAAAATTATAATAAGTAGAAAGTAAATGCTTACAAACTTTTATACAACCTATGAATTCATATACAGTTTACTGGAAGGAATTTTAAGAATGAAGTACTCTCACTGATAGCTCTTTTTCTTTATTCAAGAGTAGAAGATAGAAGAATTAGAATTTTAGTGAAGCTTGTACAGATACCCCTTGTCACTCATGTATATGCCACTTGAATTGTACTTTTGCTTATTGTTTTGTTTTGTAGTGAATAAAATATTTCTTGTATTTTTTATTTTTTAATTATAATTTTTATATTTTTGTATTTTTGAAATTCTTAGGATATGAAAGATGCATTGTGTATCTTGTGTTAGAGTTTACTAAAATATATTGAGAGTAAAATATGGAATGAATTTCAGGCTGATCTTCGTATAGTGGGTAAAATTCTTCATTGCTTATTTTGACTCAGGCAAGATACTGAGAAAGGTTGCAGCACATAAAAACCAAGCAATTCAGAGAGTATAAATGAAACAACAGTTCGAAACTATTTTATGTTATCTGTGAGAAGGCTTCACATATGTAAGAGAGAGTAAATAAGATAGATTATAATTTCTTTTTGTGGGCTACTTGTAAGACTCTTTGTAGTATTATCACTAATTTCAGGCTATTTATTAACATTACCAAATAAGATTTCAGTAAGTTTATTATTCATTTGGCATATATTTACTGTATGGCTACTGTGCACCAGACTCTCTTACTGGTGTTTAGGATATAGCAAAAACAAAACAAAGTTACTGAACTCATGGAGTATACAGAAGTGAACCAACATTCCTGCCCTCATAGAGTTCACATTTCAGAGGAGAGAGAGAGAAAATAACACAAATAAACAAGAAAATATATATTAGATGGTGATGAGTGATAAAGCAGAAAACATTAATTAGATGAGATCTTTCTGAGAAGTTTCCCTGAAAGACTTAATGAAGATTATGGGGTGGGGAATCCAGTTGGGTGGATATCTGGAGTCTTCCAGACAGAAGAAAGAGACAACAGCACGTATAAAAAGGCCTTGAAGTGGGAACATACTTACACCTTCCTTGTGGAATAAGGAGGTCAGTGTGGACAGAGAGGAGTCTGAGCATGCAAGAGTAACACCAGAAGAGAGTGGAAGGAGGGGAATTTGAAGTGTAGAGATAAAGACTTGTTGAATTTGAGATTCATAGAAGATTTTTAAGTGGAGGTGATAAGTAGGTAGTATACATTTGAGGAATTATGTTACCCACAGAAGGCATTTAAAGGCCTAAAACAGAGGGTGCCTGGGTGGCTCAGTCGGTAAAGCATCTACCTTCAGCTCAAGTCACCATCCCAGGGTTTTGGGATCAAGCCTCGCATCAGACTTCCTGCTGACTCTCCCTCTCCCCCGCCAACCCTGCTGCTGCTTTTGCTCGCACTCTTGCTAGTAAATAAACAAATAAATAAACAAAATCTTAAAAAAAATAATAAAATGAAGGCCTAAAACTGGATGAGATCACCAGGGAGGGTAGACCAAATAGAGAATGTTGGAGACCTGGTTCATGGGAGAGGGAACTGAGCACACACACAACTAATAAAAAGGACTCCCACCCATCACGTAAGACAACTCTTTAGAGGAATTTTCCCTCTCGCTTTAGAAAACTGAAAATATCTTTTAAAGTTCGTCATATACATATCCAAAGAATGAGCAGTTCCATTTCTAATTATATTCAGAAGAAATGAGAACATTTTTTTCTCCAAAGACATAAGAAAAGACACAAGAATATTCATAGCAGTATTATTTATAACAGCCTTAAACCAGAAACTTCCCAGATGCCATTAACAGTAACAGTGGTGTTAGAGGTCAGCGGAGTGGTTTTGGGTGAGGGTGGATAATGTCTGGAAAGGGGCAAGTGGAAGGCAAGGGACTTCAGGATCTATACATTTGTCTGCATCTAATACGTCAAAAATGCATTTGCATTAAAAAATAATTTGGTAAATGAATGGTTTTTGCTCTAAGAATACTTATTACTTCTTGTCAGTACATGTCCTAGAATTGACCTTTCCAAAGTTCGTTCTTTCAACATATAGTTTAGTCCCTGCCTACTACATACTAGATCCTACGGTAGGCACAGGAGATACAGAGATAAACAGAAAGTTTTAGTTTATCTTTCTTCATGCAGTTTACAGTATAGTTTATTTACTTTGAGCAAAAGAATATTACTGTCACCATTTCCATGTAAGCTTTCACCAGAATTCATTGGTGGAATGCTCTGTGGTCCAATTTTTTTGTTTGTTCATTACTTTTAACTATTTCCTTGACCAGAAAGTCCCTGTATTTAGATAAAACTTTATATGTCAGAATTTCCTACTAGTCTCTAGAGGCTGGTGATGTCAAATTTACTGTTTCCAAAGTAAGATATTTAAATTTGATCATATCTAAGCTCTGTGAAAGGATTACATTTTATTGAGACTACATTTCTTCTGAGTTTTTTCCTTAATGAGTAAGTGATTTACGAAAATGCATGCTCTACATTTTCTTCCTTTAAGACTTATGTGAGACCTTATCAGCTCCCCATATTTCTTTTGGAAGGACACAAAAGGGACATCATTATCTACTCCCCTATCTTTAAATGTGAGAAGCATGTGTCCAATTAAATCTAGTGCTTCCTCTTCATTGTTCTGTATGAATAATTAACCTTTCTAAGTGCTGACATCAGGAAGGTTTGAATCCTCCTTTCTTCCAAGGGAAAAATAAAATGAAGAACAGAACTGATGCTTCTTTGAAGTTTTCATTTTAATCATTTTGAAAGACGGTTAATAATAATAAAGTATGAGTGTTAAAATCCAACACGTTGATTCTGGAAAGTATTACTTTATTTATTCCTTGGTGATAATGATTTTATTATTAATGTGAGCTTCTCTAAAGTAATAATGTTCTCTAATGCAATCATTTAGAACAATATGGTCACCAATCTACTTTCATTAGTCACATGGGAACATTATAAATCAATTTATATGATCTTTGCAATTGAAACTTGCTGGATGCCAGCTGTGTCAATTTCTGTTAATTATCATCCTTTTAAACCTCGTTCTTTCTGTAAGTAAGATATGCACTTTAGGACTTTTTTTTTTTATAGTTTAAATTGTTCTGCTCATCCTCCTACAGGTCTCCTACAAGGTTTTGCCCCTCTAAGTTGATTTATAATGTAACCTTGTAACAAGGAGAAGCATTAGTTGCCTGCTGTTTTAATAAATGGCTTGTCAGCTATTTTACAACTATGGTTATTTCTTTGACTAGAGAAATTTCTAGATAGCAGGTCTTTGAATTCCTAATTATTTTAAAGATTGGCTGGACATTCTCGATCATATCTATCTTATGTGCAAATAAATATTTGACTGCTGCAGAAAAATGACTTTGATCTGTTTTGATTTTGATTTTACATGTTTCAGGTTTGCCATGGGCTTATTAGTCAATCTGGTGGGTTGAAAATGTAATGAAACTATCTCACATTTAATCTGTTAAAATACTACTTATCCTCTTTGATTTATTTACTCTGATTTATTTACTTATTTATTTATTTTGCAATGTAGAGTTTAACTGTCTTAAGAAGTCCATAAAATTGTGGAATGTGAATTCTTAGCTTCCCCAAATTTGATTTATAGTGATTCTTATTCTTATCCCAATACACACATTGAGTCTCTTCTTAAACTGAACATATAACATAGTTTCTCCTTGCTCCTCCTCCTTCATTTTTAGCTTCCGTTTCCCTTCCTGGTATCAACAGCCTACTCACTCTTCCAAACTGGAAACCTAAGGACCATTCCAGAAGTTTCTTCCTCCTCACATGCATCACCATAGGCCTGATGATTTCACCTGCACATTACCTTATTCATCTCTTTCTTCTTTATCCTTACAGTATTTGCCTTTTTTCAGGCTTTCTGTGTCTTTTCCAAATAGAGCTATCTTCTCAATCTGTTGTTCTCCCCTGCTTCACAGATGCTGACATCCACAGGTCACAATGATAGTGTTAGACATAACATGTAGATCTGAACGTATTGTTCTTCTGAATAAACTCTCTGATATTTAAGGAATGTATTCACCAGTAGTTTCCTTCTAGTTGGTAAAAATTTTAGTGTATTTTACTCTTATTTATGCTTTATACTTTGCTACATTTCTTGAAAATATTCTCAGTTCTTAAAAGCAACTAAAAGGAAACAAAACAAAACCATCCCCAGTGACCTAGAGCTCTCCCTTCAAAGGCTTAAGTTTCTACTTGTGAGAACTTAAAGATCCTCAGCACAGTATGAAGATCTCGTTAGCCCAAGGCACCCATGCACACCTCTAGTCTATTCTCTGGAACTTCTTGCCCAGCGTTTATTCCTGCCTGTGCTGTGCTGCTTCTGGCCTCCGTGCCTTTGCTCCTACTTTTTCCTCTGACTGCACTTCCACAAAGTGGCCTGTGTAATCTCTTCGAGTTGTAATAACATGCCACAGATTGGGTGGCTTAAACAACAGATATTTATTTTCTCACATTCTGGAGGTCTGAAATTCAAGATGAAGGTGTCAGCAGGTTTTGTTTTATTTTGTTTTGTTCCCACCCTTCCCTCAAGTTCTCTCTTGGCTTGTAGGTAGTTGCCTTCCGTCTGTGTCCTCACAAGGCCATTCATTCGTGGGCACCCATCCTTGGGGTCTCTTCTGTGCGTCCAGATTTTCTCTTTTTATAAAGACCGCAGTCTGACTGAATCAGGGCCCATCCTAAGTACCTCATTTTACCTGAGTCACATTGTAAAAGCTTTATCTCATATTCTGAGGTACTAGAGGTTCAAGCTTCAACTATGGATTTTGGCAAAGATAACATTCAGTTCCATTTTCCATCGCATTTTGTGCTCACACTTCACCTTTCATTTTCAAAGCACTTTGCAAATGTGAATGTGTATCTTTATAATATTTAACCACTCTAGACACCTAGAATTTCCTCCAAAGCCAAGACCATGGTTTTTGAAATTGCGTCTCTAAGTCATTAGTAATAATAAAGCAATAATAACAATAAAACAGTAATTTATCTTTCTTACCTTTTACTGTGTTATCTTAACATGACTCATTTATCATATGTCAACACCATTAAATTAGAACAGACTTTCAGACCTAAAAAGGTCTTAGAATTATATTCTAGAAATAGAACTCTTTGAATTAACATCTTGCTATCTTGTCATTCACATGTCACTGGTTACAGCACTCAGAATATTTTGTGGGTCTCAGACCTTACTTGTAACAGATGTACCTAGTGGCCTCAAATATTACCCAAACTTGAGGTCCTCAAAGAGGCAGTGTATTTTCCTAACACTGCAAAACACCTACTGATGAACCTGAATTACATTTATAGACCAGGCAGAAGGACCATCTTGAAGGTCTCCACTAATGCAAATTAGGACAAGGGTATCATTAATTGAGCCCCATCCCCCACTTATTATTTCAGAAAGACACTAAAAATCAAGAACTTGGTAAAAATTCATAAAATTATGAATACTCTTTGTATGTTATTTTCACTTTATCCAAAAATATCTGGCAACAAAGGAGCACTAATATTTATATTAGTGAATGAAAACTTCGGGGAAAACCTAGACCTAGAAGGATGCCGTCAGTTCTAACTGAGGACACTTGTGGCTTTGCCAGAGGAACCAGGGGAAAGCCGTGCTACTGAGAAAGGTCTCTGAATTGCCTTGTTCCTTTAATAACAGAAAATGTCTGTTGAGGCTGGCTGGTGTAAGGGAGAGAAGGTGAACTGGGCCTCGTAAATATCAGATCTATCCACTTTAAGCTGCCCTTGAAAAACCTTCAAATGTGTAAGTCACAGGAGTTCAAGTTTTAGAAAACAAATGAAACTACAAGATGCTGACCTTAAATATTTTAATCTTTAACACACTTAAAAAATAAATATGCTCCTTAAGGAAACATAAATATAATTTATATCAACCACCTATAATGTGCTCTAAGATTATAAGAACCTGAAGGGGCAGGACCATGGTTTTGACACAGTACACCCACTAGAGGTCAGATTTATAATACACAGAATAACAAGATCTAACATTCATTTCTTAGGCACTTCAGCTCAGGACTTTTCTGCTTGTTGTCTCATTTAACGTTCACAGCATCTCTGGTAGGTATTATTCCTACTTAACAGATGACTGGAAGCTCAGAGACGTTATGTGATTTACCCAAAGTCACACAGTCTCTTTGGATACACACAAGTATACATGTAACAAACATTAGAGTGGAGACTATAAAATTTAAATAACAATTCTCTTTTATTGAGATGTAATTCACATACCATAAAATTCATCCTTTCAAAGTATACAGGTCTTTTTTAGTGCATTCACCGTTCTACAGTAACCAGGTAAAAACATTTTTTATCACACCAGAAATAAGCGGGTAGTGGTCACTGCTTATTCTCTTCATGTCTTAGACCATGGCAATCACTAATCTACTTTAAGTTTCTGTGGGTTGTCTATTCTGGACATTTCAAGTAAATGGAATAATACAATATGAGGATTTTTGTGTCTGGCTTCTTTTCAAGGGTCACCATATTTTAACACGTTCCTTTTTATGGCTGACATAACATTCCATTGTGTGGATATGCCAAATTTTGTTTATCCACTTATCAGTTGGAGGGCATTTGGCTTATTTCCATTTTGTGGCTATTATGAATCATGCCATTATGAGCATTCATATACAAATTTCTGTGTGAAGAGTTTTACATCTCTCTAGGAATGAACTTGTTGGGTCATGTAATACTCATGCTTGACATTTTGAGGAACTACTGCAGTGTTTTCCAAAGGGACCGCCTCATTACACATTTCCACCCACAGTGAATGAAGGTTCAGATTTCTCCACCTGGCCAGCACTTCTGTTTTTTGTTTTTGTTTTTTTATAGCCATTCTATTGAGTGTGAAGTGGTATGATGGTGGTTTTGATTTGCATTTCCCCAGCGCCTGAGGTTGAGCATCTTTACGTGAGCTTATTGGCCATTTATAGATCTTCTCTGAGGAAATGTCTATTCAAGCCCTAATCTCATTTTTTTAAATTGCATTATTTGTCTTTTGATTGTTGTGTGCCAGTGATGTTTAGTGCATCTGTTGCTTTTCTATTTTTACTACTGCTTAGAAATACTTTGTTGTGTCAAGTCAAGCATTTATTTAAACATCCATTAATCATTTATTGTGTACTATGCCTGTGCTAGAAATACAAGGTCCAATAAGACATGTCGTATCTCCTGTGGATTATTGCAACGGCTGCCTGTTTTCCTATTCCCCAATCAATCTTTCACCCTGCATCCCAAATGGTTTTTCTAAAAAAGTAGATTTGATAATGTCACTTATTTCCTTCAATGCTTTGACTGTAAGACAAAATTCTAACTTTTAAAGATGGATTTATAAAGCCTTCACAATTTGTTCGACAATTTCTGCCAGATCTTCTTTGTGTACATCCTATATCCCCGTATGGGATAACTTTAGGGGTCTCCTTAAATACTCCATCTAGACATACTGAGTTTAGTAAGCAAGGAGAGTTAAGTGGGTCCTCAGTCAGAAATCTAAACCAGGTCTCAGGTCAAAATTAATCACTGGAGCTATTTTTAACTCTGGATCCCAAACAGGTGGGTATCTCTTAAGCTTGTGACCTGAGAAATCAGGCTGTGTGGTATGTTCCTCTTGCCTCTAATGGGACTTTTAAATGTCCAGTCTCATTTTCACTGAAAATGAAGAGAGCTGTGCACTTATGCTTGGGTCAGTATTATGGAGTACGGCCCTATAAGGAAGGTGGTAGCTGTAGTTAGTTATTGCAACCCAGGATGACATAAACTGTTGGTCAATAGCAACTTTCTCCCAAGGGGAGATTCTCCCTCCATCAACTTTAGAGAAACTCAGTTTTGGTTTTATTGAAGGCAGCTGTGGTTTCCTTAGATCTCCTGCCAACAGATCAGTCTCTTTTGGTCTAAGGAACTCACTACCTACTTTGCTGTTGTGGTTTACTGAAATTAAATAAATATGTAAATTAGAAAATACACTAAGTAGTTTCTTTTGAATTTAGGCATACACTATATGGATACACACAAGTATACATGTAACAAACATTAGAGTGGAGACTATAAAATTTAAATAACAATTCTGAAGTGTTTATATCTGATACTGCATAATGCACAAAAACCAAAACTCAAGTGACTTAAAACAATTGTTTTTCAGCTTTATTGACATATAATTGACAAAATTTAAGATTTTAAACTGTACATTGTGATTTGATATAGGTATACATTGTTAAAGGACTCCCCCCACCTAGTTAGTTAATACATCCATCACCTCACAATGTTCTCACTATATGTATACGTGTATATACTAATACATATAAGTTCTACTCTCAGCAAATTTGAACTATGTAATATCGTTTTATCAGCTATAGTCACCATGTAAACAGTCATTTTATTTTGTTCTTCATTTTGTAGGTCAGAAGTTAGAAAGGGACTATCCAGGTAATTGGCCTACCATTTATTTGTTATCACTTGTGGGGACAGGCTGGCTGATCCTACAAGATGGCTCCTTTCTGCTTCTTGGCCTTGTTCTCACCAGGTCTCTTACAGGCTTCAACAGGTGGCTTGGATTTTGCCTAGGATGGTGGTCTTAGGGTAGTTGTATTTCTTAAATAGCAGTAAGTTGTAAGAGAGCAGGCAGTAGCTACCAGGCCTCTTAAAAGCCAAGCCTGACATCGGCATAGCTGTTATAGCATCATTTACACCTAACTCTATTGATCAAGACATTCATAGTCCAGCAGAAACTCAGAGGGGAGCAATGGGAGCAATAGGAAAGAATTTGTAGCCATCTATAATCTGCCCTAAGTAGATGATCTGCTGGGCATATATATACCTGATAAACACAACCACCTCAACACCCACACAGGGGAAGTATCCGTATCATGCAGGATCCTCAGTAGTTTGCACAAGTATTGGTTGCCTTAGATAAAGGTGAAGTGGTATTCCACATATTGTGTGTAACTTTAACAACTTTTTTATATTTAATGGTCATGAAAATCAAAATTCTTTAAAGTTTTATTCCTTCTTTGATTTGTACATGTGTATTTTATGACCAGCATTTTGAGCTGCAGGAAGTGTGAACTATGCTTTTATGACACATACCCAAGATCTTAGGAGCATTAAAAATGGTTTATTAATGCCCAGGGTATCATTCTAACTTACCTAATACCTTTGATTTACTAAAGTCACAAAAGTTATGTTGGCTTCTTTTATGGGTATAACTTTAGCCACATGGTAAAGCATAGCTTCATACAGGTGTTTTCACATGTCTAGTCCACTGAAATCTAAGAAATTCAACCCTAGGGTCACAGAGAGAAGAAGCAAAAGACATAATAAAAACCACATGTTAACCATTAATGTTCATTTACCAAATCCTACTTAAACTCTTGTACTCTCAAAGCTAATTTCATCCAATTGCCTTTTAATTACAGTCTCTTGCTCAGAGTTGCAAATATAATGGCTTTTTAATATATCTTGCACTGTTCTGTGTCCAATGTAGGATGTAATCATGCAATTTATTCAGAGCTAGTGCATTAGGTAATTAAAACATAAGCACACACGGATTTCTGCACATGCATATTCCACAGAAAAGAATTTGACAAACTGCTTTTGTATAAAATTTTTTTAGATAAGAGGAGGATAGGAATCTTGTGTATACTAATGTATGTTGTGGCCAAGGTGAAATAAAGGAATCAAGTAGGACTGTTTTGGAAATCTGTGTACATATTGGAGAATGAGAAAAAAGAAACTAATTTAAAGTAGGAGTGTGTCTCAACACATTTTTAATTAGTCATAGTCTTGGTAGATATAATTCTCAATTCAAGTTAGTGCCCCATTATCCAAGATACTAGGACATGAACAGATCCCTCAGTCTCCTGCCCCTTTTGATGAACGAGAAGGGGAATAAAGTGAGACTTAAAATAATTATCACTAAAAATGATGAAAGAATCTAACAATTTTTAGAAGTATTTTGAGAGTGGTGATTACTTTTGGAGTAAGAGTTGATACATGCATGGGTAACAGATATATATTTACATTTCTTTAAATGAGCAAGTATTACTTTCGTGAAGTTGTTCACCTTATTTCACAGTAACCAGATTTTATATAAGACAAGTAATTAGCTCTTTTTAAATCATATATTTTAAGAACTGCATAGTTTTTAAAAAAGCTTATTATGCTGTATTTTTACACTTATTCATTCCATAATTAAGTGCCAACTAATTATGTGTTAGAGACACTAAGAAAGTGATAGGCTCTGCCTTAAGATTTTCATTTTTCTATGGAAAGCTATTTCTCTGGTGTTACCTTCTGACTAGTATGTTTGGCCATAAAAAAGAAAAACAAACAAACAAAAAAAAAAAAGGATACAGGGCATGAATCCAAATACCAGCATGAAAACAGAGAAATATTTGTTCATTTATCAGGAGTTGAGGTTTATAACATGCTGGTACTTGGAGACATGGAAAAATCTAGATGGGCTGATTAACTTTTTCAGTTTTCTCTGGATTATGTGTTCATACATCTTGTGTTCATTTCCTCCTCAGAATGCAAATGTAGAAAAGTGTGTATTCCCTTTCCAAAACACTAAGATTTTAGACAACGTATCTGCATTAGCTAATTCCCTTTTCTGTTCCTTTTTCAATTTTTCATCCACATGCCTTCTTCCTCTTAAATTCTTAGCAGTTTTAAGGGTCTTCTTTGGGAAAAACAGCTCGAATGCAAGCCAAGGAACACCTTATTCTCAAATCAGAATTAAACTGAGCCTTAGAATCCAGATACACCCTTTTCCAAATTGGTATTTCTTGTACATTTAAGCTTTAAGGCTGTAAATACTGAGCTCTGGGCCCCTCAGCTCCAGAAAGAGGTAATCTATGGAAGTAGACCAGCCTCTATATAGGCCTAGTCAATCTTGATCCCTCTTGATGCCCTGAGTCCCAGGCCTTAAGAGCCTGCTGCCTAAACCCCGCCATTGACTTGATCTAGTTTTGACTGCTCCCTATTTAATCCTCCCTTTTTGCTTAGCCTATAGAGATGCTATGTCCTAATTTAACTCTTGAGGTAGAAATCCAGGACCAAGTCAAACACACTAATGTCAGAGCAAAAACTAGACAAACATATGCTCCAGCATCTTTATCAAATAGCAAATTCCCATCCTAAATTCTATACTCAGGTGTTTGATTTAGAGGAAATTACAAATTTACGAATGGATTATAAATCCAATGTTCCTATTCACTTAGAAACTCAATACATTTCTATAGAAAATGATGGTATAAATCATACCAAATATGTTATAAATAAAAAATTGTTTGTATAATATTCGATAGTAATGGTTTGCTCAGTGAGGTAAAAATTTAAGCCCTTCATTTTTAACTGTTTTGATGTCATGTGGTTGTATTTTGGTATTCCTCAAATCAAAATTAATCTTGAAGTTGATCTGTTTATATACTGTTTTGTGTCCCCCTCCCCCCCGAAAAGCTGTTAAATTTATGGTACAATCATTACCTTCAATGAAGTCTCAAATCTTAACATAAAATATGGTATGCTGACTACTAACTACTTATAATGTTAATGCAGGGAGGGGGGAATGCTTTCCAAGTTTGATATGTTTTGCCCATCAGAAGATCATTTAAAAAAAAAAAAAGATTTTACTTATTTATTTGACAGAGAGAGATAACAAGTAGAGAGGCAGGCAGAGAGAGAGAGAGGGAAGCAGGCTCCCCGCTGAGCAGAGAGCCCAGTGAGGGACTCGATCCCAGGACCCTGAGATCATGACCTGAGCCGAAGGCAGTGGCTTAACCCACTGAGCCACCCAGGCGCCCGAGAAGATCATTTTAATCAGGGATTTAGTTAATCCCTATTTTGAAGCTAGAGTTTTTTGTTTTGGGCGCTTCTGGACCAAACAATTCCTCCACCTTATCCAGAATCTTTAATTACCTTTTCTGAATTTTCTTCCACAGAATGTAAATACCCCAGATTCTGTCCCAGAGTATCTATTTTATTAATTTTAATTCTGTTAAAAACAAGCTTCCTCCTTCTCTGTGGCTTTCCTGACTGTGGTCCTATTTCTTTCCCTTTACATTCAGGGTTCCTTTAAGGATATTTGCATACAGAGGTTATCATGATTTATGTAACCTGTTGTCTTTTAATGGACATTTAAGATATGAAGTTAATATTATTAAAAATATGCTTAATGTCCTTGAGTAAGTATCTTTGTACATTCATGAATATACTTCCATGGAATACAATTCCAGAAATGAAATTATTTGGTCTAAGGAAATGCACATTACAGGTTGAACCGTATATCCCCCAAAATTTGTGTCAAAATCCTAGCCCCAATACCCCAGAATCTGGCCTTATTTAGAGATGGGGTCTTTATGGAGGTGATCAAGTTAAAATGAGATTATTAGAATGGGTTCTAATTCAGTATGACTGGTCTCTTTCTAAGAGGGAATCTGGTCATTGACATTCATAGAGGAAAAGATGGGGTTCTTAGGGAAAACCACCATGTATACATGAAGATGACCATCTATAAACCAAGGAGCAAAGCCCGGTACAGAGCCTTCCTTCACTACACTGAAAAGAAACTAACCCCGGCCAACACCTTGACTCTGGACTTTCCGAAACCCAGCCCTCACCAATATTTAAGTATTAATCTTGGCAATGTTTTATTAGTTTCAAAGACAAATAAATGGTACCACTTTTCAATACACACCTCTTTGATTTTTAAATCTTGATTTTGCGAATCTCTGGGATTTTATTTCCTTTTAAATACCTAAAATGGATTCCAATAAATTGACACTATGAAATAACCATTCCAATCTAGCTATATGATTTCACTAGTTTTCTACAATGATTAAAAAAAAAAGCTAAAAATATAATTGAACTTTTAAATATTTTTAACTACTCATTCACTTACTGACAATCTACTGCCAACATTCTCTAAGATTATCACACGCTGCATGGTGTTTATTCCTAAAAGACAAAAGCTAAACAAGTGGGAATGACACACTTTAAAAACAAGTAAATTTCTATTTATAGCATGTGAAAGTAAGTTCCATATCCAGTAATCCAATTCATAATGTATTAAGGATTATGCTTTTTCAGTAAATTATTACGGACCTTCTTGTTGGAAACACGTAATTCTATAGTGTCCTAAAATGGTGTCATAAACTACTGGAGCACTATAGTACATTAAAACAAAAATATGCCATGTAGGATTGCAACTGCTTTAAAAAACTCTTTCCTGGAGACAACAGTAAAGTCCATTTGTCCCCAAATTACTCTTTTGTTAATATGCTTATCCTGTTAGAGGACTCTTTTCCGTCTTCTCTTTCACTGTTTTGTGTTGGTCTTTCCATGAGTTAAGAGGTGAATTTTCATATTATTGGACTGAGTAAACCTCTTGTGACAACTTTCAAAGGGACACACAAAACGTTTCTCCCCAGTGTGGATGCGGACATGCGTACGCAAATTGTAGTCTAGGGAAAAGCGTTTTCCACACCCCTCAAAAGTGCACTGAAATGGCTTCTCTCCAGTATGAACAAGAAAATGTCTTTTTAGTTTCGAACTCTCATTGAATGCTTTCCCACATTCTGCACATACGTGATCACGAGGACCATGGACAAGGAGATGCTTTCTCAGGGAAGCTCTATTCTTTACCTTTTTTGGGCATCCACTGTAAGGACAAACAATTCTTTCTGGAGCCTCATATTCCTTATTTCTTGCTGGCTTCTTTCTAGCAAATTCTGCAGACTGTTTAGGATTTGGTAGGTCAATGCTGGGTGCTCCTCCAGGAGGAAGCTTCTCGCCCATTACATACTCAGAATACTTAAGCTGTGAATTCTCTCTGACAGTCTGTTGAGGAAGTTCTTGTTTTGCCCCTTTCTGTGCACATTTCAAGGATTGTTTCAGAAGTGAGCTTGCTGTAAGAACCTGTTGAGAAAGCTCTTGCTCTGATCCTTCTTCCAGGTAGTTAAGGGACTTCAGTGAGTCTTCTTCCAGAATGGGTTCAGAAAACTCACCTCTTATTATGCATTCTATGTAACAGTCAGAGAAAGAGTCTTCTCCAACAACCAGATTGCTTGTCTCAAAGATCACACCTTCATCTTCTAAGGCCCATGTTGTGTCGGGATGTTTCTTCTGGACTGCCCGTGGCTTAGATGGCCTTCGCTTATCCCTCTTGAAGGGTCTTCTAGCCAGGCCTTTCTGGCCACAAGTCTTTGCCCTTTTCTTCAGTTGCTGGTCCATAGTGTCCTGTCTGCTTCTTCCTTGAATATCTGCACCAGGATATATCAATCACTTTTAAGTGACAGTGATCTCAGCAAGTTGTCTTCAGCAAACCTCCTTTGAGATAGTAACCTTTAGATAAAATATATTCCAATTTTAGAACCATTGTCAGAAAACGACCTCAAAAAATGGCCTCAAATTCACTTTTCAATAATGAAATGCTTCCATTTGTTTCTTCTCTGACAAACCCAAGAAAGTAAGAGAATGAACTGTAACATAGGCTGTATATCCTAAGATACAATGTAACTGTATCTTACTGGGTATCCCCACAAATTATCTGAGCTCTCCAACTGACCACCTACTATTACTGGGCACTATGTGTTAGCCCTATTCTAGGGTGCTTGTGGGTTGAGATTTATCAGTAAGTGGACATACAAAAAAAAAAAAATCTATGCCTTATGGTGTATACATTCTTGTGAATGCCACACATTAAAAGGTAAAGTGCTATACTGGGTGTCATTTGAATTCTGTTCCAGAAATCAGTATTATACTATGTTAACTAACAAAATTAAATGCTTCTCCCTCTTCCACACCCCCTGCTTGTGTTCCCTCTTGCTCTGTCTCTGTCAAATAAATAAAATCTTTGGGGGGAAAAAACCCCTGAAAACAAAACAAAGAAGGTAAAGTGTACAGAATAAGCAAAGGGGCTGGTAGAAAGAAATCCAGAATTTTAAATAGGGAGCTCAGGCAGGCCTTGACTGAGGTACCAGCAGCTAAAACTAGAAGTGAAGGTCACTTATTGTGTAATCCTGTTGTGAAATTCAAATTAAATAATGTTTACAAAGTACTTAGCACAGAGCTAATGCTGAATGGTTACATGAGCTAGTGTTATTTCACCTTTGTATTCATCCTTAATGTTGGGTCCTGGGATACACCAGATACTACTCTAGACCAAGGGTAGCATTTTTTTTTTTTTTTTTAAATTTAATAAAGAGCTTTAAGCTCTGTGGGCCCCATGGTCTATGCTGTAACTGTTCAACTCTTCTTTGTTGCATGGAAGCTGCCCAGATGCTTCAAAGGAGGGGCGTGGCCATGTTCCAAATAAAATAAGGAGAGGCTGGCTCTGCCCATGTGGTTTCTACTTCTGCAGAAGATGGCGATTCAGAGGAAAAAACAAATGAAATCCATGCATTTCTATGCACAGGGGAATTTGGCCTTGAATACTTTCTTTTTTCTTAAAAATCTAAAAAGCAGCATTATAAAAGTTATACCATGAATCTGTTAGTCTGGGAACCTTTTGCTTAATGTTACAATTGTGTGCCTTATAGAAGTTCTCTAAACTTTGTAGCAATGTCCTGCTGTAGGAACAAAAATAAATCCTGTTTAAAAAGGAGTAAATGTGGGTGCCTGGGTGGCTCAGTGGGTTAAGCCGCTGCCTTCGGCTCAGGTCATGATCTCAGGGTCCTGGGATCGAGGCCCGCATCGGGCTCTCTGCTCAGCTGGGAGCCTGCTTCCCTCTCTCTCTCTGCCTGCCTCTCTGTCTACTTGTGATCTCTGTCTGTCAAATAAATAAATAAAATCTTTAAAAAAAAAAAAAGTAAATGTGAAAGTAGTGGAGAGAAAATTAACATCTTGAAAATATTTTTAAATAGCTATATTTAAAAATATCACCTCAAAAGAATCATGCTATTTACGTTTGGCAAAAACACACAGCATCAAAACATGTTTTTCAATTGCTATGGGGAGAGTTTGAAATGCCTTCTTAAACATTTATATATAAAAATAATAAATAAATAAATAAATAAATAATGTTTAATGTAAATTAGTTTTAAAATAAATTATAAATAAAATACATTTTATGTATTTATATACAATACATAAATATTATATATATATAAATTGCTAAGGGAAGAGTTTTGGATTTCTTCTTAAACATTTATATATATATATATATGTTTTTATATAATATATACAAACATTTAAGAAAAAACTTAAAATACTCTTTCTTTAGCAACTGAAAAGCATGCTTTGTTTTATTCCATGTACCCCCACCCCCAAAGTAAATGGTAGGATCCTTTCTAGGTGTTTTTAAATGTGGCTACTTCAGTGTATTTTCAAGCTGTATGGGGTATCTGGGTGGCTCAGTCAGTTGAGCCTCCACCTCTTGATTTTGGCTCAGGTCATCATCTCAGGGTCATGAGATCAAGACCTGGTGGGGCTCTGTGCTCAAGATGGAGTCTGCTTAAGATTCTCTCTGCTTTTCCCCCAACTCACACTCTTAACCAAACCAAACCAAACCAAACCAAACCAAACCAAACCAAAAATACAATATATATTTTCTAGCTGTGTATGTATAATGTTAAATGGTAGAAGTATTATTTTCTTTTTATATATTTTTTAAAAGATTTATTTTACACAGAGACAGAAAGAGAGGGAACACAAGCAAGGGGAGTGGGAGAGGGAGAAGCAGGCTTCCTGCTGAGCAGGAAATCCCAATGCGGGGCTCTATTTCAGGAGCCTGGGATCCTGACCTGAGCTGAAGGCAGAAATTTAACTATTGAGCCACGCAGGCACCCCTATTATTTAAGGAAAAAAAAAAAAAAAAAGGTAGACTAAACCAGGAGACTATATTCAGGAAAATTCTGCCTAACAAAATCTTGTTCTCCTAGCTAGAAATAATTCTTGACTCTTTAAAGGTATAATGAATGTAACATCTTTGGAGCAAAATCACTAGCAATCACTCTAAAGTTTGAGTAGGACAGTATAACCCCTCCCACCCCATTCCATTTAGTCCACTCAAAGTAACTGCAATTTGATTGATTCCAACTTTTCTCTCCAAATTTATTAAATTTATTCTGGAGACAGAGATAGTATCTCCAGCTCTATTTATTTTTCAGCCATAATAAACTCTCCCTTCAATAAAGTGCCATGCTCTTCCCTCTCAGTAAAATACTACCCACCCTCACTCCTCCTTCCCTTATTAGCTTGGGCACCTGCTTATTTCTCATCCATTATTTCTGATGTCTGCTTAAATAGTACCTCCTCGGGCAACCTTTCTTTGATTCGCTGTCTCAATTAGGTCCCCCAGCTCATTGTTTCCATAGCTTCCTATTTTATACTGAATGGAGTCTCTGGTATTGATTACTTAAGGTTTGACTTACCTAATGGACTTTAAGCTCTGCTAGGGCAAGGTTCTCTTCTGTTTTATTCACAAGTTACAGGACTTAGTACATTTGTCTAATGAAATGAAAGGATGAATATCCATTAATAATCATAATGATGATACTGATTTAGCAAACCTACAAAATTATGTGGGACTTTGAATACAGTATGGAAGTTTCTAAAAGTTGGTTATCAGTGATGCCAAGATTGTTAACTAGATAGACAACTCTTACGAGATCAGGGCTGAAAGAGGTAGTCTCTTTATGAACTTATATAGTCCTTTTTTTTTTTTTTAAGATTTTATTTATTTATTTGACAGACAGAGATCACAAGTAGGCAGAGAGGCAAGCAGAGAGAGAGAGAGAGAGAGAGAGAAGCATGCTTCCTGCGGAGCAGAGAGCCGGATGTGGGGCTCGATCCCAGGTCCCTGAGATCATGACCCGAGCCAAAGGCAGCAGCCCAAACCACTGAGCCACCCAGGCGCCCCTGAACTTATATAGTTTTTACTTTTCTAAGCTAGATTCTCATTTGCCAGATCTGAGCATTACAGCATTTCTTGCATAATATTCAAGTTCGTGAGAGTGATGTATAAAATTTAAATAGTAATTTATTAATTTATAACGGGAAAAATTCCTGTTTATATGACAAGTACATTCTCTGTTGGTGGATATAACTACTTGGAAAATGTACTGGGTAAACATGGAAAGAGAAAAATCTGGAGGTTAAAAAATACATATTGGGTTGAGAGTAATGTAATTTTATATTTCTCAGAGTGAGATTTAAGTACTTCCAAGGTGCATCATTTACTTACTCAGTCATTTGACAAGTATTTAGTAGCAAACATTGTTCTAGGTACCAACCCTAAAGCATTAAAAAGATACTGAGGTCCTGGTTTTCATAAAGCTTTTATCTGTGTGAGATATAAATGTAAATAAACAAATTATTTGTAAAATGGTAAATAAAATAGTTGAAGGTTGAGAAAAAAGCTAGAAAATAAAAGCCATTCCGGTGTGCTAGGGAAAGGAAATGATGAGGCCATCTTTAGAAAGAATGTCTGGAATGGCCTCCAAGGAGAGGGAATTAGGTGGAGACTTGAAAAAGAAAAGTATCAGCCAGTGTAAAGAGATGGGAGAACAGTGTTCTTTCCAGGCCGCAGCAGGAGTACAAAGGGATTAACATGCTGCAGGACAGAGGAAGCCATGTCTATTGCACACAGTGGCTGGAAGAGACCAGAGTGGTCTGAGATAAGGTTGAGGACCTCGCAGAATCCTGGGAGCCAGGGGAGCCATTTGCATTTCTTTCACAAACCAGTGGGAGCCATTACAGAGGTTTCTTTCAGACCAGGAAAAAGCCTGTTCTGGCTGAGGTTAAAATGATTACTCAGGCTGGTGAGTGGAGAATAAACCTCAGGAGGCCAGGGTGAAAGCAGAAAATTCCCTAGGGCTATTTAGCAATCCAGAAAGAGCACAGTTTGTTTGGAGTAGGTGTTGGTAGCGGAGATGAAATGGCGGGAGAGAGGGAGAACAGAACCTTCTGAACCAGCGGGAGGATTAGGTAAAGGGAGTAAGGCAAACAGAGGGGTCAATGAGTAAGTGGTCCTAGGTTTTCACTGCAGTAATTGAGCAGATGGTAGTGTCACTTGCAGAGATAACCGGAGGAGGGAAGACAGGTATGCTCTCTTGATTTAATAATTTGAACATTTTAAGATTGTAAAGAAAAGTGAACATTTTAATATAAACATTTTAAAGCAAAATAGATCTAGCCATTTGTTGCAGTGAAATATAATTTTTCTATTTTTTTAAGCAAAATTTTAAGAATGCAGCTTTAAGGAAATTTCAACCAGGCATCTCCTTTCAAGAAAAGGTCTTTACTTTTCTCCTTTCTCTCTTTTAAGAGTTTGAGGCCAGTGGTCCAGAGCAGCTATAGTCAACGCCGTATAAACACTAGAAGTCTCCTGGCCAAGGTCCATTCCCCACTTGGTTCTAGGATAAAACGCTTCTGGTCCACGGTTTTCAAAACCTTTAACTCATGTTAAAAATACATTCTAAGGAGTGAACTCAATACCTTTCCTCCTAGATCTGAAAAAAAGCAAAGGTCCATGAAACAAGACTTACCTGTGCTACCAAGATGCACTCTGGTACCTCCTATCCCACGGGTTTCAAGTAAGAGTAAGAAGAAACTGCTACTCGAGCCCCTACAGCCCCTGAAACCAGCCAGTTAGGCCCACCCTCTTTTTGATGGACACATTCAAATTAGGCTACACCTACAGTTCAGCGCCCCGCATTGATTAGTTTAGGAACAGCTCTATCAAACCTTCAAAGGTAGAGCTATCTGGTAGCAGTGGGCGTGGTGGCGGGTGTAGCTCTGCTCTGCCCAGGTCGGGGTAGGCCGCCCAGGTCGGTGTAGGCCGCCTAGACCCGGCCTCTAGCGGTCACCTTCAGAGGAGCGCCTTCCTTACGGGGGTGACTCCTCCCTCTGCGAGTCAGTCCCCGGGCGCTGGGCCATTACCACGTGGGCAAACCTCTGTGAACCCCAATCGCCTAGCTTTCCCGTGTAGTAGGCCCTCAGTAAATGTCTCTTGAACAAATAAAAGTAGGTATAATCGTATTTAAACAGTTACTTATCAATGAAATGAAAATCCAGAGGTAGAGGCAGTTTTACCCTTTAGAAGTAGTGTTTTACCTAAAAGCATACCACACCTTGCCCCGCACTCTCTCTTACCCTCCCCCAAACTCCAGTCCCCACCCCACTCTACCTCCAGCCCCAGAATTAACTGCTTTTTCTTTTTCAGCCATTAATGTGACTGTTCATATCCCTAAAGGTAACACAACTCACTTTGAAAGCCGCGGTCAATCAACATTCGCCATTGGCTATGGTCTAGTGAAGTTTAATAGTTCGTGTAAGCACACAGACCATTAAAACAAAAACCCAAATCAATGTTTAAAAACCTCTTAAATTTTACTTGAAGCTGGTCTGCAATTCACATATATATCTGGGAACAGTTCTCCACACTTTTTTTTTTAAATCTGTTTAGAATAATTATCAATTGTAATATCGGAAAGTAAAAGATTATTTCCAGGAGGGGAAATATGTAAACTGTTTTTCTACAGTATTTTTCTGTCGTCTCCCTCACTAGGCATACCAGGTCCTCATCCATATGAAACTGAAATTACATAAAGCTTCCTTGCTCCTTACCTTGGAACATATTATTTGTAGATGAGTTTCTGAAGGCAGAGATTGTCAGAAACTACTTCTCTCCTGTTCTCTGTGGTACGGTCTGTATAAACTGTACAGACAAGTTTTCAGTTCGGTTTTCAGCAGCCTTTTGTTTTTGTTTTTTTTTTTGGTGATAAAAATGTTAATGTTTTAGGTTTCAATAAAAACACCACTTCAAGAATCCCAATAGACAATTCTTTCCAAGCCTTTAAATGGCAATGCCATTGTTCTTTAAAAGTCCCCCTTCTCACTGTAGGTATCTCTCTTTCTCTTCCTCTTTCTAAGGAATCACCATTATTTATATATATGAATAAAAACATAAATAAGTGACATAATCACTTATATATACTTTATATGTATAGATAATATATGTTAAACATATAAAACATGTTATATATTATACAAATACAAATTATATAAAAATGATTGTATATCATTTATTTATATCTTTACTTAATATATAATTTATATATAATTGATGATGTGATATATAGAGAGAGAAAAATACACACATGAGCTGAAGCTGAAGATCCTCTCTTTCATCTCATTCACCCCCTTTTTTTTTTTATCAGTCCCTTTACTGTCAAAACAGTGCATACAATCAGCTAGATTAATTTATACTACCTTCCTCACTACTGATTCAGTCTGTTCACTTGGTTTGTGCTGTCTGGAAACTGGAGACAACATATTTAGAAAATCTAAATTTACATTTCACACTCCACCTTCTACATAAATTATTTTTGCTCCCATTTTGTTTTAGTTTTCCTAAAGAAGTAAACCAAAAGGAAGGAACTCCTCTGTTGTCGTCAGATCTGAGCTTAAAGGCATTATCTCCAACATGAGTTAGGGAACCAATTAAACCCTGCGATAAAAGTGGGCTGCCTTTTGAAATTGGTACAAAGGGAATGGTGCAAGGAAACAAGTTAATCTTTTGGATTCCTGGAACTTTAGTCATAGCGATTCTACAAATAACATCCTGGCTACTTTTTTAAAAGTTGTAATTTGAAATTTTATTTCTGTCTTACAAGCCAATATTTTCCTTAAAAATCTTAGAATATGAGAACTATTAATATGCTTTAATTCACTCTACTCATATTTAAATTTTTTCCCCAGACAGGCCACTGTTCTAGGCCCGGAGGATATGTATTCCTGGCCTTTCTGGAGTTTGCAAGGTGAAGTTGCATGGCAGGAACTAGAGTGAGGCAAATAACTGGCAGTTTTCCCTGCAGCAAAATTTAAAGAATGCCAAAAAATTCAGTTATTAGAATTAATGATAGTTTAATGAAATAGTTCTGAATGAAATACTTTTAAAAGTAAAAATTAGTGAGGGGCTCCTCAGTGGCTGAGTCAGTTAGACATCCAACTCTTGATTTCAGTTCAGGCCATTATCTCAGCGTCTTGGGATCCAGCCCCATCTGGGTGGGGCTCTGTACCTGGCTGGGAGTCTGTTTGAGATTCTCTCCCTCTGCCCCTCCCCCCACATAAGCTCTCTTTCTCTAAAAATAAATAAATAAATCTTAAAAAAAAAATAAACAAAAATTAGTGCAAGAATCCATGGTAAACAAATACAAAAATTCAAATAAAGACAAACAACTGAATAATCATGCTTTGTAAATGTAAAATGAATGCAGCTATTGTTAGGACAAGGAGGGGTAGGTATTTGGTATTATGGGAGTCCGTAACAGGAAGCTGTAACGGAATCTAGAAGTTCAGGGAAGGTTCCCTAGAGCTGCTATGATCTGGAGGCAGATCAGAAGGCAAAATCCCCCCGACTCGCTTAACAAAAGAGGAAATAGCTATTTAAGGAGGGAGAGCAAGCGGGGTTATACAATACCAGACTCTCAATAGAAGTTAAATCTTCATCCCAAGAACAGTGGGAATGGACTGTTCCAAGAAAGCATGCTTCATACCTAAGTGCATATTAAAGTTAAACTTGTAAACTTTGTTTCATTGTTGGAGCTTCAGTCTATGTGTTACCTCCTAATAGTAATTGAATGCTTTACATACATTTACTCATTTTATCTAAAAACCCAATTTTTAAAATGATTATCATTACTATTATTATCATCATTTCATTTATATTTAAAAATGATAACTCTAGGGGTGCCTGGGTGGCTCAGATGGTTAAGCATCTGCCTTGGGCTCAGGTCATGAACTCCAGGTCCTGGGATTGAGCCCTGCATCAGGCTCCTGGCTCAGTGAGGAGTCTGGTTCTCCCTTTCCCCCTGCCTCTCTCCCTGCTCAATGCTCTCTCTCTCTCTGTATCTCTCTTTCTGAAATGAATAAATAAAAATCTTAACAAAATGATAACTCTGAAGCACCAAGAAAGAAAGTAAGTAAACCAAGTAGCTGAACTCAGATTAGAACTCAAGGGTACAACACCTGTTAGAACAGCCTGCATCAAAAAGACAAGAGATTAACAAACACTGGGCCATAGATATCCTTGTGCACTATGGCTGGGGTTGTAAATTGCTGCAGCCACTGTGGAAAACAGTATGGAGATTCCTTAAAAAATTAAAAATAGAACTATCATATGATCCAGCAGTTTCATTTCTAGAAATATATCCAAGGGAAATGAAAATATTAACTTGAAAAGATAATCTGTACCCTTACTTTCATAGTATTATTCACAATAACCAAGACGTGGAAATAACCCAAGTGTTTATAGATGGATAAATGGATCAAGAAGTGGTATGTGTATATAAATGGAATATTATTCAATTATAAAAAACAAGGAAACTCTATCATTGGCGACAACGTGAATGGAACTTGAAGGCATTATGTTAAGTGAAATAAGAGAAAGACAAATACTGTATGATAGCACTTAAATATGAAATATTTAAAGAAAAGAAAGGAAAGGAAAAGAAAAAGAGATCCGACTTTGGTTACCAGAGCCAGAGGTTGAGAGGAGGAAGAATTGGAAGAAGGTGATCAAAAGGTACAAACTTTCTGTTATAAGATAAAATACTAGCAATGTAACATATGACATGATAACTATAGTTAACACTTATCTATAGGAAAGTTAAGAGAGTAAATCCTGAGAGTTCTCATCAGAAGAGGAAATTTTTCTTCCCTTCTTTCCTTTCTTTTCTTTTTATTGTATCTATATGAGAAGATCGATGTTACCCAATCCTGTTGTGGAAACCATTTTACAATGATGTAAATCAAATCATCATGTTGTACATCTTCAACTTGTTCAGTGATATATGCTAATTATTTATTAATGAAACCACAAAAAAGAAAACCTCGTGTGCTTAATTCTTTGAGATACAGCATTTTATCCTATATTATGGCATTTTAGAGATGCCATGATTGTATCTTTTATAAAAAGTCTCTTGCACTATTATTTTCTATCATTTATAATGCCTATTTACATACTTATTTGATCTTGATAGCAACCTTATGAATTGTTGCTACCCATTTCACAGATAAGGAAATAGAAAGTCAGTAATGACAAGTGCCTTCTTCAAAGCACTGCAGTTATTAGTTTATAGGCCAAAGTTTAGACTCTAAGTCTTGCTGTCTTGACATAAAGTTTAAAGGTAAGGTTAATTTTGTCAAGTTCAGTCAGTCAGTTGTTTAAAGAGCTTCTGAAATGTATTTTTATTTTTATTTTTTAAATATTTTATTTATTTATTTGGCAGACAGAGATCACAAGTAGACAGAGAGGCAGGCAGAGAGAGAGGAGGAAGCAGGCTCCCTGCAGAGCAGAGAGCCCGATGTGGGGCATGATCCCAGGACCCTGAGATCATGACTTGAGCCGAAGGCAGAGGCTTTAACCCACTGAGCCACCGTGGCGCCCCTCTGAAATGTATTTTTAGAGTTACTCTACCAACAACAACAACAACAAAAATCTATTTAATAATATTTACGTTTCTCCTTAGAATTTGAGATCTTAGTAGATTATTTTAAGAAGGCATACTAAGGCATATTTTGACTCTGTACTTTTTTTATTGTGATATAACTAATATATAACATTATATTAGTTTCAGGTATACAGAATGATGCTATATATAGAAAGTGAAATGATCACTGCAATGAATCCAGTTAACATCCTTTACCACAAAGTTACATTTTTTTTCTTGGGATGACAACTTTTAAGATTTACTTTCTTAACAACTTTAGATATACAATATATTATTAGTAGTATTAAAGTCACCAGGCTGTACATTACATCCCCAGGTCTTATTTATTTTATAACTGGAAACTGTGCCTTTTCACCCACTTCACACAGAAGTAGCAGGTGGGGGGTGATAGGAGAAATGGGTGAAGGTGGACTCTACTTTTATTTTTTAATCTAAGTGGAAGCTGTTTGATGCTTCACGCTGACAAGAATGAGACTTGTCATCATAGTGTCATACATTTCATCAGTCTTCATGCTCTTTAGATGAAAGCTATAACCACACAAATATTGTCATGTTTCATTTTCTCTGGGAGAATTCAGCTGTGGGCCTAAGTGGGGGACCTTAAGGCTATTTTTTTTTTAAGGCTATTTTTCAAACTGCATATTCTCTTGGACCTTTGGCAATAATTTTTTAATGTTATTTGGCAGTTTCATAAGATCCTTTTTTCCTCTTAAGAAGGTACTATTCATATAACCTCCCTTCCTACTGGAGAACCTATTAAAATTGGGTTCATATGAAGAAAATTTTCAGGGCTCCAACTTATATTAGATCCTCTCTTATCCTTTCCCCACAAATAAATAAAAATTAAAAAAAAAATTGAGTCAACCACAGATTCCATGGTCTTTGAAAAAAATTATTTATTTATTTATTTATTTATTATTTATTTATTTGACAGACAGAGATCACAAGTAGGCAGAGAGGCAGGCAGAGAGAGAGGAAGGGAAGCATGCTCCCTGCTGAGAGAGAGCCTGATGGCGGGGCTCAATCCCAGGACCCTGAGATCATGACCTGAGCCGAAGGCAGAGGCTTTAACCCACTGAGCCACCCAGGCGCCCCTGAAAAAACTTTTATTTGGAGATACTTTTGGATTTTTAGAAGATTTGCTAAGATGATACAAAGAGTTCTCATATATCCTTTCACCCAGCTTCCCCTGATGTTAACGTCTTACATAACCAATGCATATTTTGTACAATTAAGAAATCAACATTGTTACAATACTGTTAAAATTTTTTTACTTGGACCTCACCAGTTTTTCTGCTAATCTGCTTTAAAAAAAAATCCATTCTAGGATCCAGTCCAGATGCTATTTTGGATTTAGGATATGGTTAATGAACAAAAATGAGTTCCACAATCTAATTCCTTTCCAGCCCAGAAAATGCAGTGTATGTTATGGGATAACCTAATACCACTCCTCTTTAAAATTCAACACCAATCCTGATTCCAAGTTTGTATCTCTTTCAGGACGCAAGTCAAGAATCACACCTCTCAGAAAATCTTTTGGAAACTCAGTGCCATCTCACTCTCTCTCTCGAATTACCTTGGCTTTTAGAAATATATTCTATTCTACATAATCAGCTATTTAACATTACCTTTAGAGATCTTTCGAATCTGTAATGTGGTAAGCGGAAAACCTATAAAAATGCACATTTGTACAAGAGAAAATCATTATGGCACATTGGATCCTCCAGGCTTTTTAAAGTCTATATACTCTAATTACAAAAACTGTAGAAGATTTTGATTACTGTTTTGAATTGTTTTTGAAGAAGTGAAAATAAATGGTGAAGTTTAACATACAAAGAGTTCTGCCTTATTTGGGAAAAGAAAAATATATAAAAGAGCTAGTTGTGGGGTGTACAATCATGTATAGTCTTTTATTTATTTATTTATTTATTATTTGAATTTTCAGATCTAAGTGTATTTTGTTCAGACTGTGAGCTGGAACCCATTAGTGAGTAGACCAGCATTAAAAAAAAAAAAAGAATTATTTATTTGACAGAGATCACAAGTAGGCAGAGAGGCAGGCAGAGAGAGAGAGGGAGAAGCAGGCTCCTTGCTGAGCAGAGAGCCTCATGTGGGGCTTGATTCCAGAACCCTGAGATCATGACCTGAGCTGAAGGCAGAGGCTTAACCCACTGAGCCACTTAGGCACCCCTAGACCAGCATATTGTTACTCAAAAAAGTTCAAAAAATGTAGCTCTAAATAATTGTTTATATTTTTCATTAGAAATGGATCAAAATGGGTAAAGGTGTGAGCATCAGAGATTCAGACAGTCTTTAACTTGGAACCTAAATATTTTATTTATTTATTTTTTGAGCTAAAAAAAATCCCAAAGATGCTTTAAAATAAGTTGGTTTAGATAATCTACTTTATATAAATAAACAGGGCAGGTCCTCAGTTTTCCAGTTATACTTTACTCCCCTTCCACAAGAAAGTGCAGCAGGAATGAACCATATAAGAGTTATGTTTCTGGTCACATCCATCTTTTTAACTGGCATCATTAAATATTTTCTATAAAGTCTGTTCACATGATAGAAAGACATACAATATACCAGAGCAGAGACCAGAAATAGACCTGTATGCCTGGGATAACCTGACTGACCTGTGTCCTCCCCCAAATTCATGTGCTGAGATCTAACACCTAGTGTGATGGCCCTGGGAGGCAGAACATTTAGAAGATAATTAGGTTATGAAGGTACTCACAAATAAGGTTGGTGCCCTTATAAGAGGTGAGAGGTGGTTCATTCTCTTTCTACATCGTGAAGATAGAATGAAAGGTTGGCAGTCTGCCTCAGAGAACAGGCTCTCACTGGAACCAACCATGTGAATACCATGATCTTGACTGCCAGCCTCCAGAAGTATGAGAAATAAATTTCTCCTAAGGTGATAAGCCACCCATTATACGGTATTTTGTTATAGCAGCCTGAATTGACTAGGGTACTGACTCATAACAAAGGTGGCCATGAGAAAAGATTAGTGTTTCCAAAAACAATGCTGAGCCTACTGGTTATCTATGTGGGGAAAAAAAAAGAATTTTCACCTGTAATTCATACTGCACGCAAAGAGAAGTTCCAGATTATAGCTATAATTATGGATTGTAGGTGTAATTGAGAAAGGTAAAAATAATACAACTTTAAGAAGGAAATAGGAAAGCGACTCTTGATTTCTCCTCAGATCATGATTGGGCAGGTGAGTTCGAACCCCTATGGGGCTCTGTGCTCAGCGGAGAGTCAGGTTGAGATTCTCTAGCTCTGTTTCTCTCCCCACCTCCCCAACGCATGCACGAGCACTCTCTCTCTCTCTCAGAAAAGAAGATTGAATATAAAGAAAAAAAGTGATAAATTGGATGAGATTGAAATTATGAAATTTTATTAAAAGGCACCAGTGAAAGAATAGGGCCACCACAGTGACCTTTTAAAAAGGTAAATGAAATGCTACTTCCTCCAATGGCTTTCCATCTCCCTTAGAAAAAATTCAAATGCCTTCCTGTCTTAGGAGGCAGCCAGTGGTATGGCCTGTACCCACCATCTCCTGTCTCAGCTGCGCTCATTTTTCCTCAAGTCCAACCTTCCTTCCTTGTTCTACAACCATGCCAGGACCACTGACAGGATTTTTGCACTTGTTTTTCTTCTGTCTGAAATTCTCTGCTCAGATTATCACAAGCCTGGTTCTTGGCTTCATTCTGGTTTCAGCTTCAGTGGTAGGTTGGGGCCAGTGTACATAAATTTCCTCAAATTCTATCATATGTTCATGATTTGTTTTCTTTGTATTAACCTCCCTTGTGCTGGCAAAAGTAGAAAAGAGAGACAGCTTAGGACCGAATTTTAATTGCTCCACTTTGAAGTACAGTCTCTAAATAGCAAAGGGCAAAAGAGAAAGTAAGTAGATTTTCTCCAGAGTACTCACCAAGTTTCTTTACTTCTACTGTTTTTTTTTTTTAATTTCCCCCATTTTGGGTGAATATGGATTTTAACGGCAGAGGTTTCTGGGTGTATTTTTACTCTTTTCTACAGAAGGATGGTAGGATTCTGAAAGTGTTTCTTGCTGGCCCAAGCCAGGAGTCCTTTGAGCCTGGGAATGGGTCTCAGATGTGCCTTTCTGGGTTAGAATCACTTGAAGTCTCTAGGATGGGATTTCTCCTTTCCCCAGCTTCTAGAGTTTTACCCAGAAAAGTCCAGCATAAAATTTAAGAGAAGAAAGTATTTTAAGAAATTGTCATAAAATAGATTTCTCAAACTCCAAGGGAAAATAATTTTAGCTCTGGTAACTGGAGGGACCATGTTCTTGAATCCCCTTTTTAGAGCTCTTCTCCATGTGAACCCACTCTCCTATTTCTTGACCAGCATCATATTCTTAGCCTCTGAGTCCTGTGAATTAAATCTCCTTAATGTTCCTAAATATTCTTTCCTTTCTATGTCTGTGCCTTGTATGTGCTTTCTCTATTTACAATACTCTTCGGGTTCCATTTCAGGATATTGAATTGCCTTTTTTGTTCATTTGATAACTTCCTCCTTTGAGTATTTTCAGACAGAAAGTAAATTGTATATTTAATATCCTTTCAGCATTGCCTTTTTTATTATTTCTAATGACATTGAACGGCTTATCCTTTCTGAAACTAAGGGGGCTCTGGGCATTTATATTCCCTCTTTGTAAGTGCCAAGACTTCTAAACTGAGACTCTGCAGCCACTCTTTGGTCTTTCCAATCCATTATTTCTGTGACGACCACTTATTTTCCCGAACACTGATGAGATGATATCTTTTATCTCTGTGACAATTTTGAATAGGTCCTAAAGCATACCAACCCCCACCCCCACCAAAGTACAAAGTCATTTAGTATGCTTTTTGAAGTCCTCCCTCCCTAGTCTGGTTCTAACTTCTTCTCTTTTCCCCCTCTACATATTAAACTATTCCAGAGGTCTTCTACCTGTAGTGCCTTGTCTAAATGTGTTCTACTGCTTATCATGAGCTAAGAAGGGTTTTCACATTTTTAAATTATTGGACAGAAAATCAAAAGAAAAGTAATATATTCTGACATTGAAGATTATGTGAAACTAAAAGTTCATTAACCATGGACGAAATATTGTTGGAATAGACCCATGCCCATTCCCTTGCTATTGGATATAGCTACTTTGTGTATTCTGGCAGAGTTGAATCATTGTGACATAAAACCTAAAATATTTATTATGTTCTTTTACAAAAAAGTTAACTGACCCCATGAACTATTCTGTTTTGCCTGAATAGGGCTGGTTCATTTTCAAAATTCTGCTGTGCTTATATATATACTTAGGACTAAGTCAATTATTCCCATTTACCTCAGTTGCCACAAGTGGCCAAACACTTCTTCACTGGTCTGTCCCCATATCACAAGGCTCTGTACATTTCCTTAAGTGAGCCAATCTCACACATTTGCAGAAGTCCTTCTGTGTTCTTGTATGCCAATCTACAGACCTTCTTCTGTGTCCTTGTATGCCAACAAGGACATTACCATCTTCTTGCCTTAACAAATAGCCTGACTTCCCCTGAAGACCTCTCAGGTTGAGGCTGTTTGTTTGTTTTTTTGTTTTGTTTTGTTTTGTTTTTTCTCCACAACCTTTCACCCTACACCATGGATAAATGTTCTTCTCCTTGTTGCTCCCTCCAGACCTTTCTCTCTGTCTACTCATACCAAACTTCTCTTTTGAAGTTTAGACTGTCAGACTATATTACACAGCGCTACTCCTTGATGTAGCCAGATCTAAGTACCCACTACTCATCTTCGTGATTTCAGTATCCACACGAATGATTCTTCCTGACCTCTGCCACCTCAGGGCCCAAATCCATCATTTCCCGTAACCGTACAAATTCACAGGTTCATTTAAAAGCATCTCACTCTGTGACCATCACTTCCAACCTTCTCAGCTCACTTCTAGTACTCAAGGATCTGCCATCCAGTAGCTTTCCACCTGTTCAGTATCCCTCAACTTCTCTTGTCCTCATTTCCTATCTGATCCACCTTAGATTACATGGACCATTATTTTATTAATTTTTTTAGGTATACAGGTCATAAACCTCTATACCAAATCCCTGAGGTCTAATGTATTTCCAAATTCACATATATATATATTTTTAATTTTAGAAAGATAGTACAGTTCCTATACCATATCGTGTTGTATAACACCATGTGCAGTGGGACTGATGATTATTCCCCAATAAGTGAAACCAATAAAGGATTTAAATAGCTATGAGCCTGTTCAGGTTGAGTTTTGCTGCCAAATGAGTTGTGAACCATATAATCAAAAGAAATTTTGTTTGTTTGTTTTTTTCCATGATCTTTTTGGATTATGGAAGTACAGAAAAGGGTTGTGGACGTGGGCCTTAAGTGGCCTTGCTCCCTGCTCAGTTCATTTACTCTTCCAATAAAGCTACTATCCTGGTTAGGTGCAACTCACTTATTCCTAAGCTTGCATCCAAGCAGCTGAACAAAACACACAACTTTGCAAATGGGTCTCCTGGGAAATCACAAGCCCTAATGTGGAATCACGTCAAGCAACATAATCATTCTCACCAAGGGTAGAATTGCCCCCCAGAGGGCATTAAGTGTTTTGTGGAGATGTTTTTGGTCTCCATATACCCACACCTGAGCATTTACATGTGGAAGTACATGTTGTTTTATTATTACTTACTTCCCTTTTATTTTTTTATAGTATGGTGAGGACATTGTATTGATTCAAAAACTATGTGTGTAGCTAGGTTAAGTTATTATTTTATTTTACGAAGTAGCAAGAGGTTTTTTTTTTTTAAATTTTATTTTTTCAGTGTACCAAAATTCATTGTTTATGTGTCACATCCAGTGCTCCATGCAATACGTGCCAAGCGTGTTAAAAATGATATAAAAGTAGTCTTTGGTTTTGGCAGGGTTGAGAACAACTGTCCTAGACAAATCACTTTCTCATAATTGTGTATTCATGTATTTATTTATATAATAGACTTTATTTTTGAAGCAGTTTTAGGTCCAAAGCAAAACTGAGCAAAGGTACAGAGATTTCCCTTATGCCCCCTGTTGCCATTCATGGATCCCCTCCTCCATTATCAACACCCCCAACAGAGTGGTTGATATGTTACTAATTGATGAACCTACAGTGACACATTATTATCATCCAAAGTTCATAGTTTATATTAAGGTTTACTCTTGGTGTTGTACATACACTCTGTGGGTTTGAATGATTACTCTTGGTGTTGTACACTCTGGGTTTGAACAAATACATAATGACATTTATCAATTATTATAGTATCACATGGTGTAGTTTCTCTGCTGTAAGTTTTCTGTGCTGCACCTGTTCATCCCCTTTTCCTCATCTCATGATTATTTCACATTGTTCTTTTTCCTCAAACCTCTAACAACACTTCCCAAGTCCTATCATCTAAGTATGTTACTGCACTGAAAATTAAAAACAATTGGAAGAGAACCTTCTATGCACTCCACCATCCACCTCATTTGCATACCCCGGGAACTTGGATCCTTCCTTAGTAATGTGGGTCAACAGTCAGTGTTCCTAGCCAGGGCTTCCCCTTCATTTATCACTGGATGCCATTTTGTCTTGACTACTCAAGGACATTGTTCAAACAATTTTCCCCTCTCTCCTCCATCTTCATTTTTACCCCCCTTCTCTCAACTTTGGAGAGAATACTACTAACATTCAAACACACATGCTGTGATAATGAGAATTCTAAAAATAATTCCCTTGACCTAGTACCTCCCCCCACCCCCACTCATCTCATTTTATTGCTTCCTTTTGTAGAAAATTCCTGAAAGGATTTGCTTCTTTGCTTCTCAAATTATGATTGGCCAACAGCATCAGCATCACCAAGGAACTTCGTAAAAACAGACTCTAAGACCCTACTCTGGACCTACTGAATCAGAAACTGCATTTTAGTAGGATTATCAAGACTTATAAGTACATTAACATTTGAGAAGCACTAACCTGCAGTGCTAATTTTTAGTTCTTCTCCTTGTAGTTTTCTCTTGAATCTACTTCAAAGAATTGTTCCTTTCTACTCTTTACTGAAACAGGTCTTTTCAATATTTTTTATTTAAATAATTCATACATAATGTTACATTCATTTCAGGTATACAGCATAGTGATTCAACATCTCAATATATTATGCTATGCTCACCACAAGTGTAGCTACCATCTGTCATCATACACTATTACAATACCATTGACTATACTGTGCCTTGTATTTCTATGACTTATTCATTCCATCACTGAAAGTCTATGTCTTCCATCCTCTGCACTCATTTTGCCCATTCCCCCCACCCTTTCAAGATCACAGATTATCTCCAAATTGCTAAATTCACAGTCAGTTTTCACTATTCATCTTACTGTGTATCATTTGACATGGTTGAAATCTCTATTTATTGTGCTTCCTCATCTTTAAGGCCATTAACATCTGTGCAAGGGACTCAATCCTTCAATCTTTTCCCTTCCTTGTACTTATTCTCCAAATGGTCTCATCTAGTGCCATGGCCTTTCATACTGCCTATTGATATCGTACTCATGTTTCGTATTTCAAGGCTGACGTAAAATATCAACTTCTTGATGGAACACTTACAGATTCTCCTAGCAGATGTTAATCACATATTCATCAAAGTGATTATTCCATCCCTTTGTACTTCTAGTTCCTCACTTTTTACCATGTTACTTTATAGTTTGTTTATAAGCTCTCTGGAAACAGGATCCATATCATATTCATCTCTATGTACTCACATCTCTTCTTTTATCAAAAATATATTTTTTCTCATGTAACAAGTACTCATTAAGTGAGTATTAAAGATAATTTTTCCTCCTTTCCTGGAATGTATGATGGACTTTAATATTCCATGTATAGTTTGCTCCTGGATCATTGAAATCTGTACCTACACTCTCCTGTTACTGTCAATAACCCAGTCTTCATGTAAACAGTCTATATTAATATTTTCTTGTAAAAAACTAAAAAATGTAGGCAAGAAAAGAGATAAATGTGTATCAACTGGATTTCAAAACAACTTTTCAGACACACTCAGACTCACAGAATACCACATATAAAACCAGTACTTACAGGGACACACTCTGCAGAATAAATCATAGAAATTTGACTCTTCAATGGTCTTCTTTTAGCTCTTTCCATAGTTTGCTTCTCACCATTTACATATCAAATCTAATGGAATCACCACAGAAAGGCTTTCCTTAATTATCCTTTTTGAAATAATACTTTCCAGTCTGCTCTGTCCTATTATGTTGTTTTGTTTTAGTCATTTACTGATGATTATCTGAAATTATTTTTATTTTTATATTTTTATCATCCATTTCCTGTCCTTATGGAATGTGAGCCTCATAAATGCAGGAGTTTGGCGATGTCTATGTTCTGTAGTTACCAGTGAATAGCACATAGAATATAGTATGTGCTCAGTAAGTATTTGTTGAGTCAATGATTAAATACAACCTGAGGACACTGGAAAGCTTCTTTGGTCCTGAACCCCATCTGCATAGAAGAGAATTACAAATCTTATATTAATATTACTTGGTGATGAGGAGATGGGGAGAAAGAAGAAGAATATTAATGACTGATGGGCTACTGGCTGCCTTTGAAGGATGTGGAAGTCTTTTGGATTTTAAAATGACAAATTCTTTAGGAAATACTTACCAAGCTAAAATATAAATATTTTACTAAGGACTTTGAAGTGAGTATTCAGTAAATATTCTCTGATGGACTGAATTGTCCACTCACTTGGCAGAAATGTTACATAAGTATCAGGAATAATTTATCCCCCAGAGCCCATGTTTGGAACTGAAAAAGTCCTATAAAAGGTTACAATACATTTTGGTTTCTTTTCTCACTTTTCAGTTCTATTTCCCAAGTGTGTTTTGTTTTGTTATTTTATTGGAGTATAGTTGATATACAATGTTATATCAGTTTCAGGTGTATAACATAATAATTTGTCAATTTCATACATTATGCAATGCTCACGTTGATAAGTGTAGTTACCATCTATCACCATATAACATTATTTACAATAGAACCTTTTAAACCAATGTGTGATCTCAAATAAGCAGCATTGGTATCATGTGGGAGCTTGTCAGAAATGATTTTTGGGTCTAACTCTAGATCTACTGAAATAATTTAAAATTTTTAAAAGATTTTATTTATTTGACAGAGAGAGGGAGAAAGAGAGAGAGAGAGAGAGAGAGAGAGAGAGAGAGAGAAAGTGTACAAGGAGAGGGAGAAACAGGCAGAGGGAGAGGGAGAAGCAGATTCCCCATGGAGCAGGGAGCCCAAGGTGGGGCTTGATCCCAGGACCCTGGGATCATGACCTGAGCTGAAGGCAGATGCTTAACCCACTGAGCAACCCAGGTGCCCCTGGAATAATCTAAATCTTAACAAAATACAGAGGTCATTTATATGCACATTTACTTTTGAGAGCCAGTTAAATAGAAACCATATCGAAGGAAGAAACTAATAGTGTCTAAAAAGAGTAGCAGGGTGAGCATAGGGCAAAGACTGAAGGAAGTAAGTTTCCATAACCAGCAAGGAAACTGAAGTAGTGATCAAAAAAAATCTCCCAACAAAGAAGAGTCCAGAGCCGGATGGCTTCCCAAGGGAATTCTTTCAAACATTTATTTTATTTTATTTTTTAAAAGATTTTATTTATTTATTTGACAGAGCAAGAGATCACAAGTAGGCAGAGAGAGAGGGAGAAGCAGGTTCCCCAGTGAGTGGAGAGCTCCAGGCAGGCCTCAATCCCAGGATCCTGAGATAATTACCTGAGTTGAAGGTGGAGGCTTAACCCACTGAGCCACCGGGGCGCCCATCTCCCAAACATTTAAAGAAGAATTAAAACCTATTCTTCCGAAGCTGTATCAAAAAATAGAAATGGAAGGAAAACTTCCAAACTCTTTCTATGAGGCCAACATTACCTTGATCCCCAAACCAGACAAAGACCCCACCAAAAAGGATAATTGCAGACCAATTTCCCTGATGAATGGAGATGCAAAAAGTCTCACCAACCTATTAGCCAATAGGATCCAACAGTAATTAAAAGGATTACTCACCATGACCAAGGGGGATTTATTCCTGGGCTGCCGTCAGTCACAGCAACTTCTTGCTAGACATGTCTCCAAGGCAAGGGAAACAAAGACAAAAATGAATTATTGGGATTTCACCAAGATAAAAAGGTTTTGCCCAGCAAAGGAAAGAGTTGACAAAACCAAAAGATAACTGACAGAACGGGAAAAGATATTTTCAAATGTCTTATCAAAGAAAGGGCTAGTATCTGAAATCCATAATGAACTTATCAAACTCAACACCCAAAGAATAAATAATCTAATCAAGAAATGGGCAGAAGACATAAACAGACATTTCTGCAAAGAAGACGTACACATGGCCAACAAACACATGAAAAATTGCTCGTCACTCAGCATTAGAGAACTACAAATAAAAACCACAACGAAATACCCCTCACACCAGTCAGAATGGCTTAAATTAACAAGTCACGAAACAATAGATGATGGCCAGTATGTGGAGAAAGGGGAACCCTCTTACATTTGTTGTGAGAATGCAAGCTGGTGCAGCCATTCTGGAAAACAATATGGAGGTTCCTCAAGAAGTTGAAAACAGAACTACCCTATGACCCAGCAATTGCACTACAAGGTATTTAACCCAAAGATACCAATGTAATGATCCAAAGGGACACCTGCACCCCAGCAATGTCCAAAATAGACTATGGGAAGAGCTCAGATGTCCAACAACAGAAGATATTGTATATATTCACAACGGAATACTACTCAGCCATCAATTAATGAAATCTTGCCGTTTGTAATAATATGGATGAAACTAGAGTAAGATGCTAAATGAAATAATTCCATCAGAGAAAGATAATTAACATAGGATCTCACTGATATAAAAAACAAAAGAGGATCATGGGGGAGGAGAGGAAAAAATAAAACAAGATGAAATCAGAGAGGGAGACAAACCATAAGACTCTTAATCATAGGAAACAAACAAGGTTTTTGGAGAGGGGGTGGTGGGGAGATGGGGTAACTGGGTGATAGACATTAAGGAGGGCACATGATGTAATGAGCATTGGGTATTATATAAGACTGATGAATCACTGAACTCTACCTCTGAAACTAATAATACATTATATGTTAATTAAAACAAACAAATAAATAAATAGAAATCCCACTGAAGGGGGAATGATAAAAAAAAATTTAAAAAACATCACTACAACCCCCCCTCCCAAACTGCTACTCTGGGATGATAGGATAACAGATAACATTTATTTTCTTCTTTGTACATTTTGGTATGTTCTAAAGTTCTAAAATTAAATTTAAAATTAAAAAAAACAGGTTATCCAAACAAGGATTAAGTACTATTCATTTTCACCTCATGGTCATAAATAATAAGCAACTTGGATGAACACACACGTCATTGAGTCAAGTGACTAGTCTAAGATAGCACAGGTGTTTGGCATTACATAGAAAATGGAGGACAAATCTATTTTCTGACTTAATTATAATGAAACACATTTTTTCCCCCATTGAGGGTTTTAACTCAGTGCTTAATGATGCTTCATGAGTTTCCTCAAGGCCTTGACACCTTTGAAGGTGTCAGAAAGTGATATGTTTGTTCCATGCCGTAGGTCATCTTGAGCCACAAAGGAGAACGAAAGAAGGAAAAAACCTGGAGAAATAGAGGAGAAGTTTACATGTGTGAAGGCCGTATGGAATACGGTCGTTGAAATGAATTCCTATATATATTTATATATAAGAAGGGATTTGCTTTTCCTTGGTGTGGAAGAATATAAATAGTGCTACAGATGTTATTTGGGAAAGAGGAAAAGAAGTGAAATTGTGTTCAAATAGACCTTTGGAGTGGGCAGGGGACTCATATCCTGAAATAAAAATTCAAGAAGAAATAGATCTATGCTTATGTACTTAAGTCTGGGGAGTTATCATGATTTACTATTGCACTATATTGCCATGACATCTTTATGAAGTCACTTTAATCTTTCCTATATTTTTAATTAGAAGTGATTTAGCCAATGCCTCTGCTCCTTGGCAGCAATGGACTTAAATGGCTATGGAATAAAAAAATGAATAATAAATGTTACCCGCCCCTCTAAACACCTTAGACTGACCTAGGAGATGTGATCACTCTCTGCATGTCAAAGATACTTCAGAAGTGGAATTTGGAGAAATGGGGTTTCACACTCCATCTCCCATCTTCTTTCTGTTTTAACACAGATCTTGATATAATGCTTTGTACTTAGTAAAGCATTTTTACACAGTTTAGTCTCCTCAGTGACTATGGTCAGTGAATTTTATATAGTCCCATTTCCTGAAGAGCTTGTACTTAAATCCACTGCCATCTTAATTCTCTGTGCCCTTTGGATGGGAGGGGGAGAGATTAGGTGAGTAGAAGACTTTTTGTGGGTATAATTCTGATGCATTCTTTCCCTATAACCCTAACAAACATTTGCCTTTGACTTTGCCTATAAATTATCAAAGTCTAGTTGACACCAGTTATATTAGTTTTCTAGGGCTTCCATAACAAGGTGCCATAAAATGAGTGGCTTAGAGAAACAGAAATTAAATTTCTTACTATTCTGGAGGCTGGAAGTCTGAGATCAAGATGTCAGTAGGGTTAGTTCCTTCTGAGTCCCTTCCCCTTGGCTTATATATGGCCACCTTCACCCTGTGTCTTCACATGGTCTTCCCACTGTGTTTTTGTCCTAGTCACTTCTTACAAGGACACTACTCATATTGGATCAGGATCCACTTTTATGACCTTATTTTAACTTCATTACTTCTTAAAGGACTCTATCACCAAATTTAGTTACATTCATTCAACATAGGAATTGGGGATTGGGTGCATAATTCAGGCCATAATACAACACAAACACATGACCAGGTGTCAAGCATGGAAATAGAACTTTATGTTTTCATTAGTGTCATACCTTCTGCTTTCCTGAACTACCAGCACAAAGTTTCTATTATCACCAGGGGATTTAGGAAGGCAATAAAAAGACTATTCTCTACAAACTCTTCCCTTTAATTTATTGTCAGCTTTCTAAGAGATTTTCCTTATTGGCATACTGAATCTGGCAAGGGAGAATTTTAATTTTAGATAGGTTGCCCTGTGGGTGGTCAAATTGTGCCCTTCACAAATGCAACCCAAGCTCCACTCTTCAAGCCATGAGCCAGGTCAATCTGGGAGGAGGGCTACCTTTCCTTTTGAATAAGGACACTGTCTGCCTAGGGCTTCATCTATCCAAAGGGGGCACTTTTTCAAATATATCCACCCCAAAGGGATATGATTTATCATGATATATTATATGATATATCATAAAATAATCATAATATCTGGAGGTTTCCTTTTTTTTCCTTCTCTCTCTCTCTCTCTCTTTTTTTTTTTTTTTTTTTTTTTTTTTTTTTGCCTCTTGGTAGTATTGCATGTAGAAGAGAAAAAAAAATGATTATTTTATTCAGGAGATTTCATGAAGCCCTTCTCAGTAACACTTCAGGAAAGCTTCCTACTCAGAAGTCAGGGTTTCTGAAGAGAGCCAAGCTTCCACTCACCTTACTCATGGTCTACTCAGCTGCTTGAGTTCTCAGCTGCAGAATACTAGGACTTCAACAAAAGATGATTTTGTTTGCTTTATAATTTTTATTCATTTTTTGAATAGTGAAACATTTCAGAATGTTTCAATGTTATAAAACATTACAATGTATTCAAATGTTCAAAATCTCATGTTCAAAATTGAAAAGGTGTGAAAAACTCTGCAGGTCTAAGTCTTCAGAGAGGCAGAGACTTGCTAATTTAAAGTGTGGCCCATGACTCAGCCACAGCAGCAGCACCTTGTAAGAAATGTAGACTCTCTGATCCTACTACAGACCTATAGGACCAAAACTGCATTTCAACAAAATCCAGGTGATCCACATACACATAAAAATTGACAACCATAGTAGATGCATGAGTGTAAACATTGTGAATCTGAGTCTCAGCTATAGCACTTTTTCAACACCAAGGCAGGCCAAGTCCAACCTCATCTTCTTAGTATCCATGTCTTAAATCCCTAAAACCTATGGCCATATGAGTGGAGTTAACAGCAACAGCAAGTATATTATTCATTACTCAAGTATATTATTCATATATTCAGCATAATTTGTTTCACTAGCTTTGTTGCATATAGTTAATCTGAGCAACTGTGTAAATAGCAACTCTCCCACAAACAGGAAGAACAGAATAGACAGACGAATCCCATAAAGTATCCCACGACAGGGAGACTGTCACACTTTGATAATTTTTGCTCACTTGATGGAGTGTATGTGTGTGTGTGTGTGTGCATGGAGGGAAGAAGGGATACTGTCTTACTTCTAGTATTAGAGGTGGGTAATGCTTAAAAATTGAGTTTTCATTTGGAAACTCTAGAACTCATTCTGATCAGAATTCATATATGATATCCAATCCATTTCTACAATGGGAAAAAGATCATTTGGGCCCCCTAGAAAGTAGGGTATCATTGCCTTTGCTTCTCTCTCAAAGAAATAGTGTGTATATTGTGGTATGTACTCATAGAAAGACTCAGTTTAGATTGGTTCATTTAGTATTGGATAACCTTTTGTTAATTTGAATAATCCTATAATAAACATAAATGAATTGAAAGGCAAAATGGAGTTCCACATATTGGATGCTATCCAATGCAATGAATATAATGCGGGTCACTTTATGTCTTAGGCATCCGTAATTTCAAAAGATTGTTTTATGCGTAAATGAATAAATATGTATATATTATTTTCCTTCCCCTTTCAATAATTGGGAGCATATACAATATTGTGGGTACCTTTATCATATCTCTCATATTTGCACACCTCTCTTATTGCAACTGCAAGGACTAATCACGAGTTGCTCACTTATGAGGCATAGTCAGGTATAAAAGCTTCATTTAGAGTGACTCAATGCTTCTCCAGAGCTCTCTGGTGAGACCACCAAGGCTAAAATTATGATAAAGATGAAAAGTCACTTTCTTATATTCTTATGTCTTGAAATAATTTATTAAAAATTATTATGAATTTATTTTCTGAGAGGGTAATACATGTACAAGATACAAACAGTAAAAGGAAACAAAGAAAACCAGAAAAGGAAGTCTTTTCAACTCTTGACTTCTAGTTACCTAGTTCCTGTCCCACATGTCTTCTGAGGCTTTGTTGTCTGTCCCTTCACCCCTATATTTCTTGTTTTGGCTTCTGAGAAGAGAATTTATCCTGACAGAGAAACAAGCTGCATTAAATGGTTATTTTTTCACAATGGGTATTTAATCCAAAGGCAGTTTTCATGGCTTCCCAGGCTCCTCAGGTATAAACCTGGAAGATGATTCTTACAATTTGGCTTTTTTTAAGGGATGAAGAAAACTTCAAAAACCATATAAAATTGGGGCGCCTGGGTGGCTCAGTTGGTTGAGCAACTGCCTTCGGCTCAGGTCACGGTCCTGGAGTCCCGGGATCGAGTCCCGCATCGGGCTCCCAGCTCCATGGGGGAGTCTGCTTCTCCCTCTGACCTTCTCGCCTCTCATGTTCTCTCTCACTGTCTCTCTCTCTCAAATACATAAATAAAATCTTTAAAAAAATTTTAAATAAACCATATAAAATTAATGCTGCCTGTATTGATGTATCAAATATTCACTTTTAAAATCTCTCTGAATCTTAGTGAGATAGGCATTCTGAAACAGAATTAGGAAAAAATGGAGCTCATGAATATGGTCGTTCCATTTCCTTTCTCTCTATATGGCCCTTTAAGTCTATTAGATAGTCACTTCATGAAACATTTCTAACCCTTCACAATGATCCCTAAATTTGTTTTTAGTTGTGACTACTGTTTCTAGTTCCAAATTCGGTTGGGTACACATAGAGAAACTAGAAGAATTTCATATATCTGTGTTATTAATATGATTTAAGCAATGAGAGTTTAATTTATTAACATTTATATTTAAACACAAAATTAACCAAGTTTTAAGATAAAATTGAAACCTTCAAAGAGAAATTAAGCCCATGGCACCATATTTTTTTTCTACCTCTAGAGGAAATTCTTGGAAAATTTTGCTAAGTGTTATAAATACATAAGTCTCTGCAGAATTTGAATGATGAGCTAAAACCGGCATATACAAAATGAAGAGCAAAGAGTAGGTGTTTAAATTGGAATGTGGGAGGTGAACAGTTTTTCAGTGACTTAGTCAAATGCATGCAATTTAATGATGTAACTGTGAATCATTGAAATAAGAAAACACTGATGGAACCCAGTTGCAGCTAAGAATATGTCCTATGTTAATAGGAGACATATGTATATATATGTATATATATGTCTCCTATTAACATAGGACATATACATATATAATACACACACACACACACACACACACACACACTACAATGTGAATATCTTTCTACACTCCTAAGAGTCAGATAATTAAATTCTACTGTCAAACAAGTGTTGATTTTAAAAATCATTATTACCTTTATTAAACAGCATTTTAATAGCTGCTAAAAGAAGGTAAATCCTATTAACTACAGACAATTTGTTCTTTGTTCTCAGGAAAACTAGAGTGGTAGTTAAAGAGCAGTTATTAAAAGATGATAGAAAAAAATGTCAAAAAGCAAAAAAAAAATTTTTTCTCCCCCCACCCCCCAACTGGTTTAACTAAAATGCCATGATTTCCTTTTGGCATTATAAATTCATGTTACCTTTCTAGCCTTCCACCTCCAGTTATATTGTGAGAAGTTTTGGTGATTTTACTTAAAATATTTTAGCATATTTTTAGTATATTGAATTATTATACTATTGGGTCATATGACAAAATATTTTTTTTTTATAATTAGTGTGAAGTGTGAACTATATGTAAGTGTAAATTAACATTAATCTATACCTTAGGGGTAGTTGATTAGCCTTTGAACTGCTTGGATCAGTTTGAACGGTGGACACAGCAGATTTTCAAATATTAATATCTAAATCTAAACCAGAGACATTGGTAATTAGCCCATGAAAAACATTTCATTGATGAGATGAGCAATATTCAAAGTGTATAGTAGACAATAAAGATTATGCAGATCTATGCCCTTGAGTAAAGTAAAAGTGTTTCACAGGACCTGCATCCTAATCTTGTCAGAGTAGTCCCTTAGGCCTAGGCCTTCCTTTGATCCCATGACCCCACTCACAGGTAACCATTATGTAACCTGATACAAAAAGAATTTTGCTTATCCTATCAGCAAAATATTGTGTCTGTTTTGAAGTGAACCTTTTGTACTATATGCTTATTGGAACACCCAAGAGCTGAGAGTGGCAAGAGGTGATATGGCTGTTTTTCTGCCTACTTGCTATGAGATATTTGTAGGATTGAGAGAATGATATCTTGGACTTGCTTTCCTGTACTGTAGTGCTTGGAAACTAAGTAGTAAGGGGCAAGATGCATAGAATCATTTGGAATCCAATGATTTTCATTATCAGATGCTGACAATTATTCAATTAACTAACACTTTTTACGTTCGTATCAAACATTTCAGGTTTAAATACCCAACCAAAGTTGGAGAGGATCTCTTGGTCTATCCTGGTGAATATTCCATGTATATTTGAAAAGAATGTGTATTTTGTTGTTGGATGTAGTTTTCTATAAAGGTCAAGTAGGACAAATTAGTAGATGCTGCTGTTCATGTCTTCTGTATCCTCACTGATTTTCTGTCTGCTATCAATTACTGAGATGAGTGTTGATGTCTCCAGTAGTAACTGTGTGTTTGTCTATTCTCTTCTCATTTCTGTAAGCTTTTTCTTTATGTGTTTTGGAGCTCTAAAATTAGTTAGGCACACATTTAGGGTTGTTACCTCATCTTGATGAATTGACCCTTTTCTAATTATGTAATGTCCCTTACTCTACTTTTTTATGACTAATGTTTACATGGAATATCCTGTTTTTCCTCTTCTAAAAGCACCATAAACCTTTAAATTCCCTGTTATAAATAATCTCTAATGCTAGAAAATGGGGAGTGTTTGGGAGGAATTTCAATCTTGGATGCTTTACTGTGACTAAACTGCATGAAAGTAACAGATGACTTAACAGAACTATTGCCAGAACTGTTTCAGAATCCAGTTCTGAGATGTAGTCCTTAAGATTGTATGTGAACACTCTCTCCTTTAGATATAATGACTCTGAATACTAAAGCCCTATGAAAAAAGCAACACCTTTAAAACGTATCTCTTAAAAATAAATTATCTATTCATTTTGGGTATTTAAAAAAGAAATCATTATAAAAGACGTAACTATAATATAAAAAGTACTTTCTTTTTTTCCCCACAAACCTGCAAACCTAATATTGATTGTCTTTGCTAAAACTGTTGAATGGCCTTTGATATTCTTTTATGTGTTCAATAATATGTCTGTCCAGTCTAATGAAATATTGTTCCTCAATTTGTACGGGATAATGGTACAATAAAATGTAGGCTTAAGCATGAAAAGCTTGTCAATACAATTTACTGTGTTTTTCTTTTTTGTAGGTTTTCAGTGATGCAAAAAAGTCATGATATTATAGAGCTATACCCATAAAGCATCCATCACATAACTCTCCTACTCTCTATGCTAAACAAGTTATTAAAAAATATTAACACAAATTATGGGACAAATGTTTTATTTTTAGAATAATAGGTATCCCCTTGTTAATTAAAACATTGTTGTTTTATTTTTGATGAAAGGAACATTTTCATTTTGTTTTGCATGCCAAAGCAAAACAAATATAATTATTGCCTTTTTCTTCCAAGTCCTTAAAGAGATTACTATCATTCTCCACTTGGCAAATCTAGACTTATAAGTAAACAGCTGTTGATTTATTTCTCCTTCTCTAAGGATTTTGATCTCAGTACTTAGAATTTTTTAATTAGTAGAAGACAGCACAAGAAGATTAAAAACAACAAAATGCAAAAATATGTTGTAATAAGTGTGTTTAAAATGAGAGTCTTGAGGTGGATATTGCTAGGTTTTGGAAAGGGGAAGATACATATATCTCTGATCTCTTTATTTCAAGCAGAGAATGACTAAGCAACAAAAACAAACAAAAAATCAATTGCTTTATGGGTTTGTCGGGAGCTTAGCTCTGTTAAGGGAAGCTACAATGGGAAAGTTCAGCTATTAGGTCACAAAATGGGAAAGATAAACTATCAGGGACCAGATGCTGGTAGTGGACTAGAGACTCATGATGCTAATGAGGCGTTGCAGGTCAAGTCTCTTGTAAGGCAGTAGAGGATCAGGGTCTGTGGAGCAGAGAGGAATGGAGAGTGGTGCTGGAAGAGGTCATTGCCAGCATTTCTAGATAGAATAAACAATACAGAATGTTATAGTCAGAAGGGAAAATCATTATCTTAGTACCAAAGATAAGCATATTGTTCATCAATTTAGAGGTGAGAGCTTCACATTAGAGCATCACACTTGGTGTTACACTATTAAGAAGAGAAGTTGAAAATACCAAGGAACTAGCTGCAAAAGGGATTTTCACTAAATCTCAGTATAACTCACAAGATATTGGGTATGAGGTATTTATTTAAGCACTGATGTCTTGACTTACTGTTGCTAGAAGAATGTATGCTGTACACATCATCATGTAATACAAATTGTGCTGCATTGAAAGGGCATCGCTTTTCAGTCCCAATTAAGAGCAGCAAGTGATGAGTTGTAAAATCCTTTATTCACCATTTCAAGTTTCCAGAGATTTCATCTCAATGGAAAAAAATGCAAACCAACATTCATTTTTTAAAGACAGAAGATTGCAATAATCTACAACCAGTGGTGGACAGGTTGTTAGAGAATATATTGGAGGAAAGATTTCCACAAAAGCCAATGGATCAAAACTCTGTACATGAAGTTTATATTTTGAGCAAATCGTAGAGGGCCGAATGGCAGCTCCTAAACTACCTGAATGTCATTACTTCTAATTTGCCTGGACAACATGCATTCCTCCTCAGTCCTACCTCCAGAAGATTTTTCCCCCTGACAACAAAATAGTCTAATCAGTTATAGTACTGCATCCTACAGACCTCAGTTACTGTCTTAAGGGGTGAGCTAACTGGTATTTCTTTTCAGAATGCAGATTTGACATAATTTCCTCAAGTTTTTAATGGATTCCTCTACTTCTTACATGATTATATCTTCTTATCGTATCCTGTATATATTTCTTTTGTACCATTTATGACACAGAAATGTACTTGTTTTTATATGTCAGCCTTTAGCTTACCATCAGACTTGTGAGAATCTTAAAAAGAAATTGTTCCTTATTTGTCTGTTACCTCTAGTACTTAACACAATCCTGATACTACACAGTCATCCACTAAATATTTGTTGGATGAATGCTTTCCTTTTCAGTACTCTTCTAAGACATTGTTGCCCCTGTTCAGTTTAAATTCTTCTTACTCTAATTCTTCAGCTAAAATACCACTTCGGCAGCAATGAACTTAGCTATCGAAAATGCAAACCCTATTTGAATTCAATATCTCTTTAAGTATTATTGCTTTTATAGCATTTTTTTCCATTTGTCTAATTTTATAGGTGAATGTTTTAGTTCAGATATTTATGTTTATGAGTATTATTACAAAGGATAAATGGGTTTGTACTTTGATGCTGGAAAAAAATTAATAGAAATGGTAACATAAAAGCACTAGTTTCATTTAAATTCCAGAAAAAAAAACCCACAACACTTCTTCTTCATAACTTTTATTACATAGATTAAGCTAGTAATTCATAGTAAATTAGGGAACACAATATAATTTAGTAAATTGAAGCAGTAAAGCCGTTCCAGTGCTAGGTAATTATAAAAGGCTCACCTTGAGGAAGTAGAGATAATGGAGAGGGAATATAAAATATTTACCACTTTCCTTCCTTCAATGTTACTTCACTGATTTTAGTTATGGAACAAGGGACTATTCCGAGTATGGAATATCTTAAAAAGAGATATAATGAAGATACTACTCTATTATAAGGGCAGCTTATTATATATTTTCTATTCAGTAATATTTATTTAAAGAGCTATGAGGTCAAATGTTTTATAGTTCTAGAATTTCAGAATTATCTTGAAGATAAATGTTTATATTTTGGACATTTTCTTTTCCATTTAACATACAGTTGGATTTGATTTGCTAGATATTGTTAGTTTTATGGTTTTGGGAGGGGATTTTAATCCCAAATTATGACTGAAATAAACGAGTGATTTTTTTTTTTTTTTGAACTATTCCTTTTTGGCTTTGGTATAGATTATATTAACTTTGTGATCATTTGCTTTATGTATCATCTTGGCTTGCCTACAGTCCCCAGTTATTTAATCAAACATTAAACTGGGTGTTACTGTGAAAGTATTTTATAGATGTGTTTAAAGTCCATAATCAGTTGACTTTAACTAGGCAGATAATCCTAAAATATTTACTGAATGATTATCTTATCCTGCATAAGCCTCATTCACTCAGTTGAAAGGTCTTCCCTCAGAAAGTATTACTTCAACTGTAGATGGCAGTTTCAGCTCTTGCCTATGAGTTCCACTCACTTCTTTTTTTTTTTTTTTAAGATTTTATTTATTTATTTGACAGACAGAGATCACAAGTAGGCAGAGAGGCAGGCAGAGAAGGAGAGGGTGAGGCAGGTCCCTTCCTGAGCAGAGAGCCTGACGTGGGGCTCAATCCCAGGACCCTGGGATCATGACTCGAGCCGAAGGCAGAGGCCTTAACCCACTGAGCCACCCAGGTGCCCCAATAGACATTTTAAAAATTTTGTTTTAGGAAAATTTGCAAGGAATCAATGTTGGCTCTATTGTCCTGTCAATTATATCTTTACTTTCTATTTCATTAATTTCTGATTTTAATGTTATTGGTTTTCTTTAGTTTTCTTTAGATTGTTCTTTTGTTCTTTACTTAACTCCTAATTTGGACAGTTAGGTAATTTAAGTTTTTTACTCTTTTCTAATATGTGTATTTGAGTCTATAAGTTTGCCTTTAAATGTTCTTTTAGCTCCATCTCACAAGTTTAGATATGTATTATTTTAAATGTCGTATGGAACCAAACATTGTTTTCTGCTTTCGTGTGTTGAAAGCAGATCACTGAACTGTTTTCTCTGGAAGATTCCTGTCCCAAGAAGATAAAACTGCAAACCAATAGATGACTTTACTGTTTGCCTAAGGAAATTCTTTAAACCGATTTATCTGGGCTTAAAAAATAAGTTTTTTAAGGAAAAGTACTTTGCTCATTAAGACAAACAGCTTGATTCTCATTCAACACTGGAAGAAAATTCTCCATGTGCTAATGTAAGGCTCCGAATTCCTAAAGAATAGATACACTTAAACATGTTTATTTTTATTTGTTTGTTTATTTGTTTATTTGTTTATTTGTTTATTTATTTATTTATTTATTTTAGGTGGGGAGGGGTAGAGGGAGAGAGAGAATCTCAAGCAGGCTCCATGCTCAGGAAGGAGTCCAACATGGGGCTGGATCTCATGACCCTGATCATGACCTGATGTGAAATCAAGAGTCAGTTGCTTAAGCAACTGAGTCACCTAGGTGCCCCTAAACATTTTTAGATAGACATATCTGCCACTTATTTTATTTTATGAATTCTGTCACTTACTTCTTAAGTATCTATCATACATTTGTTTATCCAGCCTGATTCCTTTTCTAAGTGCATTAGATGTTGAGGTTTCACCAAAATAGGGTGTGACAGACAATTTGTTTTTTATAGTGAGAAATACCTTAAGAATGCAAACTAAAACAACAAAAGTTATTATTCATTTTTTAGGCATTCTTAGTTGTCAAACATGTAATTTTTCTGTCAAGCCAATTCAAAGCTCTTTATACCATGCTGAATGGTGATTCAAGAAAGAGCCTCTGAGAGGCTCCCATGCAAAGCTTGAAGCTCTTTCCTATTTTGAGGACGAATATATGGACATGGGGTCTGAACAAAGAATTCTGTTGGAGCTATGGTGGAACTTTCAGTGTAACCAACTAAGAGGGTAAGGTCTTTTGTTTTTGTATCTAGGGCTCCCTGCTTTGGAATATTTATTGTTTCCTGTTCTTTTCTGTCTTTTGAACTTCCTGTGTGTGATGTCGTATGAAAACCCTCAACATGCTCATGCTCCATGGCTCATCCCCTATCCTCTCAGAAGGCCAAGCAGAAGCCTAGCTGTGTCTCATGGAAAGGAGAAAGGAGATAGCATGGTGAAGCCCTACGGTTGGCTGGGGAAAGTGCTCACTCCATGTAGGAGTTCCTTCCTTGGGCTTATTCTCCATGTTTATATCCTTCAGGGACCTATGGGTAGGCAGCACTTTGGTGGGTGGTCTCTTCCCTTGATCTGACAAAAATGTTATTTCTCCTCTCTTTCCCTCCCTCTCTTTTCTCATTATTTCATATTGGCAAAGCAATTATATTGTTTTTATGTTTTTATGGGTATATTGGAGGGAAAAAAACCACAAAATTTAATCTTTGCATAAAGGAGATTCTTTAAGGAGACAGATAAGAATTGAAACTTTGATAGTTTTTAGTTAGTTTCTTTGTTGATTCACACGCAGTTCCATATCAATGTGTCCCAAGGGTTCTTCTGTACTTGTGGTATCAATATAGATACTGGGTGTAGAACCTAAGAACTATAGCTTGAAAGCAGGGAGGAACATGAAATAGTCATGCTTGACATTCACACTAGCAGGCAGATTTCTGTATAAAAGTGACAGAATTTTAGGAGACATTTAAGAGAGGAGCAGACAATTCTTTGAAGAAATAAGTTAAGGATTTAGTAGGCAGCTACATATAAGAAAAGAATACCTACATGGAGAGAACACCTACAGAGAAGAAAAGTTCTCAACACTGTTTTGTTAACAAATCTACTGACAAGCAAATATAAACAGCAAAAGAGTTGAATAATACTTGTTAAGAGTTGAGTGTGGCAGTTGCCCTAATGTAGTGAGCAGGAGCTTTGGTGTTGGAAAGGCCTGGGGGGCAACATTGGTGGTATTTGTCATCTAAAAACAAATATTTTGTAAAGCCTAGATGAAGTAATAAAGACAGAGTAGGGCATAGTTCCCAGAAGCTGGGAGTAGGGCAAAGAAATCCTGGGGGTGATAAAATGCCCTAGGTCTTAAATATAGGTGGTGGTTATACACTGGGTGCTCCTGTCAAAATTCATAGAACTGTATGCCTAAAAACAGTTAATTTTGCTGTATTTCTTCTTATATCTGAACATCATTGGGGGCCCAACCCATAAGCTGCAATCTCTAAAGAGAAGCAGGGAAATCTCAGCATCTGAGATGCTCTTTGCATGCCCTTTGGGCACTACCCTTAATTTCTCTTTCTGTCTCCGCCCCACGACTCTCTTCTCTAAGCTATTTAGGTATTCTTCAGTTATCTGTGTTGCCACAGAGTTACTGTATGCCCACGGACAGATGGTCCTCAAAGGAACCACATCTTAGGATGCAGTTAAGAAATAATGTAATTTATAGAATAAAATATAATACAATTTTGGGGTGATATATATCAGCTTCTAAACAGAATTCTTTTGTTTTTTAAGATTTTATTTAGTTATTTGACAGAGATCACAAGTAGGCGGAGAAAGAGAGGAAGGGAAGCCAGCTCCCTGCTGAGCAGAGAGCCCGAAGTGGGGCTTGATCCCAGAAGCCTAGGATCATGACCTGAGCCGAAGGCAGAGGCTTTAACCTATTGAGCTACCTAGGTGCCCCTAAACAGAATTCTTGATACTGTGATACTTATCTAGAATGATGGTGAGTATATAGTTTTTTAGACATCTTACTAGACAGTTTACATACATCTGTACCCCCCCAACTCTTGAGCCCTTAATCCTCCAGTGTCCCTTGGTTTTGTCCCAGACCATGCAATCTGTGCTACGCATAATTTTGTTGCTGTAAAGAGAAATTGAGGTCCAGTTAGAGACAGGCTCTTTGATGGCGATTTTGAGCATCTTTTAATCCTTAATTTTAGATCTGGAGCTTTAGAAGTTAACAGGTTTCCTTGTTGAAGAGTTGAAGTTCTGCTGTAAAAATATTTTTAGTTTCTAAGACTGCTAATATAGTCAATATTGTGAAAGGATAAATATTTTGCTTGAAAATATTTTAATTCTTTCAAGAGACAATAGAGCCACATATATAATAAATATAACATGAATGAAAATAGCTTTCTGTCTCAGTGTAGCTGTACCATTATATAAGATTGCCTTAAGCCAATATTGCTTTCTTGCTTGCTATTACAATAGCGTCTTAGCTCTTCTTGCTGCTTCCATTGTCCTTTTCCTCATAATGATGAGCTTTTTTGTTTTTTGTTTTCTTTCTTTTTTATTTAGCACAATAGTCAGAGTCCACTTTTAAAATCTTAAATATGATTTTACTACATCCCTGCTTAAAATTCTTCACTGGTATCCTGCTGTTCTTAGAATATGATTCGATTCCTTAGCTTTTGTCTTTGCTACAAAGACTTAGAATGATGTCATTTAGGTCTACCTCTTCAACCATGGCCTCAAGCATTGTCCAAGAGTCTTGGGCTCTCAGTGTGTGTGTGTGTGTGTGTGTGTGTGTGTGTGTGCATGTTTATATACATATATATGTGTTTGTATATTTTAATTATATATGAAGTTACATATTATATAACAGTGACAAATAATCCTTGATTAATTTCTAATTGTTAACGTCATGGGTTTTACCCAAATTAGTAGGATATGTTCCTTGTCCTCAAGATATTTAGAATCTAAAAGAAGAAATGCAACTAACTATGATGCAAAGCAGGAAAGAAAGGACTAGGAAGGATAGTTTGGGGCTAATTTTTATGAAATAAGTGGGACAGCTTAAAGGAAATTTGTTTCTTATTTAACTTCTGCACCATATTCTATAAATGATGTAAGGTAAAATTCATGAGTAGAGAAAATACAACAAGGTAACATAAATTAAACTTGGGGTAAATGGATAATAAAGAATATGAACTTGGGGATGCCTGGGTGGCTCAGTGGGTTAAAGCCTCTGCCTTCAGCTCAGGTCATGATCCCAGGGTCCTGGGTTGGAGCCCCGCATTGGGCTCTCTGCTCAACAGGGAGCCTGCTTCCTCTTCTCTCTCTGCCTGCCTCTCTGCCTACTTGTGATCTCCACCTGATAAATAAATAAAATCTTTAAAAAAAAAGAATATGGACTAGAAATATGAAACAAAGCCAGAAATAATATGAAAACTTGTATATTAATAACTACCATATCTTCCATGAGAGGGTCACAAATTGGCTTTAAATTTTCTAGTAGCAGACTTATAAATGGGGAATTGATTACTTATGTGCTTTCTAGTGTCCACAAGATACAGAGAATCCCTGTTGTTCTTTAGAAGTGTCACTCCATTTATAATAAGAAATTAGAAGAATTGACTCTGGAAGTTTACCGCAAAGAGGAAATTGTGATATGATATGTTCTACATCCTTGAAAGCACCTTCACAGTTTTGTCAGAGAGCCATCGAAATGGTGAATGTGACAGGGTTATTTTAGAACAATATAGGCTGATAATTTTGTATGTCAATTATACTTCAATTAAAAAAAAGAGCAATAAGGCTGTGACATGTCACAGTTCTGCAGAAGGTTAGTATAATTCGGTTTAGTTCTTCCCAGCTGATCTAGCTTAATCTAACAGTTGATTTTAGGAAAAGCTGGAAGAATATAAGGTTGGCTCATGAAAGTGGAATTTGAGTTAAGCCTGCAAATTCGAAGTAGAAACTTTATAAAAATAGATTGGGAGAATAGTATGAACAAAGAGGAAGAAAAACGATTCTGTAATTGGGGGGAGGTAAATAGTTCAGTGTGGTGAAAGCGGTGGTTCTCAGCACAGCCTACACGTTAGAATCACCTGGAAAGCTCCCTCCTAGAGATGCTGATTTCATCAGTCTGGGCTGGATCCTGGGCATAATTTTTGAAGGCTCCCCAGGTGATCCTAAAGCACAGCTGGAAGTGGGAAAACTAAACTACACCTTGTTCCTTAAATGTGGATCGTGGACTGGCACGGGCTGCCTGGTCTGGCATTGTAGGTTATGGGCCGTGAAAGGTAAGTTGGACCAGGTGTGGAAGGTTTTGAATATTGTTCCTAGGAAATTAGCTCCTTGAGGCTCCTCAAGGGCAGGGATAGGCCATTTCACCTAGTGCGACGGCCTAGCAGTTTTGTTAATTGCTTTTTATAAGTTGTAATGTTTGTCCCTTAGTATTGGTAGCCTGCCTCAACATTTTACAACTTGATTTTACAACATTTTACAACAGCCATTTTCCTAATTTTTGTAGGTATGGCAAATTGTCTTTTTAAAACGTACTTTCCCCTCCATTGTCGCGTTCGCGGGAACTAACTGTGTTATATTCCATGCTACTCTTTGGTCTTGCTCCCTGTTTCCTTTCCCTCCAGCCATGCAGATCCCCTTGTGTGATTTTATCAGGATTTTAGTCAGCAACTTTAGGGCACAAGTGATGAAATTACAAAATATTTCAGGTAAAACAATCACATGATTTTCTTGAGTTCTTTTAACCATATTTTGAAAAGAAATATGATGTCTAATAATAAATCACCTAGACACAGCAGGAGCACTTGCGGCAATTTTAGTGAAATTTGTGTCTCCTGAGTTTACTAATGAAAATGAATGGGACAACTTCTCTGTTCCCACAAACTCTCCAAAACCTTTGCTACTTCTCAATAGGCAGCAGCTGTAATTGAATAGAACACGGAGATTGATGCTAGGATTAAAGGTTATGAGCTATGAAGACAGCTGAAAACTTAGATCCAGAAAGTCTATGAAAGGCAGGCTATTGAAATGGAATTTTGTGGGCTTTTTTGTTTGTTGCTTTTGTTTATTGTGTGTCCAAGGCTAATTATACTAATTAGATCAGAAGGCATGAATGGAAATTAAAGAAAAAGCCATTCAGGAAAAAAAATAATAAAGCATCAGGAATTGCTTTGTTAGTTGATGACTCAGGAGAAAGAATTGAAGAATGGTTTCATCCTTCACCAAACCCTGGAAATGTATTGTGTGGAAATGGAATTTTTCTGAGCAGAGGTTGTATTCTGTGCTCATGCCATTACATTATCTTGGTCATTGAATTTGAGGACTCAATATGAAGGAAAATGAGCTTATATAAAAATAAAATATAGTATATAAAGGATCAGAAAATCCATAAAATAAAATCAGAATCATTTCTGAGTTGAGAATTTGTTGAAAATTTTTATGAGATGTCAGTAGTCCTATGAAAGTAAAAAACATATTTGTTAAAGCACCTCCAAAAGCAATAATAAGATCATCTAGTTGCATAACAACTGCTTGTGTATTTTGAGAATCATTCTGTTATGGGCAAAGAAGGATCTTCATACCACTGTCATACAAGGGTACTTTAGTCCAGGAAATGGCACAGCAAAAAAAAAAAAAAAGTATTGAAGAGGTAAATTGCAAGTCAGATTTACTGGCTACTTTTGGGTGGAATTCATTTATTTATTCAGAGCCACTCTTGATCTCAGCATTGTGGGTTCAAGCCCTACGTTGGATGTAGAGCTTACTTAAAAATAAAAAAAAATTATTTATTTAGTAAGTATTTGTTTAGTACCTCCTATGTCCACGGTTGTGTTAGATAACTAGTTGGAGAACATGGTGCTACAATTTGTAAATACAAGAAGTCATGAGAACCAGAGAATCCTTATCAGGTACTTAGATTAAGTAAGTCTTTGGAAGAAAGTGATTAAAAATTTAGAATGTGGTCAAATGGTTGAGTAGGCATTACAGTATATGACTTATTCAGAGGTTGCTTTTAAAAGGCCACACTGACTGAAATAGAGAAAACAAAGAGGATATAAAGAACCTTCTGTTTAACCTTAACATGATTTCTAAAATTAGCAAAGAACATACCACTAGATTAAAACATATAATCCATCAAACTGCAGTCAGTATACTACCAATGATATGTTTGGTTTTTCAATATGTTTTGAAGAAACTGACTGATGAGTGAGGCAGACTGTAATATGCCGCCTTAAAAATTGCAAGTTAGCAACAGTCTGGTCTGAGAGAAGGAAAATTCATATATTCTTGGACCATTACATATATTAATATATGATATTATTATGAATTTAGTGATTTTTCCTGAGAATCACAAGTCAACAGTAATACATATTTATTGAGTGTCTAGTATCTATTAGCACAGTTCCTAGCACTTGGGATACCTCAATAAAAACAGCTGCCTTCCGGGCTTCTGGGTGGCTTGGCCGGTTAAGTGCTGGGTTCCCAACTCTTGGTTTAGGCCCAGGTCATGATCTCAGGGTCATGGGAATCAAGCCCCCCCCCACCCCCCAAGCTCTGAACACTCAGCAGGAATCAGTGGAGAATCTGCTTGAGATTCTCTCCCTCTCCCTCTGCCCCTTTCCTCACTCTTTCTCTCTCTCAAATAAATAAATAAAATTAAAAAAACACACACACAAAAAACCTTGCTTCATGGAACTTACATTCTAACAAGGGACATTTATTTCCGGTCAATAAAAATAAATATTACAGATAAGTAAATTATATCTAGCTAGGCAATAGGTGCTATGGGAGAAGAGAAAACTAGAACATCGTAAGAGAAATCTAGAATTTAGGATGAGTTATAATTTTAAATAGAATGGTCAGGTTGAGTTTCATTGAGATGGTGATACCTGAGTACTAATGTGAAGGAAGTGAGAAAGAATTTGCAGAATGGATACTGGGGAAAGGGACTTGTAGTCAGTGGGAAGAGCCAGTGCCAAGTCTTAAAGGGAAGACGGTGCTGATCATTGAGAGGCAAGAGTAGTACATTTAGATAGACAGTGGAGGATTCTGTGGGGCTTTCTGTGTACTTTGACTTCTATTCTGAGTTAAATAGAATATCTGACTTAGATGTTAACTGGATTTACTGAGGTTATTTGAGGAGAGACAAAGGAGAAAGAAGGGCACACATTTCATAATCTCTACAAGTAAGGATATTCCAAGACTCACAAGAAGAAACTGTTTTTTTTTTTTTTTTATGTTTCTGAGGACTGTGCTTTAGAAGAACCAGTTGACTTGGTTGTCATGACTAATTTATATCTGAAATTGAATTGCATCTGAAATATGTAGTGACTTAGATTGAATGACTTAATTCTACCATGACCCAGCTGTGTTTTTTTCATCATGATAGGAGGGACTAAAACGAGTTGATTTGGCCTGAAAAGTCACTTTGATTCGAAAAAGGATTTGAGATGCTAAGTAGACTAACACAACTATCAGCCATGTGTCTGAAAAATACAAACCAAAGAGCCACATATGTCTGATAATATATACACGTTTTTTAATAATAAAATGATGTAACTTAGAGGTGAAAGAAGCCTGAGATCATTTTGTGTCATTTACCTCTTGGTGGTTTGTGGTATTAGTACCCCACTTTGGGTCCTGGGGATTAGGAGAGTGGGAGAACAGTCTAAATGAAAAGCTTGTTGTTATTTTGTTGTCATACAGCTTCATTATTTACTTGGTTATAAAATCCTTGTTATAAGAAAGTCTTTGTTTTCAGAAATAAAAAAGAGAGAAAAACTTATTAATTCCACCCTTCCCCTATGACAACGTGCACTAGTCACCTTTCGTTGTAACAGACATTCCCCATTCATGTCACATGAGGGCTGGTGGGCTCTGCATTTTCTCATTTCAGGTTCAGACTGAAGAAGTCCCTATTTTCACTGAGGGAGGGAGGAGGACAGAGAGAGGGTGAAGAGAGAAACTGAGGGAGCATTGAGTATACAATCACATTTAGAGCAAATAGGAACAATTATCCAATTGATGATGGTGTCATCATCACTTAATATGTCTTCAAAAAATTTAATTGTACATTTCTCATTATGCTTTTGCTGTTTAACAGTATAACTTGGGAATATGTACAAATTGAAATATCTTGTTTTTCCATGTTTCTTAAAAAACTCAAGATTTTTTCAAATCAATAAAAAAATTGATTTCACTACATCTTAATATTAACCTGGATATATTTACTCTTACATATATCTTGAGGGTCTGTTGGAAGAGGGAATAGATCCTACTGTAGATCTGGCTCACTCTTCCACGCTGTCTCTCTGTCTCTGTCTCTGTCTCTCTCTCTCTCACACACACACACACACACAAATATACTCATATACACTATTACATCCCCCACGGTATAATTCAGATTGTCTAAACCTTCATACTCACTCACCGTAGCACAAGATTAAAATATCAGCCAGCTAAGTCTCTTCTCAAGGATCTTTCCTGGCTTTCACCTTTACTGATTCACTGCGCAGAAAAGTTTCATGCTTAAGTTCTTTTGAAGTCACTGTGCAGCTGCTAGATCAAAAATCACTCTAGGGAGGGTGACTAGGTAATTTATCATCCAAGATGAGACATTTTTTTAGCATAAAGAGGGGGCAATATTAATTATCAATGCTTAAAGTGGGCTGAGCAAACCAAGTGATTCAGGTGCTTTTTCTTCTAGAGGATATTTTCAGATGGCAGTCTATTCTTCTGTCCCTAATTTCTTCCTTACTTTCCTCCACAGTGTTTTGTTACCTATAAAAATAATGAAAAAAATAGTTCTCTTGATTTTGTTAAGTGGCTTTCAAAATACATAAATGACACAATCATGAAGATCTATCAGTCAACTCTTTCATATTTCATTTCTGCAGAATTGATTTACTCTGACCTATTCCATGTTGTATCTTTTGATTCAGTTTAGTATCTATACCTCATTACACACCTGAATAGCTATTTAATCTTGCACAAACACCCATATGGTGAGGTTTGAAACCTGGCACAAGAGATAAAGGCAAGTAATTACTATCCACACTTAACATTTTATCTTCTTGCCATTTAAAAGCTTTTTATAGAAGTACTGATAGTCTGGGTGATTAAATGGCTAGGTTCTTCATTCTTCTGATGTATTTTTATGGCCCAGACTCCACAAAAATTTAGGTTTTAAAAAGTTATAGTTGTAATCTTATCTAAAACCTGAAGATAGTTTATCATACCTGCAAAAAATGCACTCACATGAAATGAAAAATAGGAAGTCACATTGTAGACTGAGCACTTTATTTTATTAAATATAGACTCTGCTCACAAAATGGATATGCTGTGATAAAATGTAACTATTAAAAACGTGGCCAATGATGCCACAATTATTATACTAAAGTATGCTTAAAATATATTTTTTAATAATCATTTTGGGACACCATTTAATGCACAGTGGAAGTTCAACATCAGAGTGGAAAGTGTATTATATTTAGAGGTAAGATATCATGTCACAATCCTGATTCTGACATTGATTTAGCTCCATGCTTTTGAAAATACAAATATAAAAATAATCACTTTTCTGAACATCTCCTTCTTGCCTCTTTGCATATGCTATTAATCCTCAAAATAGTCACATCAGATAGGAATTAATCTTAATGGAAGGGATTTGGTTACTGACAAGATGTCGCACTCACATGCACTTTCCCCCCTTCCCACCTCAATCCTAAAATGCTCTGGAAACCAAAGGGAGAAGATTGCTATGTCAAAGTTTGTACAATTATGGAAACCCCATGGCCAAAAGAAGTCCTTTGCCTCTTGGTAACTGTCAGCTCAAATGGAAGGGGACCCAGCATCACATACACTGGAAGAAGGTTTCCGGGATCACTGTCTGCCCTGTTGTTACTGTAGAACAGGAAAACAGTAGCAAGCTCAATGTTGGTGGGCAACTTGGCCTCAGGGCTGTGCTGGGAACCAGGTGACATGGGAATGGAAAGAGGCACAGGCTTGATGGGCTGCCACCTTAACTTTCTCTACAACCCATTAAATTCCTCCCTCTTTCTTCCAGCCCTCCATACCTAGAGGACTAGGAGATTACATCTATGAGCAGCCTCTCTTGAAGAAGAGCAGGGTAACCTAGATGATGTGCTTCTCACATTGGGTTATGCACACTACTTGTGAGAGAGACAGAGAATCCGAAGCATACTCCATGCTGAGTGCAGAGCCTACATGGGGCTCTATCTCATGATGCTGGGATCATGACCTGAGCCAAAATCAAGAGTTTAATAGCTGACTGAGCCATCCAGGCACCCTTATACTGACAGAAAAATTTAGAATATTGGATTGCAAGTTGCAGAAAAATATTGGAAATATTTGTTGTTTCTTTAAAAATGAGATTGCATAAATGTGTATATATAAGCACCTATATGTACACATATAATGGTGTAAGCATAGTGAACACTAGAAGGTATATTCCACACTCCTCTAATTCTCAAGGCCTCAGGAAAGAAGGTGTGATAAGCTTGTGTATATTTCTTTAGAAACTTCTGTGTTTGTTGTCTTGGTTGAACTGAGTATATATTACTATAGAATTGGGAAAACATAAAAAAATTAAAATTCCCTTTAATTTCCTGCAACAGCTTTATTGGGGTATAATTCACATCTAGTACAATATAATTCATCCATTTTACGTGCACAGTTCAATGAGTTTTAGCATATTCTGAAATGTGCAACCACTACCACAATCAATTTTAGTATCACCCCAAAAAAGAAATTATGCATGCTTTGGTCATCATCTACCTATCTCCTCATTCCTCCCAGCCCTAGGCAACCACTAACTTACTTTGTCTTTGTAGATTTGCCTATTCTGTACATTTCACAAAAGTGGAATCATAGAGTATGTCTCCTTTAGTGACTGTCTCCTCTCACTTAGCATTACATTTTCAGTGTTCATTCCTGTTGCAGCTTACAGTGATAATTTATTCCTTTTCATGGCCAAATCATATTCCATCCTGTAGATACATCACCATTTTTTTGTTTTTAGATTTTATTCATTTATTTGACACAGAGAGGGAGAGAGAGCACAGGCAGGGGGAGCAGGAGAGGAAGAAGCAGTCTCTGCACTCAGCAGGGAGCCCGATGCAGGACTCGATTCTGGGACCTTGCGATCATGCCCTGAGCTGGAGGCAAATGCTTGACCAACTGAGTCATCCAGGCACCTCTATCACCATGCTTTTTTAATCCATTAATCAGTTGAGAGACTTTGGGTTGCTTTCAGGTTTCCAGGTTTGGGCTATGATGAATAATGCCGCTATGAGCATTTGCGTGCAAGTGTTTGTGTGGACATAAGTTTTTATTTCTCTTGGGTAGATCCTAGGAATGCAGTTGCTGAGTCAGGTAGTAACTGTACTTAACCATTTGAGGAAATGCTAGACTATTTTCCAGTGGCTACACAATTTTACATGCCTACCTGCAATGTATGAAAACTCAAATTTTTCTACATCCTCTCCTATACTTGTTATTATTGTATTTTTTATTATAAATATCCTAGCGGGTAAAGTTGTAGATCATTGCAGTTTTGATTTGCATCACTAATGTACGATACCTTATAACTAACACCTGATAACTAATGATCCCATTTCAATTTTAATCAAACTTGGACATGGTATTCAGTATTATGAAAACCTCACATCCATTTTTGAAATTAAATTTTTTTATATTTGAGATATGGTGTTTTAGGTGGTCATCCATATCCCCTACTGGTAAGCATTCATTGTTTACCACTGGGGTTACTGCAGTAGAGAAGAGTGAACCGTGGTAAGTATATAAGTGCAATGGCAGCGTGTTACATATCCTAAGGTTCCACCCAGATATTTCTTCCTACTGCAACGTATTTATTTTCCACTTTGTGTTAAAGAAATTCTTTGCTCAGATCCTTTCTCCAAATTGGAATGCTCTTACCCACATTTCCATATCCGTAGTTCATGGATATCCTTGAAGTCGTCTGTGAAGACCAGAGCAAATCCTAACACTTTCTGGGCTCTGACCTGCATTCTGCATCCTCACACCCCCAGAAATCCAAGAAGAATTTACCTCTGTTTCTCTAAATGGCACATAATCACTTTTTATCTTAAATTACAGTTTGGTTTTGTGTTTCTCTTGTGTTTCTGGTTATGCTTAATTTCCCACTGGAGAGTTTGACTTTTGGAGCTTGAAGGCAGGGAGATCCCTCATTTTTGTGTGCTTGTTTTCATTTTTATGTCCCCACAGCACATAGCTATATAGTATATAATACTAGGTAAACAGACAACTGAAATGTAAAGTGTTCTATTTTCGGTTTTCTGATAAATGTCATTTATGGCAATGGATAGTTTTAATGTAGACATTAAAATACTTGACGATGTGGTGAAATTTTCCCCAAAATGACCTGTGCAAGGTATTCAGACTTTTGTATTAACACTGATGTTTTTATTTATTGGAAACTTAAAATTTATGTATGTAGCTTTAATAAATACCAGCACTAAGACAAGTGTAAGAGGGTGTTTTTATCTGCTCCTGGCACTGGCAAGAAGCAGATAGGAACTTATTTACATGGTATATCCAGGATATCCTTACTATTTGTGTTATTCCTCTAAGGAAAAGGCCACTGGGTCATCTGAATTACTTCTCTTTTCTCCTTCAGTGGCATCCAGGTTCATCCATCATGCTGAAGGCTGCTTTGCACATCCCATGCATGATCTCCTAGACCTGAAGAAGGCAGCTTTATATTTCTTCCTTTCTCGACAAACATTACTCTTGTATTGTCCATTCTTCCTTTCTCTCTGCATTTAGTGTTTCTAGATGAAAGCCCACACAGCTTTCCCTGCCTCAGGTCACGCAGTCTAGGTGCGTTCATCTGGATTAGCTGAGGCATTACTGATGTTGACATTTTCCTCATACTTAAGAGTGTACAATGGTCCAAACATGTCCTTTGTTGAGGACCCCATGTCCATGCTATAGACTCAGAACATATTTTTGGTAGTCATACTCTTCTAGGATACTTTATGCTTTCCTTGACATGTCCTTTTATTGTCTGAAGTGATTTACTCATTAGCTTCAGTTTCATAGTTTCTCAGTGGAAAATGCACTTTAGACTCCTTGTTTTAAAGAAAGCAAGAGTGTCTTGGCCACTGAAATGGGAACTGCCATGTCTCAGAAAAAATTTCTCCAGCACAACTAATCTCACTTGGATTTATTCCCACACTGATACAGAAGTTCTGTACAGAAGTTCTGATACAGAAGTACTGATAAGAAGAGAGAACTTCTCTCTATCATTATTGTTTGGAGTCATCCTAACTAAAATTTGGATCTAACTCTAATAATTAATTACATTTTAGTTACTGAATCTTACAATTCAGGAAAGTAATTCTATCTCCTCAGTCAAAAATTCTGTTCAGGTCTTTCAGCACCATTATCAGATTTATTTCCTTTCCCATTTCCCTGTTGTTGGCCCTTTTCCTACTGAAAACTTCATTTTCTTGTCTCACTCTTTTTGGGGGTAATTTAAATTTTCTATTAATTTTACTGAGACTAATTCATCTTGGGGCTTCTGGGCTTTTTGTCTGCCAGATCTTGTTTTGCATGTTCTTTTGCAGTCTTCACGAATTTACCTAAATGTGAGCTCTTCCATCATCCTTCTTTCTATCATAAACATCAAATGAGAGTAGACACATTCATCTGCTCTAACATTAAAGCTAGGGAATTTTTCTGTAACTTGTTTAGCACTTTCAAAAATAATTTCTCATTTCTATGTCACACCTCAAAACTTTCATGAGCTCCTTGCACAGGTAAATGGAAACTACGTATTTTTTTCTTACTCCTCTTTTATCACTTTCTTAGTTATAATCACTGGTGCTTGAAAGTGGTATTTCTCCTGGGTTAATAAACAGTGTCACAAGCATATGCAGTGTCAATAGGAGGATTGACTTTCCTTCATCTTCTACTCCCAAAGCGTATTTTGCACCCATTTTACAATAGTCTTCAAGGGATCCTTTTGCTTTTTGATTCTTTTGGTTGTTTCTTTGACTTTTCCAAACCTACATCACTGAACCTGACAGGTTAGCATTTATTGTTTTCATTTTACTTGGCCAACTCCTGTTAAGCATCAGCCCTTCAGGATAAACCCTTAAGAGAAAGTGAAAATATCTCTCCTTCCTTACTCTGCCACAAAGGAGTGTTTACTTCCTGGAGGCCCCCTTCTTAGAGTTGCTGGATCTGGCACATAAGCACAAAGGATGCTCAGTTAAATTTGAATTTTGGATAATAATATAATATTCAGAACATACCATACTAAAAAGTTGTCATTTATCTGAAATTCATATTTAACTGAGAATCTAATATTTAATCTGGCAGCCTTGCACTTTCACCTTTTTTTCTATAATGTGAGTTCTAAAATGTGGACGTCAAAATAATGTCCTTGGGTTTTGATTGCTCTGATCTGTGCAGTTTCTGCTGAGATAATCTAAAGGTGATTTAGCATTGAAGATTCTGATTGTGTATCAGTTTCTAAGGGCTGCTATAACAAAGAAACACAAACTGAGTGGTTTAAAACAACAGAAATGTATTGTCTCATAGTTTTGGAAGCTGGAAGTCCAAGATCGATGTGTGTGCAGGGCCATCCTTCCTTTAATGATGTTAGAGAAAGATCTCTTCCAGGACTTTCTTCTAGTTTCTTGGCTAGTAGTTTCTTGGCTTGAGGTAGCATAACTCCAATTCTCACTTGGAGTTCTCCCTGTGTGCATGTCTATCTTTCTTCATAACATTCTTTTTTTTTTTTTTTTTTTGATACTTTATTTTTGTAAGGATACCAGTTATGTTGGACCAGGAGTTTACCCTCTTCCAAAATGACTTCATCCTAACTAATTACATCTTTTGTTTCCAAAAAAGATGTCATTCTGAGGTATTGGGGTTAGGACTTCAACATATATTTTTGGGGAACATAAAAATATAAACCCATAAAAGATTAAACCCATAAACCCATGAAAGATTAGGAGAGACTTTTTAACACTCAATTTCAATATTATCTATGATGAAATAAGACAGCAGGGACCTAAACATGTTATGAAGTTATAGATTTAAGCAAATAGGAACATTTTTGTATAGGTAAAAAATATGTTCTTAAAACTTGGCTCATCTTAATTCGTCAGCAATAGAATGTTGCAGCTATACAAAAATGTAGAGTAGAGAAGTTTCCATGATAGGAGAAATATTCATATTATGTTAAATAAATAACTGTTACATGATTATACCAATTTATTCAATTAAGGTATTTTCTGTCTTCTCAGCTGTGTGTTGAGGGTTCAGACAACCAGTTTGCACACATGAGCTTACACTCCATAGGGAAGAACTAAACAGATAATTATTTAAATTATTTATTTGTTATGTCTGTAACTATAATTGATATGGTAAAGAAAAATAGGGTGTTATAAAAATGTATGTACTTGGGAGGAATAGAGGTCAAAGTATCTCTGGCATTTTTAACAAAAATAAAGACTAGGGCTGTTTCCATTTTGGAAAAATACATTAAAGCATGTATTTATTTACATAATAAATAAATGATATATATAAAAGTCATCAGTTCTTGTTTCACAAGCTTTGGGTATGGTGTATTTATTTTAAGAATTCCCAATTAATTGCTTAAACATTTTTTGCTTTCCATGGCTTCTCCTGGAACTAAGCATAAAACCTAAGCTTCTTTGCCATGGCTTTTAAGTTCTTGTCTCCGTCTTTAACCTAATCTCCCGTCATAGTCCTTCTGCTCTCTAATAGCTCGCTCCTCTCCAGCCACACTGGTTTTATTTCTGTTCCTTGTTCTGGTCTCAAGGCCTTTGCACTTGCTATTTCTCCTATGTAGAAAAGTATTCATCCAGATCTTGGACAGGGAGAGTCTTTGCTCATCATCTAAGTGGACATTCCTGACAGCTAAGGTAGCTTTCTATGTTAGACTCACTCCTGCCCTATTGCATTTTTATTGGTTATGCAGCAATTTCAGTTTCTATAGTAATCTATCGTTTTTTGTTATGCTGAAAACTTTTTAATTTGCAGCTATTTGTTTTACTGCTAAGTAGTAATACTTGAGTAGGTTGGGGCAAGCTACATTTAATTCTTTGATATTCAGATTTAGCAGTTTTAGATTGGGCATAATGATTCTGGTGGATTGTTGGCAAAGAATTCAATAGGGATTTTTGTGTTGCTGGGTTTTTTTTTTTTCCTTGTGTATGTATGTATGTATTTATATTTTATTTTAATTTCAGTATAGTTAAATACAGCGTTATATTAGTTTCAGGTATACAATTTAGTGGTTCAACATATATCACCCAGTGCTCATGACAGGAAGTATACTCCTTAATCCGCATCACCCATTTAACTTATGACCTCATCTACCTTCCCTCTGATAGCCATCACTTTGTTCTCTATAGTTAAGAGTTTGTGTTTTGGTTTATCTCTCTTTCTTTTTTTTTTTTTTTCTCTGTTCATTTGTTTTGTTTCTTAAATTCCAAATATGAGTGAAATCGTATGGTATTTGTCTTTCTCTGACCAACTTATTTCACTTAGTAATATTCTCTAGCTCTGTCCATGTTGTTGCAAATGGCAAGATTTCTTTTTTATAGCTGAATAATATTCCATTGTGTGTGTATATATATAATATAATATAAATATTACTTCTTTATCCATTCATCATTTGATGGACATTTCAGCTGCTTCCATAATTTGCTATTGTAGATAACGCTGCAGTAAACACAGGGGTGCATGTATCCCTCTGAATTAGTGTTTTTATATTTTTGGGGTAAATACCCAATAGTGCAATTACTAGGTCATAGGGTAGTTCTAGTTTTTACTTTTTGAGGAACCTCCATGCTGTTTTCCAGAGTGGCTACACCAGTTTGCATTCCAACTGACAGTGCATGAGGGTTCCTTTTTTTTTTTTTTTTACATCCTCACCAACACCTGTTTTTTCTTGTGTTATTGATTTTATCCATTCTAACAGGTGAAATCATCTTGTTTTAAAAATCAGTTAATTTACTCTATCTCCCCAAGAGAATGGGCTCCATGACATCTAGCATTGGGAAATGTATTTAAATGGGGACATATTTTCCAAAGTGTCAACAGTCAACACATTTAAGCTAATACTTAGGAGTTTGATGAAAATTTTTAAGAGTAAACAGTGTGAAAATTAGAGCAGAAATAGGTCAAGAAGATAAAAACCGATCTTTCACACACAATGACCGAGGCCCTGCCAGACTCATGCCTTTTCATGTTAGATCTGGCCATGTTCTGTCTCACTTTTGTTGAAGGAAGGAGGGAAAGAAGGGAAGGAAAAAAGGAGGGAGAGAGGGAAATGTTGATATTCTCTTTGGGCGGTTAGTTCCGTATTTTCTTCCTGAACTCATCCCACTCCATTCCTAACCATTCTAGAATCCCATGTCTGAATGAGCTAGTCTTGCTTCTAATACCATGAAGATCTACAGAGAGAACTGATGGCATTTGTCTCTACTGCATATGTCATTGTTCTGCTGTAAGAACTAATCCTAAAAATAATGTTTCTGTTTTGGATTTTAGGCAGCCTTTATTCTCAGTCATTGTTTTGTCCTAACTCACAAACTCTTTGCTCAGGAGACTTTTTGTCAATCAAACAAAGACAAGAGAAATTTTACTGGGGATAGAAGAGGGGCTTGTGAACATGCTGTGTTTACAGTCTGACAAATACTCTGTGCACACATCCCTAGAATCTGTTTGATTTCCTTCCCTTTTCCTTACTCACTGAAACCTAAATATTTAATGTGTGAAATTCTATTCAGATAAAAGGGGCTCAGTGCCAGCTTTAGGTTAGTACTTTGCCTAAGGACGTGAACAATTACAAACTATGGAGAGTTATGTATATCCAATATTGTCAGTATCAGCTGTAATAATCAATGGGCTTTTTGTTTTATTCTCATGCTTAAACCAGCATCTGCTCCATCCTCATAATAAAAATGAATGGGTTTTTCAAACTGTATTTTATTATCTATTCAGCTTTGTGTTTGAAGATCAATATTGTTGCACACTTGATTGCATTTCTTCGTTACCAGTCAGTTTTCCCCGTGGGCTTTTTTTTTAATTTGCTGAAATTAACTGCAATCAGGGCTTCTTATTCTTGTCTATAAAGCCCACATTTAAATTAAAAATGAGTTCTCTAAAAATAGTTTACTGCTTCTGGCTGTGTTCTACTGACTATCAAAACATAAACATACATACACATAAACACACACACACACAGAGGAAAAAAAATTCTAAAATATAAATATAAATATAAAATAAGTTCCTGCAGGGAAAAAAAAAAACAGGTAAACAAACAAACGAAACAATTAAAATGAGAAAAATGGATCACAGTATATTTTACAGATATACACATTTCAAACATTTATGGATATTTTACACTACAATTTTTGAAATACATGAAATGAAGATGACACGGGCCTAAAGTAATTGCATTCTGACATTGTTGCATGAGGTATCTCTATAGGATTTGTTGGCATTAACTTGTCACATCTTTATATAATTTTAACAAAAATGTAAAGGGAGGGAAATATTTAAGATCTATCATATTCCAGTTTTGGTCCATACCTCATTTAGATAGATGAAATAACTTTCTTCCTATTTAAATTCAAGAGTAGGAATTATTTTCAAAAAACTCTAAGAAGATTTTGATTTCCAAATGAAAATATGCCTTATACCTTTGTAGCAGAGACTCTTTCCTCAGCAGCTAATTAAGTTTTTCAGTCTGATCAGTGTCTAACCAATTATGTTCTATATATATTTAAACACTTCCATTGGAAACATTTAGCCTTTTCAGCATTTCAATTATCTGAAAGTATTTATTTGACAATATGCCTTGCCTGTGATTACCCATTATTCATTTCTGAACACTAACACAAAACTAGAACATAATTCCTTTTTTTACTTAAATTTGATTTTAGGAGAAAATGTGTAAATTTTCTCTGCATTTTAATGCATATTTTAGCATATTAACATTTGTTTATGAATCAGAGACAAGAAATGTCAGCTTTAAATGACAATCTTTGCTAAGTAAAACCAGGTTAGAAAAGAAAATCATGTGTGAGCTAACTAGGTGATTCACTATTATAAACAATATAATAAAAACAAATTATATCTTTTACTATCATATGCCTTTTTCTTCCCTTTTCTTTTCAATCTTAGTCATAAGAATAAATTACAGCTGTTCCAGTTTAGAAATCCTTTTAAAAGGATTTGTCAAAAGCATGATGTCAAACATTTTTTAGAAAAAGTCCTTGAGAAAATCAATTAGATATACCGATGAGACTGATACTCATAAAATCAGGTGACATGCAACTCATGTAAAATTTATTTTAGAAATGCCTTTTTACTGCTGATGCTTATTTAGTTAATATTGTAGAGTAACCTTCATGGGTGATGACCACTTTTGGCTAGGTCACTTATTCCTTACCCTCATCAAGAGATGCTGTCTCTAGTCCTAACTTTGCCATCATTTTGATGATTTTCATTTCTATATATGTAGCTAACAATACTGTACCAAGATGCCAGGACCATACGTACACCAATAACTGCTGTTAACATTCACTGAGCACTTATGATGAGATAGGTGCTGTATAATTTCATTTACTTCCATTAACCAGTCTATGTGATAGGAATTCCCATGTTGTATTTGAGGACCACAGGGAGTTTCAGTTTACTTTGCCCCAGCTCATATATGGACAGAAAGATTTTGAAAATTGAAATCAGACAGTCTGAATATATAGTCAATGGGCTCAAGCACTAACTTGGCTACCCTGCTTTACATAGTGACTAAATGAAATATGCTTATATGATTTCCTCAGCCTAATATCACAGTGTTATACTCATGGTAGTTGTTAGATAAGTATTTGCTGAAGGTATAGTGAGGATGAAAAAAAGTTAAAATTTTCAGTTGAGGGGAAAGCCACCTGATTGGGCTTTGCATCCAAGTTTAAATCTATCACTTTCTTGTCAACTATGTAACATTGTGAATGTGAACTAACCTGTTGGAGTTTTGGTTTATTCATCAGTAAATTAGCATATAAAATATTTAGGAATGGTTACATTTAATCACACTATCATACCTTTCATTTTCAAACACTTAAAATTATTTATTCTTACATTTTTCTTTCCTACAAGATGATAAGCTCTGGGACTCCTGGGTGGCTTAGTTGGCTAAGGATCCAGCTCTTGATTTTGGCTCAGGTCACAATCTCATGGGCGTGAGATTGAGCCCCACCTTGGGCTCTTACATAGGACATGGAGGCTGCTTAAGATTCTGTCTCTCCCTCTGCCCCTCCCCCATTCTAAAATATAAATATAAATATAAATATAAATATAAATATAAAATAAGTTCCTGCAGGATAAAGACTCTTATTTAGCCATATAACTGAGAATCTAGGCAATGTTTGACATGTGGCAGGCATGCTGTATAAGTACTAATTCAATTAAGAGTTTAATTGATTTTGTTTACCTAAATTCAGCTATTTTTAATTTGCCTCTGTCTTGTCCCAGTGGTTGCTCTAAAGTGTTTTCCTTTTCACTGACTTGTGAGGCAAAGCTATACAGTAAATTGGTTAAAAAAAATCATATTTGTTATACCTGGCACAATAGTGCCTCTGCTATTAAAATTCTTATGTTCTTAGTCTGTAAATCAGAGGGGCATAGCTCATTACCAAAGATAAATCTTTTCTATAAAAAAAATGTGAAAGAATAGTGGGAAATTTTATGAAAGCTTTCAGTAGTCATCTTTCTTGTCACCTTACTTTTTACCCCATTGTAACCAAGGGATGTCTATTTCTGTACCTTTAAGTATTGTGCATCCAACATTGTCAATATGGAATAGTTGATATAAAAAAAGTTAGCAAGAGGTAAGAGAACAAAGGTTGGACTGCTGCAGTTCCATAAAAAGCTGACTGTTGTTGCTAGGCAGAAAACCCAGTAGGCAAGTCATTCATTCAACTATAATGCCAGACATCGTGACCTATTTCATGTTGCAGTTTGAAGGCTTTCTTTCAGCCAGGAACAGGTACATCAATGAAGACATGCCACATGTAAAAAATGATGACTACTATTGGTTGCCCTTCTCCGTTAGCTGGAAATTCTGAGTTTATTTAGAACAACGTCATCATTGTTAGAAACTTTGAACAGTTTGGAGTTTCTGGTAAGAAGAAGAGGAGGGAGAGAAGGAAAAGAAGAAAGGAAGGGCGGGCATTTTGTTATAGTCTCACTTTATGACAAAGTAAATACATTTGATGTATGTCCATATAGTGGTAGATTTGGCCTTTTAAAAACACTTGAGTTTCTCCCTACTTCTTTATTATTCCCATCCTATCAATGTGCTACTTCAGCCTTCTTTTCTCTGGAAAACTCTCACAATTTTTGGCTTATATCTTTGTCTTTAATATTCTTCCCTTCAATCCATGTTCTTCATTAATGCCAAAGTTATTTTCCTAAAAACCTATCCCTGGAAAGTACTGTGTGACTGTGGGTTGTTACTGCTCTGATTTCACCCTACACTTCACTCACTTTGTCTAGCCATATAGACACACCAAGCAAGTTCCCTCCTCAGAGATGAAATATTTACTATTCCCTTTCCAGAGAAAACTCTGCCCCCAGATAAACACATGACTTGTTATCTCAGTTTTTTTGAGATTAATGCAAAGTTACTTCATTGGAGAAGAACTCTCTGACTATGCTATACATATAGGGCTACAAATTATGGCCCATAGACCATACTTGTCCACTGCTTTTATTAAATGGCCTGTGAACTAAGAATGCTATTTTTAATTGGTTGGAGAAAAATCAAAAGCAGAGTAATAGCTTGTGACACATAAAAATTACAAATTTCAGAGTCTGTAATAACATTTTATCAGAAAAAAATCACACTCATTCATTTACTTACTGCTGTTGCACTACAGTAGCAGAGCTGAGTAGTTTGTGACACAGACTATATGGCCCACAAAGCCTTAAGTACTACTGGCTGGGCTTACAGAAAAAGCTTGTCGATCTCTACTACATATAATACTTATCTCCCATACCAACCTATCCTCTCTAATTCCTTTTTCCTACTTTACTTTTCTGCATATCTCTTATTACCATGCTATGAAGTAAATGTTTTTATTCAAATATAATGTACAGAAAAATGAAGATTATATGGATTTCTAGATCTGCTACCCTGACCAAAAAATAGAATATTACATACAGTATCCAGAAGACTGGCAGAAATCCTCCACTACTTATCTTCCATCAAACTGTTCTGATTTATATCGTTATAGATGAATTTTGCTTCTATATGATCTTTATATAAATGAGAGCACACCATATATAATTTTCATGTCTGATGTTTTTCAGTTAACATCTGTGATATTTACCTATATAGTGAGTTTTGCATAACAGTAGTTAATTCAGCTTAATTATTTATATCATTCCATGATAGTGTTAAAATACAAAATTATGAAAAATTTATTTTACTATTGATGAGCATTTTTATTACATCCAGTTTTGGACTATTAGACATAGAACTATTATGAACATTGTTTGCATGTCTTTTAAACACATATGTATGCACTTCTGCTGAATGTATACCTAGCGGTGGAAGTGGTAAATCACAGGGTATGCAAATCAACTTCCATAGATATTACCAACCAGTTTTCCCAAGTGGTTGTACCAGTTTTCACTCTTACTAGAAATGTATGAGCATTCTCTTTGCTCTGTTATTGGTTAACACTTAATATTTTCTTTTCTAAGCTTTTGTCATCCTGATTCTTCTCATTAGAATGTTAGCTTTGTGAGAGAAAAGATTTTTTCTCTTTAATAACCATATCCACAAATGCTTAAAATGGAAGGCATTCAACTAGTATTGAATGAATGAATTCTTGAGTGGCAAGGCTGTAGAAAAAAGGACAAACTACTTCATAGTCAAAGGACCTGCATCTACTGGCGCTAACTTACTCTACTCTGAATTGCTCTTTTATCTATATCTTTGCAATTTATTCTATATTTTTAATGTACATTTCTTATTCTGCCTATTAGAATCAGAGTTTCTGGGCGCCTGGGTGGCTCAGTGGGTTAAGCCACTGCCTTCGGCTCAGGTCATGATCTCAGGGTTCTGGGATCAAGTCCCGCATCGGGCTCTCTGCTCAGCAGGGAGCCTGCTTCCTCCTCTCTCTCTCTGCCTGCCTCTCTGCCTACTTGTGATCTCTCTCTCTGTCAAATAAATAAATAAAATCTTAAAAAAAAAAAAGAATCAGGGTTTCTAAACCTTGAAAATGTTGACATTTTGGGTTGGATAATTCTGGGTAGTGAAATGCCATCCTGTGTATTGTAAAATGTACTCATTAGACGCCAGTAGCACTGCCTCTGAAACCCCACCCTACCCCCTGTAGTAGAGACAACCAAAAGTGTCTGCAGACATTGCAATTGGTCTCCTGGGAAGCAATTTTGTTCACAACTGAGAACCAGTGTGCTGAGTGGTGAGTTACATAAGAGTAATTGTATTGGGGCATCAAGGTGGCCCATTCCATTAAGTGTCAAACTCTTGGTTTTGATGCAGATCATGATCTCAGGGTTGTGAGATCGAGCCTCACATCAGGCTCCAGGCTCTTGCAGAGTCTGCTTGAGATTCTCTCTTCTCTTCTCCCTTTGGCCCTCCCCCACTCATGTGTGCATGCATGTGCTTTCTCTCTCTCAAATAAATAGATCTTTAAAAAATAAAGAATAATTATTGTGTCAACTTTCCTCTCTCTCAGTTTAACACAGTTATACCCATAGTAAATGCTTCAACTCTTAGAGTTTTATTTTAATTGTCTCCTGGTTGCATATCATTACCACCTGGGAAGGTTTAAGGAAATACAGGTTCCCAGAACCCACCCATACCCTACTGAATCATACCCTGTGGGATACAGTCAAGGAATCTGTAAGTGTAAATGGCTTCCAGGTCATTCCAATGAGCAGCTTAGTCTGAAAAATGACTAATTCACGCGTGTCATATTTATTAATTGATAAATAATTCTAACTGAATGTCAAGATTGTGCTGCATATCTATATATAGATACAAAGTTTTACCTCTTTGTTTATTTTTCATTTTTTTAAAGATTCTATTTATTAAAAAAAAAAGATTCTATTTATTTATTTGAGAGAGACAGTGAGTGAGAGAGAGAGAGAGAGAGAGAGAGAACACAAGTCGGGGAAGGGGACGAGGGAGAGGAAGAAGCAGACTTCCCCCTGAACAGGGAGCCTGACTCAAGGCTTGATCATGGGACCCTGAGATCATTACCTGAGCTGAAGGCAGACGCTTAACCAACAGAGCCACCCAGGCACCCCAAGTTTTCTCCTTTTAATAAATGCAAATATATGTTTCATCTATTTCTTATCTGGAAAACATACTCAGTTCTTGAATATTGTGTTGATCTAGGCAATCTATGGTACTTATATTTAACAGTTCTCATTTTTAATAAGGTCATTACTTTGTTTTGAAACATATCTGACATTGCAACTATTTTTTATGCTTCCAGCTTTTTGTAAGAAATGCAGTGAGAAGAATTTTGTTAATTATACACCATCTTTACACTGTTATATTCAGTGTAAAAATCATAACAGTAAAAATCGTAATAGTAATCAGAGCAGATGGCAATGAAAAAGAAATAGTGACTTCTTTGGAAATAAAAGAAGGAACCAATTTATATGTGCCTCTCCCTCTTGACTTTGAATTATAAAAACCAACAATATAAAGCACAAAAAAGATTGTATTTTGCAACTATATTTTTTTCAAATGATAGATACATTGGACTGGTAAATTACAGTGTTATGCAATGGCAAGACAATTTTTACATTTAACTTTTAGTTTTTATTGATTTTGGTATAGTTTATTGTTAGGCTTCTTTATATTTCCTTAGATTTACTAAGTTAAAAGAAATATATTTTTACTTATGTCACAAACTACAATATTGATAGTGAAATGCAAATTTTCTTTCATAAAAATTCTGGGGCATTTGAAAGCAGTTACCTGAAAGGTGAAAGAAAATTGCTGCTCATTTTCCACTTTTCTGTCACTCCTGAATCTTCTTTGTTTTGTTCCTCTCTTTAGGTATCATTGCCACACACCCACAAAACTACCTAGAATGATTATTAAATTATGGGTTTCCTTCATTGTGCACATTTAATTTATTGCCGACTCAAACTGAATTTTAAGCCTATTATTGAAACATTTCTATTTTTAAAAGATCATCTGTGCTATATGCTGCTGGCTACGTACCCAAGACCATGCTCTTCTCTTTCTTACAACTAGAACTTGACGTTTTTCAGAGTGGAAATGAGTCCAATTAAAGTAAACAAACCAAAAATCCTACATATCCCTTGCCAGCTAGGTGGCCATGTGACACAGTTCTGACCACTAAAATATAAACAGAAATCACCGAGTAGAGTTTCTATGAGAGCAATTTAAAGGGATAATTTCAACTGGCAGGTGCTTTTCCTCTTTTGCTCTTCCTCTTCTTCCTAGCTGGAGCTTGAAGTTAGCAGCCATCATTCTTTCTTTTTGTGTTTTTTGTTTGTTTGTTTGTATTATAAACATTTGATGTATTAGTTGTTTCAGGCGTACAGGTCTGTGGTTCATCAGTCTTAAACAATACACAGCACTCACCATAACACATACCCTCCCCAATGTCCATCCCCCAGCCACCCTATCCCTCCCATTGCCCTCCACTCCAGCAGCCCTCAGTTTGTTTCCTGAGATTGAGTCTCTTATGGTTTGTCTCCCTCCCCAGTTCCATCTTGTTTCATCTTTCCACTCCCTATCCCCCACAATCCCCACCCTGCCTCTCAAATTCCTCATATCGGAGAGATCATATAACTTTTTCTCATTGACTTATTCGACTTAAGGCACTTTAAATTGTACTTTCTGTTATGTCACTGAACCAATTCCTAGTTGTTAAAACATTCTTTTACCATGAACTTATGACAGGCCTTGGTCTTGCCTCTTCTGGTCTTTTCGGTAACCTCCTTTCTTCTTGTTCTTGAACTTCAAGCCATTTTTTATATTCATTCTGTCCTCAGCAACACCATTGCCAGAGTTGTCAGTTCCGTGATAGTCTTGCCTATGTAATCTCTACAAGTTTCCAGTTTCACCTTCCAATATGTTTTCCATGTTCTGTTTCAGAAGGCTAGTTATATTTCAGAATTTTTCTATTATTTTCTTATGCTTAATCCTACAGAAATATGGTTTCTTAGCTATATGCTTTAATTTAAGAGTGGAGCCTTAAAGGAATGATTGGGAATTCTAGGCACAAGCTTCACCCCAACTTGGGCTTCAATCCAGTTTAGGAGGATCTAGGGTTACTTCTTTGGAAATCCCTTAATATCATCCTTTTTATGTCCTTTTTCTTGGTTTTCTCAAATTCCCAAATATACCCTCTACCTGCATGGAAGATACGAGTCTGCTGTCTACACTTGAGGAGCGATAGAGTAAAGATGGAGTGGTCTCCATATTGCATTCTGTAGAATTTTACTTCTCTGTTTTTTGATACTCTCTTTACCTCTTCTTGGTGTCTCCCATTGCAGAGATCCTGTGTCCCTTACTGCACAGAATAAACTACACTCTTCTCCGAGGGTAGAGAAGGGATAGTTGTTTAGCCTGGATAACATGGGAGTGAGGACTGTAGGAGAGAAGTGTCTACCTGCTGCTTAAGCAAACTTCCATTCTCTCACCATCAGTCTCTGATATAAATCCCATTGCTGCTTTGCTGTCCCCATTGTTAGCCTTGATTTGAGCTTTCTTAGGCCTCTTCTGTTACGACTCATTCATTTGCTTTCTACTTCCAGTATTTTGTTATTACTGTCTCCTTTCTTGATAGGGGTTTCTGCCGTAAGACAAACAAAACAAAGCAAACTGCTTTATGTTGTGTGTGTGTGTGTGTGTGTGTGTGTGTGTGTGTTCACTTGAGAGGAAGAAGTGGTTAATACATATTTCCAGTCTCTCATCTTTAACCAGGAAATTATACGTTCATTCCAAATGATTATTACTATTATAACAGAAATGTCCATTGTACTTAATGCTGAAACAAATTTTTATTTAATTCTTTATTTGAATTCAGTATAGTTAACACATACTGTATTATTAGTTTTAGGGGGAGGATTTAGTGATTCATCAGTTGCATATAATTCCCAGTTCTCATTACATCAAGTGCCCTTCTTAATATCCATCTCCCAGTTACCTCATTCCCACCTCCCATCCAGCAATCTTCAGTTTGTTTCCTAAAGTTCAGCATCTCTTAAGATTTGCCTCCCTCTCTATTTTCATCCTATTTTATTTTTCCTTCCCTTCCCCTATGCTCATCTGTTGTGTTTCTTAAATTCCACATATGAGTGAAATCATATGGTACTTGTCTTTCTCTGACTAACTTATTTCACTTAGCATAATACCCTTTAGTTCCATCCATATCATTGCAAATGGCAAGATTTCATTCTTTTTGTTGGCTGAGTAATATTCTGTTATATATATATATATAATATTTTCTTTATCCATTCATCCGTCAGTGGACATCTGGGCTTTTTCCATATTTTGTCTACCATGGACATTGCTGCTCTAAACGTTGGGGTGCAGGTGCCCCTGTGAATCACTGTGTTTGTATCCTTCGGATAAATACCTTGTAGTGCAATTGCTGGTTTGTAAGGTAATGCCAAAACATATTTTTAAAAAAATGATGGTTAACAGTGTATTTATTTATTTAGATTTTATTTTCCCTACACATATATTCAATACCAATTTAAATATATTTAATATTTAAATTTATTACATGTAACTTACATATTATATAAATACAAAATATATGAAATAACATATAAACATGCAAAATATTTGCATATTTAAGTAATTTATCATCAATTTTGTAGCCTGCTTTTTAAAAAATTTCCCGTTATTGCATGAGCATTGACTCATAAAATACTAATTGGAACATGTTTTTTTTTTTAATTTATTTTTTATTTATTTTCAGCATAACAGTATTCATTGTTTTTGTACCACACCCAGTGCTCCATGCAATCCATGCCCTCTCTAATATCCACCAACCTCCCACCCCCCCAACACTTTAAGTGGAGCATGGTTTTTAATGGTTGTTGATATTCAATCTTGTAAATGAACACAATTTTTTAAAAGTGTTTCTTTATTGTCAGATACTAAGGTTGTTTCCTGGAATTTAGTTCATTTTCAGTGGGCCTCCTGCTCCCACCTGTGTTCTCCACAAGTGGCACCCTTACTTTCATCAAACTCCCACAGTGAGGAGTTCCTTGACCTCTCTTTATTGACGGAAGAGTATTGCTAAATCAGCTCTAGATCTTACAGATACTCAAGAAAATCCTTCCTGAAGAACAGAGCAACAGTTTCTGGAAGCTCACACTGTGCAGGCTGTTGCTCCTATTGCTACTGTGGCATTGTGTAGAGAGTGGGGGTGGGGAGGGGTTGGTGTGCAGTATGGTTAGGGAGAGTGCAATAAAAATTCTTTCTTTTTTTAAACCCACATAGACCACCCGGCATGCATGGATTTTACACTCTCCGTGGGGTAGTGTGGCCAAGATAACTGTTACATAAATACCAGTTTATTTGACATTCCCAAGGCATTAAAATTGAGATTTATCCCTTCAAAACAGCAGTTGGGTTTGACATGGGCCAACATATGCATGTAAACTATTTACATGCACACTGACATTTGCTTGTTTCACTGGTTTAGATTGGATTCTAAATGTACAATAGTGATATTTGATTTTCTGAGACTCATGATTCCTTTGTTCAAAATACATGTCTGGTATTAAAAGGTATATTTCCAATAAGACCTAAATTCTCCATTTCCGTGGCTGCAAAACACCAAATAAACTCCACAGCATGACGGCGAGCCCTTGAACCTGAAGACCAGTTATGCTTCTTACGCTTTGTTTAAACTGTGGGCCAAAGGTCAAGTCATTTAATCAGAATGAAGTTGTTTATCTTTTCTAAGCTTTACTTTCATCATGTGAAAAATGAAATACATTTCTCCTCTGCGTCATCAGAGGCTTGATAATGAGGCCAAATGAGATCATTTCAAGTTATACTTTAAGTTCTTAGGGACATTTACAGAAATCCAGAGTCTTGAGAACCAGTTACCTCCTCATTTCTCCAGTTTAAAATGCCAATTCCAGGGGCGCCTGGGCGCCTGGTGGCTCAGTGGGTAAGCCTCTGCCTTCGGCTCAGGTCATGATCTCAGGGTCTCAGTGTCTTGGGATAGAGCCCCACATCAGGCTCTCCCCTCAGCAGGGAGCCTGCTTCCCTCTCTCTCTGCCTGCCTACTTGTGATCTCTCTCTCTGTCAAATAAATAAAATCTAAAATAATAATAATAATAATTTAAAAAATAAAATGCCAATTCCATTGTAACAAACTCCTCCTTCAGGCTTCTACAGCTTTTGCCTCAGGCCCAGAAGAAGACAAGGTTATCTGATGATAGGTTTGTTTTTTCCTCCAGAGTCTAGACTGTGAGTTCCCTGAAGACAGATTTTGTGTCTTAAAGTCCTTTCATCCAGCAGAGTGCCTGATATACCAGAGTTCTCAGTCAATGATTACAGGCCGAGTTAAGCAGGGAGCCTTCTGCAGAAGGCTTTATAAATACATGGTATTTTATAATAATACCTTCTGTGCAGGGCTTTGCATTGTACAAAGTTCTTTCACATATATTATTCATTCTCTCTTATTTGATCTTCCCCACACTCCTGTGAAGGCAGATATTAATATCTTCATTTGTCAGAGAGGACTTAGAGTAAGATAGGTTTTGGGGTATGAAATGAAAAAAACTATCACGTGTCCTTTGTATTTTATGTGAACTTATGAAAAGGAGTCCCTTGGTTATCAAGTGTAGGGTAGTGCCTCTCTGACTGTCAGTTTGACAAACTGAGGCATGGTCAGAGCTCATTTCTTTAGTACCTTTGGAAGTTTAATAATCATTCCATGTCTACTTTTCCTTAAACATCCAAGTGAACTAATCAAGATATGAATTAAATAATTTTACTGCTGTTCTTCTAGAAAAATGAAAGCCCTGTTCTCTCATTATAATAGATGTCTTAATGTTTAGTTCTTGTTTATAACTTGCTTTCTTTACACTTGTGGTTTCAGCTTAATTTTGTATCTCTTTTATCTATAATCTCTTTACCTTTAAATGATCTTTTATCTTTCCTGGAAACAGCTGACAATACTTTTTTTCAGTTCAGGACGTTTTCATAATTACATTTTTAGCCTTGAGGGGAAAAATTGGATACCTCATCAAATCCTCTGGCTCTATAACTGAGTAACTTTAACAGCCCTGAATACCACTTGCTGCTATTATAACTTAATTGTGAATTGGGGGAAATAAAACTGCTTTATGATTTCTGACAATGTTATGTTCTGTTTGAATGGAAGCATTTTATATAATGTTTTGATGTCATCAGTAAGTCAGTAATGTGGACTCTCGCAGTTGTTCATCCCAAACGAGAGGCCTTGACCTTTTGGGCCAAATTCAATCAACACCAGTTTCATCACTTTATACCACTTGGTGCAAAATCATTCGTCGAAGTCACAACAGACTGCTATGTGTTTTGCTTGTTTTTTTACAAGGTTTTTTTTTTTTTGGAAATTCAAGACTTATCAGTAATGTATTTTAGCTGGGCTATTTTCTCACACTTTGCATGCCAGCTGGATTTTATGAAGAGGTGTAATTGGCCCCAGTTTAGATAGACCTGCCAAGTAGCTACAGTGGTTCTTCCTTCTGGAAAATAAGCTACCACAACTGATACATATGGAAAAGTCTCTGCTGATTTTTATATTCAGTGAGCTTTCTTCTGTTTTTTAAAAAAAATTTTTAAATTTTTTAAGTATTTATTTTGAAATGATTTCAGAGTTTAAAAAGCTGTAAAAAAACAGTTTAAGAGTGGTACAATATATTATGTATTTTGACGTACATAATTTTCTATGTATATATAGTGTATAGAAATAGAGTAGGAAACATAAAACATTTGTTCTGAAAGTTAGAAATACACAAGCAGGTATACTCAGAGATGTGGCATTCTCTCCATTCCGTCTACTCCATTACCACCCCTCATTCATTCCATTCTGTTCCACCTACCCTTCCTAAGTTTTTTTTTTTTCCACAAATGTGCAGACACACATGTATTTTCTTATTTCCTCTCTTAAATGAAAGATAACATATTATCAATATTTTTCTGCATTTTCTCTTCTTCATTTGCAATATGCCTCCAGAAATCATATAATACTTTTTTTATCAAGTTCAGTTAGACAGCATATAGTACCTCCTAAATTTTTGATGTAATGTTCAACGATTCATTAGTTATGTATGACCATACTTTAATTCATAAAGCTCATCCCCATTGACCCTCCACTATGTGTTTGTACCATAGTTTATTCAGTTCATCTCTTACATGTATTTGCTTCCTGCATTTTGAAACTTCTAAAATGCTGTCATGAAGAACCATGTGTATTTTAAGATTTGGGGAAGTATATCTTCAGGGTAAGTTTCTAGACATGCGATTGCTGCTGAGGCGAAAGTAAACACATAATTTTGTTAGATTTGGCTAAATTCTGTTGCAAATGGGATGTGCCAACACAAGGAAATAAAAGGTATTCAAATTGGCAAAGAAGTCCAACTCTCTCTCTTTACAGATGATCTGATGCTTTCTTCTGTTTTGCATTATCTGTAATGTATATTGGGCTGGCTATTGCCTTAGTGTTGGTCCTTTTTCCTTTAGATATACAAAAGAAGGATGTTGTTGGGGACACCTGGGTGGTTCAGCCCGTTAAGCAGCAGCCTTCAGCTCAGGTCATGATCCCAGGGTCCTGGGATTGAGCCCCCATTTGGCACTGTGATCATTAGAGAGCCTGCTTCTCCCTCTTCCTCTGCCTGCTGGTCTGCCTACTTATGCTCTCACTCTCTCTGTGTCAAATAAATTAAAAAAAAAAAAAAAGAGAGAACAGTATTGTTGACTATGTTAACAGAGGACATTCTCATGTGCACTTTTATCTATATAAAAACATAGGGTATACAAGGCTTTTACCATTTGATACATGCTCATATTTATGTTCTCAGACCTGGTCACTTACCCCGAAAAATTATCTACTTCAGGCAGACTGGAATACTAGCTGTTCTATCAACGTTTCAGGTACCAGCATGTTGCTGTCTTTCATCATGTTCCTCTTTCAGAAATCCCTCACCTAGCCTCATTTTTCAATGTCCAGCCCAAACATTAATTCCTGTTCATAGTTGTACTCCTTTGTGCCCACACCTATCCCTTACCTCCTGCCATTTCTAAGTAAGATGGGTTTAAATGTTCCCTCATGAATGGAAAAACAGTTTTAATATGATTGTTCATTGTCACATGTTTAATGTATCCATGAGAGATCAAATTTCCCTCTAAGCAGAGCATATCTTTTCCTATATCCCATAATTTTTGATTTGTTAAGTTTTCATTATCATGTTGTTCAAAATGTTTTATAATTTCTGTTCTAATTTCTTTGACTCTAAGTTATATATAATTATGTTGCTTAATTTCCAGGTATTTTGGGACTTTCCCAATGTCTTTCACTATTGGCTTTTGATTTAATCCATTTGTGCTGAGAGAACCTACTCTGTCATGATTTTACTCCTTTAAATTTCTCAAGACTCAAGTAATGGACTGGCATGTGATCTGTTTTTGTGAATATTCCACACGCACTTGAAGAGAGTGTGCAATAGGCTGTTACTGTATGCTGTCTTCTATAATTGGTCATGTTGAGTTGACTGATAAGAGTTGTGCACATCTTTTATATCCTACTGATTTTCTCAATGCTTTTATCAGTTGCTGAGAGGGGAGTATTAAAATATCCAACCAGAAATATGGACTTTTCGTTTTTCTTTCAATCCTGCCCATTTTATTCATATATTTTGAAGTTATTAGATGCATAAACATTTAGAATTGTTCTTTTTGACAAATTTATTATTATGAAATATTCTTCTTCACTTTTGGTAATACTCCTTGTCTTGAAGTCTACTTGTCTGATATAAATATAGCCACCCCCCCAAAATTATTTATATATATATATATATATGCCATTCCAGCTTTTTTGATGCATGGTATGTATGTCTTTTCCCATCCTTTTATTTTTAACCAATTTGTATCATTATATTGAAAACAGCATGTAATTGAGATTTGTTTTTTATCCAGTCTGACAATCTCTGATTTTCCAACATCTCTGCTATAATTGAGTCTGTTTCTTAATTCTTTTTCGCTCTTCAAATTATGTTTTTGTCAGTTAGTATACGTAGTAACTTTCTGTTGAAAACTAGACATGATGTACTGGGTAAAAGGAATTGCAGTTAATAGGTCCTTGATGTAAGGCAATAAAGTGTGGAGAGAAGGGAAGCATTCTATAGTCTTATGATTGTGCTTTGGTCTTAGTGAGCCTGTGTCTCTGGGCTGTGACTCACAGTACTTCTCTGTCCTTCTACCCCCATTGGTGGAACAGGAAATTTAAAGGGGACTGAACTTGCATATTTTCCTTTCCCTAGGTTGGTAAGGCTCTGACCACACCCCAAAAGGATAGGCTCTGATAAAATAGTTTCTCTTGAGGGAGGGCCTTGTTAAGAATAGAATGCTTGGGGCGCCTGGGTGACTCAGTGGGTTGAAGCCTCTGTCTTTGGCTCAGGTCATCATCTCAGGGTCCTGGGATCGAGTCCCACGTTGGGCTCTCTGCCCAGCAGGGAGCCTGCTTCCCTTCCTCTCACTCTGCCTGCCTCTCTGCCAGCTTATGATCTCTGTCAAATGAATAAATAAAATCTTAAAAAAAAAAAAAAAGAACAGAATGCTCTGGGCATATTTCAGAGTGGTTGTTTCCCCTCCATAAAGGGTTTTTCCTCCAGCCTTCATGGTGAAAATCTGGTAGGACTTCTGGAAGAAAATAAAAAAGTATGGATGTACCCCTAATTCTGGACCCTCCAGGTGTTTTAAACTCTCACTCTTGCCCAAACTGAACCTTCAGCAAATTGTAAATCACAGTTTAGGACTTTCTACCCCACTACTAGTTCCTATGGAGATTTCTGCTCCAGTAAATGCTAATTCTCTGTGTCTGTTGTCTGTCTCTCCTATTCTGGGAGCATCAGTATGCATTCTAAGCTCAGTTGTCTGATGGATCTAAGACTTGTTGATTTTCCATTTGTTCAGCAATTTACTTGTTAAGAGAGTAATGACTTTCTGGTTCCTCACATGCCTAACTGGAAACTGGAAGTCAGTCTCTGACTTTAATTGAAATATTAGATAATTTACATTTATTATAATTATTTATAATGGTGAGTGGAAACCTACCACCTTGCTGTTCTGCTTCTGTGGGTACCATATTTTCTTTGACTCCTCTCCCATATTTTCTCTTTTAGTTTTAATTAAATATCTTTTAGTATTTTCTTTAATGTCCACTTTTGCTATTAGCTTTACCAGTTTGTTTTTAAAGTGGTTGCTCTCTCTAAGGTTTAAAGCGTATTTTTAACAGTCTACCTTGAAAGAAAATTATATCATTTTACTAATTTATATATAATATAAGAAATAATAGGAGTCTGACTTTTTTGTTGCAGATGATGTTTCAGGTTTAATAACTATTGAAACATCTGTATATTTTTAGTAGTAGAGAGTGACTCTTTCTAAAAAAGGGAGCAGAAATTAACAAATGATGAAGTGTTATATTAAAATCTAGCACTTAAATTTAAAATTTAAATATAGAATATTATAGAATTATCATACAACAGAATTGAATATGTTGAAATAAAATGTATTAAAGAATAAAGAACCTATATGTACTGTGCAGTTTCTTAATTTTATGACTAGTATTTTTATGATTTTTTTCACTAAAATTTATAGCTTATACATTAAACACTTTTCAAGGTCAGTATTGTTTCAAGGAATAATATTTTAACATTTTAAAGTAGTATTTGCATTCCAAATATCATTTTACTAGAATAATATTTATTTCTTCTTAAAAAAAAAAATCTAAAAAGAGGATGTTCCATGTGGAGTCAATGTAAATTTTTCTAAGTAATTTTACATTAAGAGTATATGAAAAAAATGGAGCACCTGAGTGGCTTCGTTGGTTGAGCAACCGATTCTTGATTTCAGCTTAGGTCATGATCTCATGGTCCATGATCTCCATGTCAGGCTTCATACTTAGCAGGGAGTCTGCTGGAGGATTCTCTCTCTCTGCCCCTCCCCCCCCCACTCATGTTTTCTCTCTCTGTGTGTCTCAGATAAATATATAAGTCTTTAAAAAAAGAGAATGTATAAAAAAAGTTAAGATGAGCTCTAAACCTATATCTCAGATTCAAGTAGCTTGATTAAATATCACTGAATAACATTTTTCCATAAATTGAAGAAAATGTTCCCATGAATTCCATTCTGTACTCTAGCCTGTGGATATTCTTTATGATATTAAATCAAAACATTGTAAATTATACTCCCTCTACCATATCTTATGCTTAATATGAAATATTAAGCATAAGATATATTCGTTTTTTAATTTGCAATCAAAATTTTCTTTCTTCAAATATTTTCTGAGAAGTAATTTATTTTGTTAGAAAAGTATTAAATGAAACTATAGAAATGTAAAGAATCAAGGGGGAAAAGGACTAGAAATACTTGCTGGTTCATATACTGTAAAATAGAAAATAATGCTCCAAAAAAATAAAATGAATGCTTTACTTTTTTTTTTTTTTTTTCCAAATGAAGTTAAAATAAATATGAATTCAAGATTTGGAGTTATTGCATATCTTAAGCGTTATTGTTAGATGAGTTATATAAAATGTCAACTAGTAAAACACATTTTTCCCCTTGATGCTTGAACTGAAGAAAAACAGTGAACTCACCAAATGTCCTACTGAAATCTGAGACTACAACTCAATAGCCTCTTCTTATTTTTTTTCACAGATTATTCTGCCTTTATCTTTGCCCATAGGTTGGATAACATCATCAGAGCACTTTTGGTCAATCTTCATAATGTAAGATAGTGATGTAGTTTCCAGAGCTGGCCAATTTTGCTTTTATCAGTGTGTTTTGAAGAGATTATTTCAACAGCTCCAGGGGACACTACGTATTTGCAGAGCCCAATGTTGGGTGAAGCCTAACTAAGCTCTGTTCAGTAATTCTTCAGTGTCCAGTAAACTTTCATGTTCCCAGCAGTGGCTTTATCTAAATTCTCATGAATCTCCCTTGAGACTTCAAAAATTCTCTTTTTCTAATTCTTTGTCTTCCTTACTACCACCGCCATAACACTGCTTTATATTTTATAGAAAAAATTAAGCCTATACAAACATACTGATAGTTGCATCTATCCCTATCTCCTTACCTCTGAACCCTTAACTTTTTAATTCTTATTTATTTATTATTATTATTTATTATTTTAAAAATTATTTTTATTAACATATAACATATTATTTAACATATTATTTGTTTCAGGGGTACAAGTCTGTGATTTATCAGTCTTATATAGTACCCAGTACTCCTTATAACACATAATCTCCCTAGTGTCCATCACCCAGTTACTCCATCCCCCAACTTCCCTCCCCTCCAGGAACCCTTAGTTTGTTTCCTAAGATTTAAGAGTCTCTTATGATTTGTTTCACTCTATGGTTTTGTCTTGTTTCATTTTTTCCTCTCTTCCCCTATGATCCTTTGCCTTGTATCTTAAATTCCACGTATCAGTGAGATCATATGGTAATTATCTTTATCTGATGACTTATTTTGCTTCACATAATACCCTCTAGTTCCGTCCATGTTGTTGCAAATGGCAAGATTTCATTTTTTTTTTTTTTTTTGGATGGCCGTCCCCTTAACTTTTTATAGATAATTACCTGTACTTAGTGACCATGCTCCCCCCATCCCCACCCGCGGGAATACTTTCCTCCTGTCACTCCACTCACTCCCCTCACCACATTGTATTATAAAATTTTGTTTATGGGCTTTTCTCATTAGACCTTGAGTTCTTTGAGGAAAAAGACTGTGGTTTTTGTTTTGTTTTGTTTTGTTTTTCACTTTGCATCCCTCAGTCCTATTATAGTTCCTGGAGCAAATTCTTTTATTTGTTCATTAAAAAAAAAAAAAATCATTGATACCCTGCTATGTGCCAGGCACTGCTATAGCATCTAAAGATACTGTGGTAAACAAGACAAAGTCCCTACCACCGTGGAGCTCACATTTTACTTTGTAGGAGAGATATATTTTAAACTAATACACAGACATACACAGGTATATTTGTCAGTATTAATTAACTTTACTAAGAACTAATGGTAATTTGATAACAAAAGAGAGACAGGTTGACTACTAAGACTGGGTAGTCAGTGAAGACTTGACTAAGGAAGCATAAACTGAGGAGGGCTTTTTTTTTTTTTTATTGTTCTTGTTATTTAAAAGATCTGAATAACAAGAAAGAGGCTAACCTGGGGCATTTTGAAGAAAGAATATTCCTGGTTAGAAGGGAGAAGTAATGCAAAAGGCCAAAGTAGAAATGAGTTTGGCTTCTTTGAAAACAGTGACACAAAGACACAGAGTGATAGAGATTTAGAAGCTTAGGTTGAAGATAGAGGCAGAAATTCATTGGGCAAATGTAAGATTTAATGAGTTAGGGAAGAAGTTTCAGTGTTGGTCTAAGGAGGAGGGAATGTCATGGGAGGATCTTACAACATAGCTTGACACGGTCTATTTACATTTTAGAACATGCTGATGGCTGAGGAGAAACTGTACTCAGGAAGAGACTGACTAGGAGGTTAGTACAATCACTAAGATGAGATAGGGTAGCAGCTTGAATGAGAGTTGTAGGAGCAAAAATGAGATAAGTGGTCAGATTTAGGGCGTGATTTGGAGGAAGAGTTGAAAAGCTCCTGAGGATTAGATGTGCAGGAAGGGGGAAAGAGATCAAGGATAATGTCTAGGCTTTTGGCCTGAGCATAACTAGTTATGCTAGTTACTGAGATGATCCCTCCTGCTAGAGAAAAGGGGCAGCCTCTAAGCCACTTATGCTCCAGCTACCATACCAAGGGCCACACATTGCATCCCCACAAAAAAAGAGGTTGTTTCTAGCCTCCTGCTCCATGTGTGATCACCGCTCCTGCACTGGAGACTCTAGCATATCTTTAGAGTGAAATAGCCCTCTCATCATTTGTTGCCTCATGCCCCCCCCCCCCAAAATAATCGTTATGGAGACCTCTCTCCCCATGGTTGCCACAACACTGGGACCTGTAGGGAAGAATGGTCAACCCCTGGACCCATAGCATCTATTCTGAATTGGCTACCCACCTTTCCTCAGGAAACAGAACTCAGCTTATTGTGCCTTACATCCCTCTTTACCTCATTCACCCAGAAACCAGGTCCCCAAGTCTTCTGTCATCCTTCAGGCCCTATAACTGTGCTCTCTGTAGATGCACTAATTGACTTGATTTCCCACACTTTGTATCTTCTTAAACACATTCTCTACCATTTCTTTAGGTTAATCTCTGAACTCCCTCTTTACTTTTTTAAAAAATATATTTATTTATTATTTATAAGAAGAGAGAAAGAACATGCACACAGGGAAAGGAGCAGAAGGGAAGGTAGAAGGAAAGAATCTCAAGCAGATCCAGCGCTGAGCTCAGAGCCCAAGATGGGGTTTGATCTCAGGACCCTGAGATCATGACCTGAGCCAAACCAAGAGTCAGATGCTTAAGGGACTGAGACACTGGGGTACTCCTCCCTTCACTTTTTAGGCCTAATTGAAACCTGATTATCCTCTGAAAATGCTACTTCCCCTAAAGCCCTCTAAGTGGGGGTTGCTTTTCCAGGTCTTTCAGGGCTCTAAGTGGGATAGACATTGTTCTTTATCTCTGTTTTCTATCTCCTAGAAATTACGTGCATGTACTTTGCTTTTCTGCCTATTACCATAATTAATGCTCCATAGTCCTCAATTGCTCCACTTGTACACAGATTCCATCCCCACCCCCTTATGGAGGGACATCATACTATAAATTTCCCCCTTTACTCTTTTTTTTTTAATTTTTTTTTTTTTTTTTAAATCAGAGAGAGAGGGGGGGAGAGAGCGAGCACAGGCAGACAGAATGGCAGGCAGAGGCAGAGGGAGAAGCAGGCTCCCCGCTGAGCAAGGAGCCCGATGTGGGACTCGATCCCAGGACGCTGGGATCATGACCCGAGCCGAAGGCAGCTGCTCAACCAACTGAGCCACCCAGGCGTCCCAGCCCCCCTTTACTCTTATATTCAACTTTTTTTCTCCTGTTATTGGCACAGTCTCATCAGTATGCTAACATGCTATATTTCTCTCAGTCAAGGAAAATGAAAACCTGAACTTTTCTTGACTCTGCTTCTCTCACCAGCTATCACCCCTTTTCCTTATTTTCCTTTATAGTGGAGATATTCACAAGAATTTTTACACTTGCTGTTTCTAGCTGTTTTCCCCTTTCTCTCATCCCCTCTCCTTATTTTGGTAGCTTTTTATTCCAATCTACTTTCTACCATACATAAAAGTTTAAAAAAATAGTATAACACACTTCCATGTATCTTATACCCAAACTCACCATTTGTTTACATTTTATTCTTCTATCATCTGTCTGTCCATACACACACGCGCACATGCGCGCACACACACACACACACATGCTTTGTTTTTCCTGAGTCATTTGAGATGATTGGAGACACTGTGCTCCTTACCACTGAACACTTGAGTATTTCCTGGGCATAAGCCTGTTCTCTTTCATTGCCACAGTAGAGTTATCAAAATCAGAAAATTAAACATTCCTACAACACCATTATCCAATATAGTATGTATGTTCAAATTTTGTCAGTTGTCTCAGTGTAAATCTGTGATCACTCATTGCACTTAATTATCATGTCTCTTTAGTAGCCTTTAGTCTGAAACCATTCCTTAGGCTTTCTTTACCTTTGCTGACTTTTTTTTTTTAATTTTATTTTTTTTTTATTTTTTGTTTATTTCACAGAGAGAGAGAGATCACAAGTAGGCAGAGAGGCAGGCGGGGGTGGGGTGGGGTGGGTGGGGGTGGGGCAGGAAGCAGCCTTCCGGCTGAGCAGAGAACCTGATGCAGGACTCTATCCCGGGGCCCTGAGGTCCTGACCTGAGCAGAAGACAGAGGCTTTAACCCACTGAAGTACCCAGGTGCCCCTACCTTTGCTGACTTTGACATCATTCATTAAATACACTCCTTTTAGGCATTTCCTCCTACCATTCCACTGAAACAGCTCTCCTTAGCATAACCAGTAATCTCTACAGAGTTCATTCTAATGGTCAATTTTCCATTTCATCTTACAGCAGCATTTGACACCACTAATTACTCTGTTCCCCTTAATTCACGTTGATAGAGTCTATCAGGAGCCACAGTCTTTTGATGTTCCTCCGCCCCCTGGCATTTCCTCCTCAGTTTTGTTTTGTTTTTCTGTTTCTTTGTTCTTCTTCTGGTTCCCCCTCTGCTTTTTCATCTCTTTAAGTTGGTTAGCCTCAAGAGCTCAGTTCTAGGGCATCTTCTCTTTACTTACCACCTATGCAAACTCACACCATCTCATCTCACACTAATCACTTCCAGATGCTTATTCCCAGCCTGGGAGATTCTTACAAACTCCAGGATCAGGTATCCCTACTTCACATCTCCATCAGTGCTAAAAACTTTCTTCTAAGGTACTAATGATATTCAAACAGTCAATTCCAACATTCATTTCTCAGTCCTCCTCTTACTGTATCTTTCTGCCTTACTTATTTCTGTTGACCAATGCCTGTATTTTAAAATTGAGTACCTTGATATTTGTTATATTACTCTTCTGTTTTTCCTTCTATTTATCTGCTTTGCTTAGTAACTGGAAGTAACTGGAAGATTTTTTTTTATCTCAACTTCCTGGCTTCCCTATGATTTTTCTTTTCTCCTTAAACACTTTTGGTGACTTCAATCAGAATTTGTACTAGCTGCCATTTTTAAATTGGTTATTTCCAAATATCTCTCTGGTCTCTCCTTTTCTTCTGAGCAATAAACTCATATGTCCAAATATCTCATTGAGAGTTTAATAGCTATAGGACAAAAATATCTAAAACTCACTATCTCCCCCCCACAGACCCTCTTAATTCCTCTCTGATCTCCTGAATTGGTAAATTTGGTCTGAAATAACCTGTCACTCAAACAAATTCTGGAGCCATCCTAGAATTTCCTTCCTTCTCTACATACAATTAGTTACCAAGTTTTGATTGTTTCTACTTCCTAGAAATGCCCCGTCTTGCCCTTTCTCTTACCACACTACCTCAAACCAGACTTTTATGTTGTAATTAGTAAGACTACAGGACAATAGACTTCTTCTATCCCTGCTTCCTACGTAAAAACTCCAAGCACTATGGCTAGAATAAATCCAGATGGTGTTCAAATCATAGGTGTATCAACAAGGATAGTCAGCAAAACCATTTACTATTGAGAATACTTTTATTTTAATACCTTATAATTTTATTATAAAGAGTAAATTTCTTCTAGTTTAAATATAGACAGTTTAGGAAACTGAATTTTCACTCTTCATATTACTAAGAACAAATTTGCATTTGATTCTCTTTCACAAAATTGAGTAATTATGCTAAAATATCTAATATTTGAATGTTTTCAGAGAATTATTTCATGTAAATCTTTAGTAAAGAAGTTTTTCATATTTAAGCTATGTTTAATGTTATTTGTTAAATTATAAAATATAATTAGTCTAATGTGCTTCCTCTAAGAAAATAATATAATTCCCTTAAGAAGGTTTCTTTGGTAGCATGAATAAAATAATTGAAATAATGAATTCTAGAAAACATCCCAGGAAGCCATTTCTTTTTATGTTTCCTTAAGAAATTAGTTCTCATTCTGAATAATATTTGACAAAAATCTGCAACATTTTCCCCTTTTCCTCATCTCTTAGATGCTTTATTTTTATTTTTCAAAAGTAAAATAAAGATAGAGCAGCACCAATTATCCCAGCAAACCAATGAAAGAAAAAAAAATCTCTTTCAAAACTGGTTTTAGTGTCCAGAATAGGCAAATCTATAGAGACAGGAAGTTGATTAGTGATTGCCAGGGACTGAGAGGAGGAGAATGGAGAGTGACAGCTAATGACTATGGAATTTCTTTTTGGGGTGACGAAATGTTCTGGAGTTAGATAATGATCATAGTTGCATCGTTTTGTAAATTTGTTAAAAAATACTGAATTATATACTTTCAAGGGGCATTTTATGGATATGTAAATTCCATCTCAACTTTAAAAATTGGTTTGGTATCAGAATAGTTGAATTATGTTGAATTTTAAAAGCACCTTGGAGTCTTGCCAGATTGACAATCTATTCGCCAGAGAAGAACTGCTCCTCTAATAGCTCACATCTGAAGTAGAAAGTCACTCACTGAGTGGTTTTAACAATCCTATAAGAGAGTGAGTGCTTATTTGCTTACTGATATTTTTGACCCATGGCAAATACATTCAATTTCTTCATTTATCAAGTAGGGATAAGCGTGAACCATTAAAGAATTAGATTTATGAGTTTTTAATGAAAATATGTATAAGATTGATTAACATTATAAGCTACTTATAACCTGGATGAAGTGGGTAATATTTAATCATTCTTCAGGAAACTCTCCTAATAGCTTAACCTCTGAGGAATGTTACAAAATGGCATATCTGGTTATTTTGAAGAAATATCACTAGTGCAATTTCTAACAATGGCTATGCACTGTTTTTCTGGAGGTCTTGATTCTGTAAAACATGTTTTTTGGGGTTTTTATCTTTTTCTTTCAAGGGGCTTTCTGCTCAATTTTGTTCTGTATAAAAATTCTAGCCTATAAAAGAATACATTAGGAGTAGTGAGGATGCATTTTATAAATTAGCTCATTATAGGTAGTTTTGAAAAAAAGTAAGCTTCTCTAGGACATTTTTAACTATTTTTCCTGTCTTTCTCCACAAGACTGATTCTTCAGAAACACATCTTGTGCACACAGAGGTGGGGATGTTCATAACATTGGGGACTTCCATTCACTTCAAGGAGAGTTGCTCTGAAATGCCAAGGCCCATGGCACCACCCAGGGTACACCTAGAAACACTTCAAATGAAAGATGTTAACAACTTAATATTTTACCCTCAAATCTTAGCCTCTTTAAGTGTGACAAATGAAGGGACCTCACAGTTTATTGGAATTTGCTTCATAACCCTGCTGCCCTTGCATACTTCTGACTTAAAATTAAATAGCTTTCAAAACACAGTATTGTCTTTCCAGACATGGACAAAAATCAACCACTTGTGCCTTTCTTTTTTTTAATTTGACAGAGAGATCACAAGTAGGCAGAGAGGCAGGCAGAGAGAGATGGGGAAGCATGTGGGGCTTAGTTCCAGGATCCTGAGATCAGGACCGGAGCTGAAGGCAGAGGCTTAACCCTCTGAGCCACCCAGGCTCCCTGACTTGTGCCTTTCTAATATGTGGTCAGTGAGTTAAAATATTACCTATTGAGCTAACTATTATTATTAACATTTTAGTGAGGCAAAAAGAATCCAGTGCAAGTTTTTGACTCAAAGTTGAATTTGCTATGAACATCCATAGTTCAGATAAAGACAAAGAGGGGGGATTTGATACTGAAATAAAACTTTGGTATCCTACAATACTTCCTTCTTTCATTAAAAAAAGTTTTATATAAATAATACATAACTTTAGTGTAAAATACTAAAAATGCACATGATAGCTAGCACCTCATTTACTTGACATTTAAACTTTCAGCAGTTGTACATATGCAGAATAGACATAGCCTGGACATAAATTGAGGAGGATTTTAGAAAAATATGTCAAAAATTTGTGCTTTATTTATTTACTAATCCATGTATGTAATTTCTTTATCACCTTTTTTACTAATTAGATTGCCAGTGATGTTGCAGATCTTGAGTACAGAGTAATGAATAAATAAAAACTTTATGGAGAACTCACAGAACATCCCACAGGTTCTCAGAAAAGAGCCTATTGATTTTGATTTTTTTTAAAAGTTCATGTAATTGATTTAGCAACATGATCTCCCCTGGTGCTATTTAGTAGACTACAGTGAAAGGTAAATTAAATGTAGGATACTATGAATGGACAAAATACTAGGAATTGACATATAAAACAGCAGTCTGGGCCACTTCATATAGGGACAATATTTATTTATTTAGTCATCAATTTGTTCTAATTGCATATTTTAGGAAAATATATTTGTCATTACTTAATAACAAAGAGCATTTATAAAATACTATGAAAAATGTTACCACTGAATATTTTACTTTTATTGTCCAAATCCCAGATTTAATGAAATTTGTAATTTTAGATTTAGAGAAGAAATGATCAGAAGGTTTCCTGCTTCTGTATTTTATTTTAATTATTCATTTTTAAAGTATTTTATTTATTTATTTGACAGAGAGATCACAAGTAGGCAGAGAGGCAGACAGGGGAAGGGAGAAGCAGGTTCTGTGCCAAGCAGAAAGCCAGATGTTGGCCTCGATCCCAGGACCCTGAGATCATGACCTGAGCTGAAGGCAGAGGCTTAACCCACTGAACCACCCAGGCAACCTGCTTCTGTGTTTTAAAATGTCTCATGAATCTTAATTTTTTTTGTTTATTTCCTTTTGACCTTTTCTCAATGCTGGTTGTATTTCTGTTTTTAGATTAAAGCCCATACAATGAAAATTTCAAAATGTTCTAGTTTTCTTAATCATAAATGGTATGTTTTATAGATTATCATTTCCATTTTTTTCTCTATGCAATGTCTGTTTTTTATGTATTTATAAAATACAACATAAAGGTTAGTATATTTGCTACCATTTCAGGATTTCAAGTTGAATTCTTTGTATATAATTATTTTTATACCATCTTTTCTCCAGATTCCTTAAGGTTGTTCTCAGAACTCAAATGACTCAATAAATGATTATTTACCTAGTGCAAGTTAATCAAGAGTAGGCCTTCTGAAAATGAAATAAGGGTCCCACAAAAAGAAACCAATACATAAATGCTGAGTACAGAAGAAATCTCTGAATTGTGCAAATGTGACACAGCAGGTGGTTTTTACCTTCTGACCTTGAATGATTCCAGTCACTGGAATTAACAGGTTGGGTTTTGCTGAGCACAAAGCAATTTCTGTGACAACTTTTTACATAGGGCCAAAGAGCAAACTAAAAAGCAGAAAGTGACTTTGTGTGATTTTCTGAGCAGCACAAAGACACCATTGAATTGTTTCTCTTTGTACAGTATAGGAAATGTTTAGCTCCATTGTGACTCACCAAATAGGCTTTTTAATTGTTCACTCAGCAATAGAGGGTATGTGCCACATGTTTCTAGTGCTTCTTTGCTTTATTTTTCATAGATGTTTGTTACTTGAGTATCTAGCCATAGTTTCAGCTTCAAATTGCAGAGGAGATTATTTAAATTTTTGAAGGGGCAGTGCAAATAGGCTTCCTTGTATCCTTTGCATAATAACATCTCTAGTTACCTAGTGAAAAGAGATGTGTTTATTTAGATTTATTGCTTCAATCTACATGGTCATATTTTACACCAGTTAATATTTAATTCAGTGCTAACTTTTGTACATAGCAACAGTGAAAATTAGTGAGGGAGGAAAGAGTCATACAAAGCAGTATTACTATAATATGCAGAAGGGCGAAATTAGATACCCAGTTTTTGTGGAAGAGAACTGAATGCATCAGAAGCTCAAAGAAGACGACCCTGTAGAAGGCATGGAGTAGACAGCAAGATTTCTAAGGGGTGCTGAGACTGGAAGTAGATGTGAATGGATTGGCATAACTGGATAGGCAGAGGGGAGAGACAGGGAAGCAATTTGTCCAGGCAGAAGGCATGGAATTTAGTTTGGTTGAGGTCTTGGAGGTCATCTGGTCCAACCTTCTAAGTAGTCCATGAACTCTCTTTACTTCTGTGATCATTTTTGCAGTTGTTTTAGTTTGAGAATGACCTTTAGAGCTACCCTTCAAGTCCAATCAGTCAAAAAGTGCCATTGATTTCTCTCTTAAAATGTCATTCCTATTTAGCCTTTCTTTTCCAGTCTGGTGCTGCCACTGTGGTTGAAGCTCTTTTCTTATGCTTGGTTTATTCCAAGAGCTTCCCAACACATCTTGCCTCCAGTACATCCGCCTCAAATTTATCCTGCACTCTAGTATGCACATCTGATAAATTATCTTAAAATGACTCTTTCATCATATCATCAACCACAGTTATAGAATTGTCTTAAAAGCTTAGACTGTCATTTGAGGCTCTCAACAGGCTGCAAAACTATAATTTCCCTTTTACCTCCCCCACCTCCATAGGAGGAGTCTTCCTTAGCAAGGCTAATCTATATTTTTCTTTACACATGCCATGCCCATTCAAAATTTGCTGATTTTCCTCATGCTATGAATGCATTCCTGAAATGCACTCTCATCTTTCTTTGTCATGCTAAATTGTATTCATTTTGAAGGTGTAATTCTTTCCTCTGTGAAATCATCCAAGACCATGCCAGTTATAGTGAATTTCCCTTTTCTGAAGTCCTACAATTCTATTTCATTGACTTGTGTGGTACTTATATGTATTATACTGACTTGTTAATTAGTTTTTGAATATTTGCCTATGCTGTCTCTGTATGATTTCATCCATGATAAGTACTGAACACCGTAACATTTATTTGACTATTGCACAATGTCTAACCCTTGCACAAGAGTCTAACCCAAACTCTATATAGTAAATGCTTAGTTAAATACTTGATCAGAAATAAGATTAGCTCTTCTGAGGTGGAGCAAAATTTGGAGAACTTTGGAAATTTCTTTTCATTACCACTACATGAACAAATAAAAGTCAATGCTTTCTAAATTTTGACTTTAGAATTCATAGACTAAGATCTAAACCCCCAAACCCAAATTTACACAAAATGTTTAGTCATTCATAATCTGAAGTTGCATAGTCAGCCAGAAATGCGAGAGAGAACTTTAATCTTTAGTATTAAAAACAAACAAAAATTACGGATTATTACCATAGTCCTCCCCTCCCCAATATGTTTTTATATGATCTCTATGAATGTGAGAGGATCTTAACAAAAGTACTATTTATTTTCTTTTGACACAGTCACTTTTGGGTATGAGCATGCATTTGTTTGAGTCTCTGGATTAACTGAGCTTATTTCTATAATCAATTCATTTATTTACTCATTCAACAATTATAGAGTACCTGCTATAGTACCTATTACAGGCCATGGTCTATGGAAGGGATGGGGGGTAGAATAGAAATAACACAGACAATGGGGCGCCTGGGTGGCTCAGTGGGTTAAGCCGCTGCCTTTGGCTCAGGTCATGATCTCAGAGTCCTGGGATCGAGTCCCGCATCGGGCTCTCTGCTCAGCGGAGAGCCTGCTTCCCTCTCTCTCTCTGCCTGCCTCTCCATCTACTTGTGATTTCTCTCTGTCAAGTAAATGGATAAAATCTTTAAAAAAGAAAAAAAAAAGAAACACAGACAAGATTCTTGTTTTTGTGGAACTTACCATGTGTAAGTGATGTTAAATCAAATAAGCTGTTGGTCATCACGATAGCTAATTCATTTACTTTTAAATATAAAACCCGCTGCCATTTGCCTATTTAATGATAATGTCTATCACATTTTGTGTAGAATGGACCAAAAATCATAATTATAATTTGTGAAACAGTTAACTCCCAAAGAGTAAAATAATATAATGGTTGCTTTTGGTAGGGATCCATTTGTTGTTCTTTCCCTTTCTTTTTAACTCTAATCAGTGTGTAGTAAAATATCAGAGTACTTGAAAGACTTTAAGATATTCAAGACCAGACCATATGAATATTGCTATTTACCTTACGCAAAGTATTGCCCCCATTTATTGAACTAATTTGAGGTATTTTTAAATATGTGTGCATTATACGTTCAAATAGATTACATGTTTATGTATTGCAAAGCACATTCTTTCATACATTTGTGTTCAGGTCTATGTCAGTCCCTCCTTTCTCTTTCTACCTATCCATCTTTTAATGAAACCATGTAAGTCCAACTCAAGTTCCAGTTTTTATGTGAAGCTTGTTTGATGCTTCTAGTAAAAAAAAAAAAAAAAACTGCAATAGATAAACCACATTTCTATGTGCTGTTGTGTTCATTAATTCTTTCATGGCTATATCTTTTTTACCCAGCCAATCTGAATGGTTTTTGTGGGAAGAGATGTTTTAACCCATTGTTAAAAAAACAAAAACAAAAAAACTTCTTTGCCTAACACATATGACTTTTTGCTATTTACATAAGAGGGTAGTACATCTTTCATTCATAACCAATAGAAATAGCTTGATATAACCAGGCTTGTGCTTATGCTTCTTTAAGTGTGTTACAAAGGTAAGAAGCAAACAGAGCAAATAAAGAAGTGAGAATTGGAATGTATTTCTAATAATAATTATTATTAAAGTAAGGGATTCTTAATGGAAGGGTTTTATCATTTCCCCCGATGAAATGGTCTAAAAATTGAGTGTTTTGCTTTGCTAGATAGAAGGAGTCTGCCAAAGTGGAGTTTCTATAAAGTCAACTTGGTTTAAAAATTATTTGAGTATTGGGGCGCCTGGGTGGCTCAATGGGTTGGGCCGCTGCCTTCGGCTCAGGTCATGATCTCAGGGTCCTGGGATCGAGTCCCGCATCGGGCTCTCTGCTCAGCAGGGAGCCTGCTTCCCTCTCTCTCTCTCTCTGCCTGCCTCTCTGCCTCCTTGTGATTTCTCTCTGTCAAATAAATAAATAAAAAAAAAAAATCTTTAAAAAAAATTATTTGAGTATTATTTGCTTGCCTTCATAAATCTTTATAATCTCAAGAGGTTCTTCTTTAATTATCTGGCTTCAGATAATTAGGACTATAGGACTATACCAAAGCCCTTGGTTAAGGCTCCAGACATTTTGTCAGCTGTGTAGCTGATCAGTGTTACCGTGAACCCATAATAGAGGTCGCCTAGCAAAGAAGGCAAGCATTGAGATTTCACCACACATGCCCAGACATACCTCCCAAGAACATACCCTTCAAGTGATGCCCAGTGGGCCATATAGAACAAATCTGAAATGAATTCAACAAAGTTTATAGAAGTTTAAAGTGGAACTCATTAAACAAAACAAAACAAAACAGAAGCACTAGGCCAGAGCTTAAAATTTTCTTTACAAAGAAAGCTCTTTTGTGAATCTTGGAAGGCAATTAAAGATATCTGTTACTCCTGTTTTATTTCCTTCCCATTTAAATTCCTTCAACATGACAATAATGATAATAATGATAGCTTCTGTGTGAAGAAACATTTTAAAATATCTTACTGACATTTCAGAAGTATAAGCTACCTCTTCTCATCAAGGTAATTGGAAGATCTTGTTTAAGGACATATTGCAGGCACTAAAAATATTGGGTCTGTCTTGGTCCTAAATACTTGATTTATATGCTAAATTTAATGTACATTGTCTTCAGAGTCTATACATGCCCTATCTGCAAACTATTCAGCTGTCTTCTGGTCTGCACTTATTTTACATTATCTCAATTAGAATGATCTGTTGAAAGTCTAGTACTGGTTGGTTAATATTTATGCAGATGTCTATGCCTAGCACCCACCCAGTTGTGAACAAACATCAACAAACCTTTGGTAAACTGTATGTAATATGGTTATTCATTTTCATGCACTCAAACAATTTTGCAGCAGCACTGCATGCATTATTTATCTCTCTCTCCCAGGCTTTGCTAATCTGAAATGAGCTCAGAGTCACCTGTTTACAGGCTAAATCTCTTAATATGTGCTCTTGTAATAGAAAGAATGCCATAAGGCTGACAAGGTATCACTAAGCAATAATCAGTGATAAGCTTCAATGATAACATGTTTAAGAACAGCTTTGCTTCCAGAAACAACAAATGTTGGAGAAGATGTGGCATAAGGGGAAACCTCTTATATTGTTGGGAATGGAAGTTGGTACAGGCACTTTGGAAAACAGTGTGGAGGTTCCTCAAAAATTATCCTGTGACCCAGCAATTGCACTACTGGGTATTTACCCCAAAGATAGAGATGTAATGAAAAGAAGGACCATATGCATCTCCTAGTGTTCATAGCAGCAATGTTCGCAATAGCCAACCTCTGGAAGGAACCGAGATGCCTTTCAACAGACGAATGGGTAAAGAAGATGTGGTCCATGTGCATAATGGAATATTGTGTACTCAGCCAGCAGAAAGGATGAGTACCCAACTTTTGCATCAGCTTGATGGGACTGGAGGAGATTATGCTAAGTGAATTAAGTCAAGCAGAGAAAAATCAATTATCATATGGTTTCAAATGGGTTCCCTGGTGACTGGTATTAAGGAAGGCATGGATTGCATGGAGAACTGGGTGTTGTACACAAATGCTGTATCATGAAACACCGCATCAAAAACTAATGATGTACTGTATGGTGGTAACATAACATAAAAAAAATAAATAAAGAACAGCTTTGCCTCAGTGCTGGTCTGCTACTCTAAATATGACCATCATCACTGGTGCAATGTTGAAGTTTGTCTCCAGGATAAACTTGTGTCTGGAATTGGTGGGGTATGCCTTTGGAGACTGGGAAATGTCTGTCATAGCTAAACCATGTCAGTGATTCTACCTGCAGCCACCAGCTGCTCTGGTTCTGGGTCTAGGATTCTTATTTTGGTCACTAGAGCTTAATCTTGGCTCTGTAATTATTAAAGAGTAATTTAAAAGACATGGTGTCTTTTTTGTTAGTATTGTATATTCATTCTCTGCTGAGAAAAGTGAATTCTGTTATATGTGCTTGTGTGTGCCTTTGGGTCTTTGTGTTTATTCATTTTGAAACCTGAAACTGTCAGTGCTCACCTCTTGTGAAAGCCTGCGTGTGTGTGTACGTGTGTGCTAGTGGCAGTTCTTTTTTAGAAATAGTCTGCTCTGGGTCAGTTGAATACATCTCTTTGTCTTTGGTAGGTAGGGTATGTTTTCCTCTTTCAGTATGCTCTTTCACCCCATCACGAAATTTGGGAAAGTCGAAATGAAACAGAGGTGTAGAAGAGACAGGGCAATGTCAGCAGTGGCTATTAGCAATAAAAGGCTGAAGAGCAGCCTTTCAAACTATATTGCATTGCATTTTAACTTGATGTAGAAGCTACGTAATGTGATAGAAATACAGATCCTAACTTTCTAAAGGTGATTTCCAGCTTTGCGTGTGTGTGTGTGCTTGTGCGTACTTGTCCCTTAGAAATCATTCATTAACATTTGAATTAGTATTTTGTATTTTTCTTCAAAATTATTTCCAATTATGGAAATTTGAATAGTGCCCTTTTCTGGTCCTTTTATGAACCCGATGTCCATTCTGAACTCTTTAATGCTGGCTTTTGAATACAAATAACTATATCATAGAACATACCATCCTTACATTTCAGTATTTGAGATTTCTGAATTCTTATAATTATAACACATAAACTGTGAGAAGAATGATATACTACGTATACCTAATCTCCATATTTATGGTAGGGACAAAAATAGACTAGCTCATAGGCTTTTTCTCTAAGAAAATAAGAAAAAAGATCTTAAACAAACTCTAGATACTATTTTGCACTGCCTACCGACTTACAAAAGAAATCCTACTGGCTTATATCTCTTGGTATTCTTTTTAGCACAAAGCATAGCACCTTGTTTAAAAATAGTGAATGTTTAGAGTTTGAAAGAATAAATGATTGGATGAATAGGTGAACGAATCATGCCGGGTGATCTCAGGAAATTGGCTTATGGCCTATGAACAAACGGGATGGGAGTAGTTTCCTAGGGTCAACCACCTTAATAAGCACTGTATGACCAGGTGGTCATTCATTTCTCCCACTGCATGTCTTAGATTAATATTTCCTAATTAGAGCTCTTTGGTTTCTACTCAGTGAATTTCTGTTTCAACTTTCTCACCCTCGTGGTGGAAGAAAAGTCTCCAATGACATCCAGCTGCTTTTTGCCTAGAATTTGAGTGCAGAAACAAATTACACGCTTAAAATGGATTAGAATGTTTCACCACACATTGGTCTAGGATGAATACCCTGCTAGGAGCAGACGGCTCTAATTAGAATGTGCTCCTATGGCAGGGAATTTGATTAGAGATGAGAAAGTTATAAATTCTTCATGGGAAGAAATTGGTCTGATAAAATTAAAAATTACCTGTATTTTATGGATATTCTCTCTGCCTCTTATCTGACAGAATTGCTAATGCTAAACCCAGTGATATGAAGTTACATTAATAAACATGTAAAAACTTAATTTGTTAGCAGAAAATCGATTTAAAATATTGTAAAATCTTAGATGAAAATAATGACAATGGTTAAAGATAGTGCTGAGGAGTAGCTATTTGTCCTGTAGTTGATTTGCATATAACCCTTTCAAAACACACACACACACACACACACACACACACACACACACAAGTACCTCCTTTGGGGAAAAAAAATTTTTTTTAATTATTTGGGTGGGAATAACACTTAACTATAGCAGTAGTAGAGAAGATTGGAGCACTGGGTAATGGGAAGTTATTTAAATATATTCCAACTTGCAAGAGGGAAAAAATTCCATATCTTCCAAAGACAGAGAAATGTATTCTCTTTAAAGATGTATATTCTTTTTTCGCTAAGCATGATACGCTCTAGTTCCATCCATGTTGTCGCAAATGGCAAGATTTCATTTCTTTTGATGGCTGCATAGTATTCCATTGTGTATATTTACCACATCTTCTTTATCCATTCATCTGTTGATGGACATCTAGGTTCTTTCTATAGTTTGGCTATTGTGGACATTGCTGCTATAAACATTCGGGTGCACGTGCCCCATGGGTGCTTAAGGGGGTAGGAGAAGAATAAATGAAACAAGATGGGATTGGGAGGGAGACAAACCATAAGTGACTCTTAATCTCACAAAACAAACCGAGGGTTGCTGGGGGGAAGGGGAAGGGAGAGGGGGGTGTGGTTATGGACATTGGGGAGGGTATGTGCTTTGGTGAGTGCTGTGAAGTGTGTAAACCTGGCGATTCACAGACCTGTACCCCTGGGGATAAAAATATATGTTTATAAAAAATAAAAAAATTTAAAAAAAAGGTTACTTATAAAAAAAAATGTATATTCTTTATATGCTAGCTCCCATGTGCCTCTGATCCTCCTCTGCCCCAATTGTAGGCCTCCTGTCCCCCCTCTCCCTAAACCCAGCTTTGGTATATACTGAAGAATTCTCGAATTTCCATATCATAGCTTCTCCTGCAGTCACAGGGATTATAAGTGGAAGAAGTGGAAGAAGTGTCTCTATTAAACAGATACGACATTTAAAGATCAGGAAATCCTTTAAGAACAGTGGTACTTCAAGAATTTGAGGGGGGAAAAAAAACCAATAAAACTAAAACAGCTTCTCTATGGAATCAAAGAATCCTGCTTTTCATCAAGGACTCTGGAGAATTTGACACCTTTTAGAAGCCTATAAATAACGAATCCTACCAACATTAAACATGATTAAAGACCCTACGGACATTATAATGCATTAAAGAAAAAATAAACATTGACCTCTAGTTCCAAATTGTAGAATCTTGACTCTTAATTGCTAACCCAGTAGTGTTGTGGAATAGGGATGGAGCATGTGTGGAGGGGGAGGTGTCCATCAAGGCCTGTGCTAGGCATCCATTGTCTGTGCCCTACTACTTGATTACTGTCGACTGCTACCCACTGACTACCTGCTGTCTGGGTGAAGCAGTTCATGAATGAACAGTAAGTTCATTCATTCCATTTTTTACCCCCTATTGCCCTTTCTCCATTAGAAAATTAGCTAGGGTAGGGATTCTCAAAGGGAAATTTTCACTCCTCTCTCTGGGGGCAAAGGTGCCACACATTTGGCAATGTGTGGAGACATTTTTGTTTGTTACATGTTATGGGTGTTTTTATGTATGTGCTATACTACTAGCATTTAGTGGTAGGGGCCACTAAAGGACACACCAAGGACAATAATACAAATAATTATCCAATCCTTAATGTTAATTGCACCAAAAGTTGGGAAAAAACTCAAAGCAGAAACAGCAAAGAATCCTGATTTTATCTTTTTGTGGAAATTGTATCTCCTGCCAAGAGCATTTTCATGTTTGTGGCAAGTAGGGCTGCTTGTGAAGTAGACTCTGAGATGTAAGTGAGCAAAAAGGTGTCTATTAGGGAATAATTTATGGATTAAAACCTCTGTAATGATGGGAAGGAAGAGGATTAAACAGAGAAATTGAGCTGAAATGAAGTCCAGTGAAGGACTTAGCCAAAGCCATGGAGAGCTTTGAAGTTAAAGATGAACTTTCAGAGTTGCTCCAAGTGGTTGAGCGGGCAGGTCCTTCATGCCCCTGTTGGTCAGTTATTAGATGTGAGCTTCCCTGGATGAAGCCAAGACTTAAGTGAAGCAGTAGTCTTAAACTGAGGCAATCCTAAAAGAGAGTTGACAGCCCACAGATATTTTTTAACAACACTTTCAGTCACTGGGAAATAGGTTCTTCCTGAGGTAGAGATAGAGTTGGGGAATCCTAGTGTTCTCTACAGTTTTTTACAGAATCCTACTGTGAAGCTCATAGCTTCTAGTGCTTATATAGAGAGAAGATTCTTTATGGAGTTAAGGTCCTGATTCAAAGTCCAAATTTTGTAATGCCTTAAGACATTCAATGTATTTCAAATGGCCTTATATCTTTAATTAACATATCCACTTAGAAAATACTGTACTTTTTTTGAAGCTATATCAAAATTAAACTGGTGAGAAATAAAATCAGAAGATATGACAAAATTTAAAAATATCTACTGTATGCAAAACTATGGTAGATATTTCAAAAAATGAGTTTTTCAGTTTACTTCCAGTATTATTTATTAGTAATTACCAATATCATCACATTTTTTTTTTAAAGATTTTATTTGTTTGACAGAGAGAGATCACAAGTAGAGAGGCAGGCAGAGAGAGAGAGAGGGAAGCAGGCTCCCTGCTGAGCAGAGAGCCCCATGCGGGCCTCGATCCCAGGACCCTGAGATCATGACCTGAGCTGAAGGCAGCGGCTTAACCCACTGAGCCACCCAGGCACCCAATATCATCACATTTTTAACTTGAAGTTTTCATTCACTAAATCACATGTGTGGTGTCAAAAATATCAACTACTATCTATTCATAATAAAACTATTAATATATTACTTATACAAATACTAAAACTGTATTGGAAAAAGCTCTTCCTTAACAAGAAAAAATATAAAATAATACAACACAATTCAGTTCAGTAAATATTTATTGAAAAAGTAAAATGCTCAAAGACACAGTAAATATATCTCAATGAATAAAAGAGTAAGGAAGATACTGTTTTTAGTATAGGGACATTTACAATCTAACAGCATCATAAAAGGAGTACATAAAAAGTAATAAACTTGATAAATCCCTGAAGCAGTATGAGTATCTTCTCTGGAGGTTTGGAGAGAGTACTCACTCTGTGTTGGTTTAGGGTGATCTGGAAGAGCTCCAAGGAGCTCTGCTATCCACAAGATTTGGATGGGTAAAAATGCATGACCCACAAGGTTATTTCAGGCAGAAGAAGGAACATCAGCTTGTGATTTTAAACAAAGATGTACATTAAAAAAAAAAAAAAGATTTTATTTATTTATTTGACAGACAGAGATCACAAGAAGGTAGAGGCAGGCAGAGAGAGGAGGAGGAACCAGGTTCCCCGCTGAGCAGAGAGCCCAACGCGGGGCCTGATCCCAGTACTCTGGGATCATGACCTGAGCCAAAGGCAGAGGCTTTAACCCACTGAGCCACTTAGGTGTGCCCCAAGATGTACATTTTTCTAAAATAATGTTTTGTCTATAGAGAACTATCCGCTTTTCCCCTTAATGTATCTGTTTAATAAAATGAAACCCCAAGTAAGTACTTTGGCAGTTTTAAATATCACATTGAGAAAGTGATATTTCTTTGGGATAAAAGCCTCTTTTCTTTATCATTACAAGGATGTGCTTCAATGAATATTTGTATTTTCTTAAATGTTTGTAAATATTTTCCTTTATCATTATAGGGTTTTGCTTCAGTGAGTATTTATTTTCTAAAATCCTTGCAAATGTTCATGATTAGATATGGAACTTCCACTGGGGAGGAATTTATAGAAGTAATCTTTTTTTTCTAGCAAGTAAACAACTATCAGAACTCAGGATCAAATATTTTCAGGGTAGGCAAGATCAGAACCGCTTACTATCAGGAAATCAGGAAAGCTTGAAGGATCAGGAGAATGGCAAATGCAGCAATATGGTAGTAAGACTTGGGATTGTTTTTTCAGGAAATCAGTACAAAGAGGTAAGTTCTAAACATTGAGTCTGAAAAGCAGTCATTAGTCTGTGGGGTAAATACAGATGTGGCACAAAGCCAGATACACAAACCAAGTCTAAATGCTGAGTATCCATTTAGCCAGGTGCTGAAGGCTAATAGGTAGAGATTCAGTAATAGGAAGTAGGTATACATGAGAAACATTAGTATCAATCAAGAACCCTGTCATTTGATGTAGGAGTCAAAATGAACATTTAGTTAGTAGGGATGAAAAACATATGTGTGGGGGAAATAAAGGGCCAAATTGCCAGGTAAGAGTTCAGGTGCCAGGAACAAGGCTGGAACACACTGTTCAAGGAACCAAGGTATCAGGCATCAGGCAAATATATTACTACTATTACTAGCACTACTACTACTAATGAATAAACTGGTTTGAATATAAACTGGCTTATTAACATAATGAGACTTCAAGCATCTTATGTGATTTAAGGTTCAGATAATGGATCTTGGGCCAGGAGTTTTCTGCTGAGAAAGCGGACTCTGAGAGCCTCTAGTCTCTGCCCCCTGGTATTCATGCTCTGGTGTGACCCTTTTTCGTTGAGTGTAGGTAGAGACTTATGACTTGTTTCTTTTTTTTTTTTTTTTTTTAATATTTTATTTATTTATTTGACAGAGAGAGATCACAAGTAGGCAGAGAGATAGGCAGAGAGAGGGAGGAAGCAGGCTCCCCACTGAGCAGAGAGCTTGATGCGGGGCTCGATCCCAGGACCCTGAGATCATGACCTGAGCTGAAGGCAGAGGCTTAATGCACTGAGCCACCCAGGCGCCCCTTATGACTTGTTTCTAACCAAGAGAATACACAGAGATTGTGAGATGTTACTTCCATGATTATGTTACATGAGATCTTCACTTCTGTCCTGCTGTCATATTCTCTGCATTGATGCTTTCTTGGTGGCTCTGATAAAGTAAGCTGCCACATGAAGAGCCCAAGTGGCAAGAAACCAAGAGTCAGCAAGGACTTGAGGACCTCAGTCTGACAATCTGCCCAACTTGCAAACTTGGCAGTGGCTCTTCTTTGGTAGATTCTCGGATGAGACCCCAGACCTGGTCAACACTGTGATGGTAGCTTTGTAAGTGATGCCAAAGCAGAGGATGTAACTGAATAGTATCTAGATTCCTGACCATAGAAACAGCGGAACAATAGATGTGTGTTGTTTTAAGCCACTAAGTCATGGTAATTTGTTACACAACAATAAATCACTAACACAGGCATTGAGTTGGTGGTAAGGCTAAGTGAATATTAGGCCAAATAGCCTTGAAGGCAAAGGTTGGTGAGAAGAGACAAGCAGGGAAGCCAAGTCCATCTGCGTAGGTTCCCTGTCAACAGTTGCAGGGACAGGAGAGGACACTTCTCTACACCCTCCCCTCTCTCTTCTCTTTTTTCTTGCTGGAATGATAACATTTTATTTTGTATACTTTCTGGTTGTGAGGCATAAAACCAATGCATGAGTAATACACAAAGATCTAGCTCTCTTTTAAACAAATAAGATCCAGTTCTGCTGCTAGTCCCTGGAAATAGAGTTTTGGGTGAAATTCAATTGTGTGGAGTACAATTTTATTGGGTGGAAGAGAAACAGAATTTCACAGTGATGTTTGGAAACATGTTCAGTGTTCTTTTAGTGAATTAAAAACCTTTTCATGATGTTCGACAGTCTTCATATTCTTGATTCCGATTTTTTCCTCCTCTAACCTTTAGTGGAATCAATTATTTTTTATACAGACACCTAGAAGGTCAAGGTGAAAAGTCTTGATCCCCAAGGATATTATATTTTAATAGCTTACTGGGGAATAAAAAAGGTAAAATGTTTTTTCTTTCTCTATTGAACAACACTATACTTTAGGAAATGAACAGAAATGAGGAGTTCATTAGATACAATTATGAGGGGTGAAATCTAAATTATGTCTCTTGTTCTACCACTGATTCATTTTGTAATGTTGGTAAATTTCTCAACCTTTTGGCATGTGCTTGCGTGTGTGTGTGTGTGTGTGTGTGTGGTTTTCTATGGTGCTTTCAGGAATGAAATACTATATAAATAGGAAGGCTTTTGAAAAACTTTTTAGTGTATTATGCCATGTTTGAATACTTATTTGAAAAAGATTGTAAGATCTAACAAGATTAGTAATAATCATGTATGTCAGATTAGTTCCTTCTATAGGACTTTATATTTTTCTCTTGTAATAATTATTTCTAGGTGGTCAAGATTAAAAGCTAATTTATTTTGCTTAAAATTTAGTCACAAGAGTGGAACATCTGTCACAAAACAAGTGGTTAGAATGCAACATTGTGAATACTTAGAAGTAAATAATTAGATTATTTGTTTTATTTTTTATAAATATTTTTCCAGCTAAAAAATAAGTATCTTAATTATATGTTTTAATATGCTTATAACTTTTTGCTGTATTAGAGCATATTTTTATTCATATGAAACAAGCACATTTTGCACTATTGGGACATTTTTATATGGTTAGAGAAAAGGAAAAATAAAATGAAACTAGAAAACCTAAATTAAAAATTGCCACTAAATCAAATCAGAAGTCATTTTTCACATAAAATAAAAGGCCTTTCCTCTGCAACAAACGAAATATGATAAGAAATCTATAGTGACAAATAGCTTCTTTTCCAAGTATAGTGCAATTGGCATTCAGTGTTTTTGGAAGTTGGTTTATAAACAACATTAAATAAAATGCTCCTATGACTTAGGTTTTGGTAAAGACTATAAATGGAATTTTGCAGAGAAAAATTCTTATAGACTGACAACTAGAGAAGCCTAATATTGAGATGGTGTTTTCTTTAGAAGTCAAACTGAGGTATACACCTACATGTTTTCGGCAGGAGGAAAAGAGGAAGAAGAAATAGTTAAACTTACAAAATTGTTATTAATGACAATAACACAGAACAAAAGTTCCCTTGGTTTTTAATGTGAAAGGGTGTTATTTAAAATGACTTAGGATCATTATAATAATTTTACATAGGATAAAGATATACATATTTTATTTAGTCTTGTGTGTATACATAGTTTATATGAAAATTTGTAACCAAAAATAAGGATAATCATATATAATCTTTAAGTAATTATTTATTATTATTATTTAAAAACAAAATCAAATGCAACAAAAATGACAATTTTATATTTATTTATTTATTTATTTATTTATAGTTGATTCTCTTTATTCATGGCAATTACATTTCATAAAGTTGCCTCTAATACTGACCTAGCAAATGCTGAGTCATTGCTCCTTGGGAGACTCGATACACATATATACATATCTTACATAGATTATGTTGTCTTAAATTCAGAAACAGCTCATCCTGGTATATTTTATTTTCTTTTTCTAATTTCTAGAATGTTTTCCATACTATTTTATAAAATAGAAAACGAGGTCCCAAAATGTTAAGAGGCTTGCCTGAGGGTGTTCCACCACCAGGTGCCAGGGTAGAGATTCAAAGCTTGGTCCAAGAGACCCCAGAGATGGGGCTCCTTGGGGTGTGCTGTGCAGAGTTTACCTACTGACTTCACTCTCTGCTTAAATCTGTGACAGCTGGAACAAGAAGGCAGAGGTAGCTTCGTTGGCCTCATCTGGGAATATAGGAGGTGGGGGACTCACATCTTTTCCTGTTGTAGATATGTACATGAATGGACACGTGCATGAATGTACCAAGAGTATTAGTTTTGAGCTTATGAATAAATTGTAGTGAGTAGGTGAATTTGTAAATATGAAATCTGCAAATAACAAGGATGGACTGTAGTTAGCCTAGGCAGCTATTCAGCCTTTACCAACCAGTATCACAAAGGCACGGACTAATCAGAGTAGTTGTCAGCAGTAAATGATTGGCATGATTGTACTGGCCTGTGCTGGCTCTCATCCTGGATCACCTCAAACTGTAAAACACATTTCAAAAACACATTTCTGGTTTTCCACATACGACTGCATTTCTGCTAACAGCTGTGGTAGAGCAACATTTCCTTTTTGATGCGTAAACTATGAAAACTATTATTTTCCCCTTGTACAATCCAGCTCCAAGATATTGCTTACATTATTTTCATTTAAAATGCTTAAAAACTTGTATTTGGTTTAAACACAATGATGATTACAAGTATCTGAAGATAACGGCTTCAGTAAAAATATCTGTGAATCAGTCAGGGTGATAGCTCTTCAATGAAGGGGAACCAAGGTCAGTTGTTTCCACTTTATATGTCATGTTACTTTAGATAGTCTATGATTACTTAAATTGAGCCAGAAAATGCTTTTAATTTTTCATTTATGGATTTTTCAAGTCTAAAGGACAGCGATATCATTTATTTAATTTTTATTATTTTATAGGTAATTCCTATGGCAGTTTTCAATTTTACATGTTTATAAAAGGTTATGCGTCATAAATCTTAGAGTATGAAGAACAAATTTTCTCTACACATTAAACATGGACAATTATTACCCGATCTATTTCTAAAATTGAGGTAAACAAATTACAAATAAAATGTTAGTACTTTGCAATTTTAGTAGCAGAGAGAGTATTCAAGAAATGTAACACTCTAAAATGAGTAAGAAGTCTCATGGTAGGACTTCGTGTTTATGAAAGAACAGGGTCCATGTGGCCTTGGAGGGTGCAAATTTCTGAATTATATTTATAGTTTTCTCCCTCCCTCTTCTCTTTCTCCTCTCTCTTTCGTTCTCCTATTTCTCCTTCCCTCCCCTCCCCTCCCCTTTTCTCTTCTCCTCCCTCCTTTCCTCCTTCCTTCCTTCCTTCCTTCCTTCCTTTCTTCTTTCCCCCTCCTCCCTCTTTTTTTTTTTTTTCTTTCCTTCCTTTCTTTGGTCTGACCTTCTCTATTGCTCTTATCCCAGCCCTAAGTGAACTACTTATCCTCTTGTTTGCTTGTACCAAGTCTTCTCTAAAATTAAACTCTAGCAATCACTTGGAGATCTTGTTAAAATACTAGGTTCTAGGGTGGGATTATGGACATTGGGGAGGGTATGTGCTTTGGTGAGTGCTGTGAAGTGTGTAAACCTGGTGATTCACAGACCTGTACCCCTGGGGATAAAAATATATGTTTATAAAAAAAAAAAAATACTAGGTTCTAGTTCAGGAGATTTGGGGTGGGGCCTGTGGCTCTCCATTTCTCACATGCTCTCACATGATGATGCTGCTAATGGATGACTGGCCATACTTTGAATAGTCCGAGCCTAGGCTACTTCACCTGCTTCTTAAGGGGTTCTGTCCCATTGTTTTCCCATAATGCACGAAAGTGTTTCTTATAGCCAAGATCTCCCTAAAATTCTTCCAGAAGTACCCCCATAACTCCTATACTTCACTACCCCCTTTCTTCCCTATAATATTAACTACTGTTCTGACTTCTCTTGTTATAACTTTTTCACACACACCTCTTTATAAAGTGTTTTCCACATAAACATTCATTCCTGCACATTGTAGTTTAGTTTTGCTTCTTTCTTTAATATCAGAGTGAATAGTGTTTATTAAATAAAATCACAGCATGACATCTCATATGTCTGGATTCTTTGTTCAAAATTACCTTTATGAGATTTATCTGTATCATTACATGCATTCATTTTCCTTGCTGGATAGTATTCCATTATAAAGATGTATCACTATGTATCTTTGTACTCTTGGTAGATAGCTGGGTTATCTTTAATTACCAGCAATAATGTTGCAATAAACATTCTAGAACATGTTCTAGAATAAATTTTAGTTACTATTTACTTAGGAGTGAAATAGGTGGGCTATAGGGTATGTGGATTATGTATCTTTTTCAACTTTAATACACCGAATTCCTTTTCAAAGTGATTATGTCAATTTGCTGATCCAACATCAGTGTATGAGAGTTCCTGTTGCTCTATAAACACTTGCTACTGTCTGTTATTAATTTTAGAAAATCTGGAGGTTATATAGTATCTCCTACAGTTTTAATTTGCTGATTACTGGGGTTAAATGCTTTAGAAATATGTTTATTGGTCAATTTATAACATCCTCTTCTGTAAGACTTAGTTTTCTGACTTATTTTATCAGTTGGCCTTTTTCTTACTGTTTTATAGACATTCTTTATGTTGCTTATATGTATGGTATGTATTTTCTCTTGCCAGTGGCTGGTTTTATCATGTCTTAATGTTTTCTTTTGATAAGAGAAAGTTGTTAAATTTAATGTGATCCAGTTGAGCAATATTTTATTTTAAGGTTCCTGCTTTTTTGATCCTATTAAAAAAGTGTTTCCAGGATGCCTGGGTGGCTCAGTCGATTAAGCGCCTGCCTTTGGCTCCAGGTCTTGATCCTGGGGTCCTGGGAGTAAGCCCTGAGTGGAGTTGGGTTCCCTGCTCAGCAGGGAGTCTGCTTCTCCCTTTCCTTCTGCCCCTCCCCTTTAAAAAGAAGTATTTTCCCACTCCCAAATCATAAAGTTTTATATTATATTCTAGAAGCTTTGTGAACTAGTTTTCATTTTTAGATTTACTTGGAATTAATTATGGTATATTTATGAAGTAGGAGTCAAGCTTAATTTCTTTTCCCATATAGATATTCCATTGATCCAACATTTTATGAAAAGACCATCTCTTCCATACCGCTAAATCAAGTGTACATATAAGGATGGGTCTGTTTATGAACTTTCTAATGTATTTAATTGATCTCTCTTTAATCCTGGTGCCAATATAACAATGTCTTACCTACGCTAGCTTTCCTGTGAGTCTTGATATTGGGTAATTTCCCCCATCTTGCTGTTTGTATTCAAAAGTGCTTTGTCTGTTCCTGTGTCATTGCATTCACATACACATTTTGGTATCTGTTAATTTAAAAAAAAGTTGGGATATTTCTTAGATTGCATTGACTCTGTAGATTAATTTGGGGCTAAGTAATATTTTTACCACCTTGGTTCTTTCAATTTATAAATATGTTATATTCCTCTATATATTCACCTTTCCTTTAATTTGTTTCGGTAATAGTTTATAGTTGTTCATGTAGAGAGGTCTTATATATAAATTTGTTAAATTTATTCCCAACTTTTGTTCTTCCATAAATGGCATGATATTTTCTTTTTTTTTTTACTTTTTTGCCTCAGAAAATGTTTTTAATTTTTATTGGTTGTTTTTGTCATGATATTTTTTCTTTTTTCATAATATTTTTAGATTGTAAATAGTATTTTTAAACAATTTTTCTTTTTATTGCCAGTAAGTTGATATTGTATTTACCAATATTACAATATTTGCTTATTTTTTCTAACTTACTAAATATAAAAAAATCAGATGTATTTTAAAGACATGGATCATAGTCTATCATAATTAACATCGTTTAACTTGTATTCCATATTTAAGTTGCCTGTTCCTGTTTATTAAGTTCTTGCAGTTATAAAAATATGTATTTTGTATGTGCTCTGTATCTAAGCATCTTCATTAATATAAGACATTTTGATCCATAGCAGGCTTCCTCAAAGAGGTGAAGTTCAGTAATAGAAGTAAAAGCAATAAATACTTTTATTTTTACTCCTTTTTGCTGATTACCCCCTTGGGTGATTGAATATGTAACAATAATAAACTGGGATATAAGCACATTAATATATTTTGTGATTCCACAACAAAATATGGACCCAAGGAACCAATCTGTACAAGATTAAGAAGAAATTTGGAATGATTTACACAAGAGAAAATTTGGAACAAGATTTACACAAGAGAAAATTTGAAACAAATACATGGATGTTAAAGAGCATCTTACTACAGAATGAATGGGTCAAACAGGATATTAAAGAAGAATTTAAAAAAATACATGGAAAGAAATGAAAATGAATCAAAAGTTCAAAACCTTTGGGATGCAGCAAAGGAAGTCCTAAGAGGGAAGTACATAGCAATAGAGGCCTTTCTCAAGAAACAAGTCTCAAATACACAACTTAATCTTACACTGAGAAGGCTGGAAAATGGACAGCAACTAAAGCCTAAATCCAGTAGAAGAGAACTTATAAACATTAGAGCAGAAATCAATGAAATAGTTATTAAAAAAAACAAACAACAAAACAGTAGAAAAGATCAACTAAACTAGGAGCTGGTTCTTTGAAAGAATTAATAGGATTGATAGACCCCCTAGCCAGACTTATGAAGAAGAAAAGAGAAAGGGTCCAAATAAATAAAATCATAAATGAAAGAGGAAAGATCACAACCAACATCAACGGAATACAAGCAATTACAAGAACATATTATGAACAATTATATGCCAACAAATTAGGCAATCTGGAATAAATAGATGCTTTTCTAGAAACGCATATTCTATCAAAATTGAAACCGGAAGAAATAGAAAACCTGAACAGACCCAAAACCAGCAAAGAAATTGAAGCAGTAATCAAAAATCTCCCAATAGAGTCCAGGGCCAGATGGCCTCCTAGGGGAATTCTACCAAACATTTAAAGAATTATTATTTACTCTTCTGGAGCTATTTTAAAATAGAAATGGAAGGAAAACTTCCAAACTCATTTTATGAGGCCAGCATTTTCTGAGGCCAGCATTACCTTGATCCAAACCAGACAAAGACCCCAACAAAAAGGAGAATTAGAGACCAGTGTCCCAGGTGAGAGCAGTACAAAAATTCTCACCAAGATACTAGCTAATAGGACCCAACAGCACATTAAAAGTTAAATGTTATATACAACAGAATACTATGCAGCCATCAAAAGAAATGAAATCTTGCCATTTGCAATGATGTGGATGGAACTAGAGGGTATTACACTGAGCAAAATAAGTCAATCAGAGAAAGACAATTATCATATAATCACTCTGATATGAGGAATTTGAGAGACAGGGCAGGGCGTTGTGGGGAGTAGGGAAGGAAAAAAAGAAACAAGTTGGGATCAGTAGGGAGACAAACCATAAGAGACTCTTAATCTCACAGAACAAACTGAGGATTGCTGGGGGGTGGAAGGGAAGGGATAGGGTGGCTGGGTTATGGACATTGGGGAGGGTATGTGCTATGGTGAGTGCTGTGAAATGTGTAAGCCTGATGATTCACAGACCTATATCCCTGGGGTGAATAATACACTATATGTTAGTAAAAATAATTTTTTAAAAAGTTAACTTTTAACTTCAGTTAAAAATAGAGGTACCCTATGACCGAGCAATTGCACCACTACTTATATATTTATATATAAATAGTATATATTATATATTTGTAATTATACAAAGGATATAAACATAGTGATTCAAAGGATATAAACAAAATGATTCAAAGGATATAAACATAGTGATATAAACATAGTGCATCCCAATGTTTATAGCCGCAATGTCCACAATAGCCAAACTATGGAAAATCCCAGATGTCTATCAACAGATTAATGGATAAAGAAGATGTGGTGTATATATGCATGTATATATATGATGGAATATTACTCAGCCATCAAAAAGAATGAAATCTTGCCATTTGCAAGGATGTGGATAGAACTAGAAGGTATTATGCTAAGCAAAATAAGTCAGATAAAATAAAGAACCTTTACAGAAATTTTTCTTTTGTCTCTTCACAGTTAATACCTCTTGTATTCTCCAGAGAAAACCTTATTCAAGTTCTATTTCCATAAATTAATTTTTCTTTTCTTGAACTTCTATTCTCCTTATTCTAAGTTCTATTTCCATAAATTAATTTTTCTTTTCTTGAACTTCATATAAGTGTAATTTTACAGGATGTAGCTTTTTGTCTTTGGTTTATTTAGTTTTTCATTTCATTGTGCAATTTATCCCTGTTGTTGCATATGTAAGTACTACTTTTAAGTGCTCTATGATATTCTACTTTATGAAAAGACCACAGTCTATTCTTTCCACTTTTGACAGACAGTTGGATTGCTTCCAAGTTCTGATTATGAACAATTCTGTTATAAAAATTTACATTTTGGGGGGTATATATATCCCCTCACTTTTCCTGTGTATGCTTAGGAGTGCTGGGTCATAGGTTTGATGTATGTTTAGCTTTGATAAATATGGGAACAGCATTTTAAATTAATACAATAAAACTATAATTCTCTAATTTGGGGAGATCAAAAGGTTGTTTTTTTAAGAATGGGGCTAAGAATAATGGAGTCACTACAGAAGGGATTGTAAAAGAAGAATTGGTTAAACAGTTTGATAAGAATCAGAATCCAGCAAAGAAGCTTCTAAGCATTCTAATCATGAAAAGCTCTACTGGTTCTCCTCTGACTTATAAGTGTTTTACCTGATAAATAATACAAGAAGATGGCAGCCTAACCTTACAAAGGTTAGGGTAAACACTACTGAGGTACATAAGTGTTACATTGTTTTCATGAAATGATAGTTTTGTCATTTCCTTTCCAATTGTTTTCATGTTCATTGCTTTGGACAGAGACTTTAGTCAATGTTGAACAGCAACACAAGACAGTTTCTTTCAGTGAGAGATAAAATATCGATTTAAAGAAGTAGCATTAAGGGGCACCTGGGTGGCTCACTTGTTAAACCTCTGCCTTTGGTTCAGGTCATGCTCCCAGGATCGTGGGATCAAGCCCAGCTTTGGGTTCCCTGCTCCATGGGAAGCCTGTTTTCCCTCTCCCACTCCCCCTGCTTGTGTTCCCTCTTTCTGTCTGTCAAATGAATAAATAAAATCTTTAAAAAGATAGCATTAAGCCAGTGCCTAAAATACAATGTGAACTCCCTGAAGTTAAGTCTAATGAGCTAGCTGCCTTTTGGACTTTTCTTTTTTTTGCCTTTGGAAATATATATTTCCAAATATATATATTTATTTTAAATAAGACAAGTTAAGAATTTCTTCTTCTTTCTGTAATCTATCTCTAGAAAAGTGGTCCACAAGAAGACAATATATAGTGATTCATTAATTCTGCACATCATCCAGTGCTCATCACAAGTGTGCTCCTTAATCCCTATCACTTACGTCACCCATCCCCACTCCCCTCCCTTCTGAGAACTGTGTTTGTTCTCTGTAGCTGAGAGTCTATTCCTTGGTTCCTCTCTCTTTTTATTTCCCTTGCTCATTTTTTGTTTCTTAATTACACATATGAGTGAAGTCATACGGTATTTGTTTTCCTCTGATTTCACCTGTGACAATGACAGAATAAAGTAGCAATCTGCCGTAACACTATTCTGAATACATTTTTTTTCTTTTCTCTATTAAACCAATAAGGAGATATGGACATAATGTTTAGTGTTTTCACTTCTAGAGATATATTATGAAATAAAACAGTAAATAACATATTGACAACTTCTCAAGAAAGCTATTTCTTGGGACAGGAATTGGAATCACTATGTGATATGTGGTAAGGAAATGTCTGCACTTTAGAAGTAGCTTCATGATCTTATTTCTTCATTTTTTTAAGGAGTTATTTATCTTAGCGAGAGAGAGGGAGAGTGAGAGAGAGAGAGAGTGTGTGTGTGTGTGTATAGCAGAGGGGCAGAGGGAGAGAGAGAATCTCAAGCAGACTCCCCACTGAGCCTGAAGACTAATGGAGGGCTCTATCTCATGACCCTGAGATCATGACCTGAGCAGAAATGAAGAGTCGGAGGATTAACTGACTGAGTTATCCAGGCACCCCCTAGCTTCATGATTTTAGAGTTATATAGAGTATTTATAGAACTCGTTGAGAGTTTCAAACTAAGCTTGAATAGCCTTAGTTCAATGGACCTAACAGAAAACTGATAATTCTGCGGGGGCAGAGTAGGTGTTCAGAGAGAGATTTACTGATGAGTCAATAAAACTGGAAGGGTTATATTAAGCTGTGACTGGAAAGTCTGTTTATTTGTTTTTTTGTGTGTGTGTGTGTTTTTTTTTTAAGTAATGTGTGTATCCAGTGTGAGACCTAAACTCACAACCCTGAGATTAAGAGTCACATGACCTAATAACTCAGGCAGCCAGGCATCCCATGATTGGAAAATTTTCCATTTTCTGCTCTCACATGATGTTTAGAACTGGGCCTGACATAAAGTCTTGGATAAAGAATATGATGAGACAGAGTTTTCTCTTGAATGAGGTTTTCAAATGAGGTAAATTGAGTAAATCAATAGTACTTTTAGTGTACTTTGGTTACTATTTATATTTACATGTCTCCATTTCTAGATGTGAGTTTTTAAGAGCTGGTTCTTAATCATCTCTGCATCCTTAGAACCCAATATAGTATCTAACACATGGAGACCCTCCAGCATGTTTCATATCAGTGGTTTTCAACCAGAGCCAACTTTGCAGTGAGGGGACATTGTCTGGAGGCGTCTTTTGCTTGTCATAACTGGAGGGGGAGATAGAGGTTGGGGGCATTACCACACATCCTACAGTGCACAGGACAGCCCTCACAACAAAAAGAGATCTAGACCAAAATCAGTAGTGCTGAGGTTGAGAAAAAATTTTAAATGAATTAATAAATTCATTATTGGTAGATTAGCCCTTCAACATGAAATAACCTGGAACTGTTTATACCACATGTTTTTGCCTCTTAAAATTTAGTCCTGATAATCAGCTGGAAAATGGTTTTTTTGCTTATATGTTTTTTGAAAAGGAGTTTAACTTTATGTTTTGGATATATTTATATAACTTTGTTATAGAATTTAAAGTTCAATTAAAATGTTATATATTTGAATTGCTTAGTAATGGCTTTTAATTTCACTTGCATTAATCCTGAATTTTGGTCTTGAATCATGCATATATTATTTGTTTTAAAATAGTAACTTAACACAAAATTCCAAAAGATAAGATCTTTCAGATCATCAATGGAACCTGTAATATAGTAATTTCTTTATTGATTAAAATAAAATATAATGTAAAGTGAAAAATAAAGCTCATGAAAACTAATGAGGGAAACTTATGGCCTTAGACATCTTTCACACATAATGAGCTATATGAAATGATAATAGTTGCCATTTACACCTCAAAAATAAAAGTAGCCTTGGACTTGATTTTTATTTTTTCCATTTTCATCTACTATATAAATCTGACAAGTTGATTGTTGCCAGTGATGTCTAAATTAGAAGGAAGATACCACTGCACGTGTGATTGGAGAGCTAAATAGCAATGTTATTTCTTCTTGGAAAATGTGCCTAGCAAGATTTTGCCATCAGGTATAGTCTCTACTATCATTCAAAAAAGTAGAAAACAATGATGTGCTCAGATAAGGGCAATGGTGCTTCATTTTTTTTTCCCCATTACTTTTGGCCAATGAAAATGAAAGTATGTATTGGGTTTTGTCAAAATGCACACAGAGTATATGTTGTAGTAATCCAGAACACCCTAGAATATGTTTTGGCGTCCACATTAAGAATACAAAGGTCCAAGAAGGCTGAACTTTTCCATATGTTGAGCTGTACACTTTGCACCAATAACCAGTGATAGGAGAACTGTAACTATAGGGAGAGTACAAAGATCATCACAGTACCAGGCTCGAGGGAAAGAAGTTCAAACCTTTCTGCCTAGTGAGTCTTGGTATTAGACTGGCCAAGGAAGACATAACACATTCAAGCACAGAATGGGACAACACTTTTGCTTGTAGAGAAAAGAGACAGAGTTGTGTTAACTTCATAATGTCTGTAGGTCCCTCATGGCTAGTGGGTGCCCCTAGAAAATGACACAGGAATTGGCCTATCCACACCCCACTTGTGCTGCAATAGAAGGACCCTAAGCCTCCTGTCTGGAATCTGTATTTCTGAAAGCTGTGGGTTTGCCCAAGGGCCACTGATACAGAGCAAAGGAATACTCATTGATCCTGAAACACAGAAAAATATTCCCACACAAGGAGATAAACCTATTGCAGGCTGTGTGGGCTCTTTATCTACTGGTTAAGAAAATATTCCAGCCCCAAGGCCCATTCTTATGTGGCTGAGTGGAGGCTGCAAGACTACATACCTGGGACTTCCTTTCCCAACAAAAACACCCAGCCCCACAAAAAAGTCAGAAACTCCTCTAAATTAAAATAAATGATGTAATTCTTGGGAAAATCTACATTCAACTTCAGCAATCTCCACAATAGATTGTATTGAATTTACTTGGTTCACAGAATTCATGTCATAGACAAAGCTACGAACATAGAAATATCTAGAATTTGATGATAAGCTCGACTTAATTTTTAAGCATGGATGGAATAAATTACTAAAATATAGGTATAATCTCATCACATATAGGGCAAGGAAAGCATTTCTTATGATTTCTAAAATAATTATCATCATATCTTTAAGTAACAAGATGGTGGCTATTACTGTATTTCTTGATGCCCACTGCTGGCAAGATCCTTGAGTGCAACATGATATGGATGAACCGTAGGGCTTGAGATCAAGGAGAATTACACTGTGAAAATCTGGTGATATGGGAAAAAAGTTTAGAAAACAGTATTACATTTCTTTATTATGTACACAGCATTTGAAAAAAAAAATCATTTGACATCGTAACTCTGTCTAGAATCTGGTGTGTACTTACTGCTACATAAATTGTGACATCTCAAGAATCTCATTATATCCACCAAACCTCTCTCAAATCCCCAAAGGGAAGAAGCAGATCTGTTCATTGTTTCTTTCTAATAATTCACATTGAAAATAAATGAAAAAATTTGGAAACACATTTTAGAAGGTGCTTCGGTTCTTCTGAGTAACTCTTCCAGCTTTGTAATCTATGGACATAAAGTCCTTGAGGTATATCTCCATAAACTACTACAGGTTTATCCTTTAATTTGAGGGCAGCATAAGATAATACGACACATCACAGTCTGATAGGCAAAGTGAAATCACACCTGTGCACAGTATGTAACAAGAATGAGACAGAAAGGATATCCTAGCCTGTGTCAAGAAAACAGATGTGAAAACACAATTTAAGAAAATATCCTCACTGAAGATAATTTAAGATTAATGTTTTTACCCTCAATAAAGGATGTTATCAAATGTATTAAATTTCAGATGAAAGATCCACAAATCTTTGTAGATTTGTGGATTGTTTTGTCCAACAATTCCTGTTTCTGTATCAAAGAATAGAGAACCTATGCGTAGCTTCATTAGGGTCACCAACAATGCAATCCTAGATAGCTTTTCACTTGTGGAACGCTGCATGGTCTCTAGGCTGCTCCGGTTCTCCAATCTACATTCTTCTCGCATAACATACTGTCTCTGAGTTTATCAGAAAAGACGCATGATTCTCTTGGCTGACAGCAGTTACCCAAATTACAAGTCACTGGGATAAAAACAAAGAGCAGATAGCCTATACGATGTTTTATTAAGCCTCTTCATTTGCTTACATATGTTTTCCCTATATTTCTTTTGTATGTAAAATCGTTTGTATATAAAATGTGTACTGGATCTGCAACTTTGCAGAATAATCCTTTCCCTGTGAAGCTCACGGTGTGTCTGAAGTACTAAAGAAAATATTAGACCAAAGAAGTAGCTCTTCTATTCAGTATCTGAAATATGCTATGTGAGATTGGAACTACTCCATGAAGTATGTAATTATTTACATATGAGAAGTTTGCTGATCATGCCCAGGAGCAGAAAACATTGAAATAGCAGTGATATGCAGCATGTGTTCTTACTGCTTTCTCAGTGGCCTGTGTGCCTAGATAAAAAGCAAGTGTTAAACAAAGAGATGATATTTCAATATAATCAATTGGGCCGATTTACCTTTGTAAAAAGTCTAGAGGCATGATAATATATCAAAATTCATTGAAAGTATTTTTAAGAGAATGTTTACTTGTTTTTGCTATTTTATTTTCATTCAAATAAGCTATAAAAGCTAGAGCAATGTACACTGTCAAAATGATTATTATAGTACTATTTTTAGACATAAGAGGAAATGCCATGATAGTTATTAAAAAGTACATTAGGTAAATGGAGCTTCTGCCCACCCCCCAACATATCAGTAAAGGTGTTTTAATACAGTCCTGAGTCCTGTTAATGTATCATTTTATTTTTGCTAAATGCAACAGATATTTGCATTTGATTACCATGCTACTGCAGCTGTGTTATAACCCATGAAAATGTCAAGATTTTTAAGTAGAAATTTTGACTACATTGCTGCAATCACTATTAGTTGCTTTTATTTAGCTTCTTATTTTTTAATTAATTAATTAATTTATTTATTTATTTTTTAAAGATCCCATTTATTTATTTGTCAGAGAGAGAGCGAGCAGGAGCGAGCACAGGCAGACAGAGTGGAAGGCAAAGTCAGAGGGAGAAGCAGGCTCCCTGTGGAGCAAGGAGCCCGATGTGGGACTCGATCCCAGGACACTGGGATCATGACCTGAGCCGAAGGCAGCTGCTTAACCAACTGAGCCACCCAGGCGTCCCTTAATTTATTTTTTAAGACTTTATTTATTTGTATGAGAAAGAAAGAGAACATGAGCAGGGGGAGGGGCAAAGGGAGAAGAAGATGTAGATTCCCTGCTGAGCAGGGACCTACTGCTATCCCAGGACCCTGAGACCATGACCTGAGCTGAAGTCAGACGTTTAACTGACTGAGCCACCCAGGTGCCCTTCTATTCACTGCTTTTAATTTATTCGTAAAGAAATGGATTTATTATTTAGGAGAAATTTTGGTTTTGAAGTCAATAGAACTGAGTTGGACTATGTGCAGCTCTGCTTACTATAGAACAAGGTTCTTAATGGGGTTGGAGAAAAGAACACAAAGTACTTAGCACAGCAGTTGATAAGTAAATGGTAGATTTTATTGTGAACTTATTTTATGCATCATCAGTCCATTCTCATGCAGCAAATAAGATACTTCATTAGAACTAAGAAAGTGGTGTTTTTGAATCAATCCTTGTTTCATCCATTCTTAGTCTGCCTTTAACAGAAGCCTCAAAGTATGTTTGGTGGTAGAACATTTTTGGTTTTCGTGATGCAGACAAAAATATGAAGGGAAGTCCCTGTTATAACTTTTATTTCCCATTGTAAATCATAACAGATCTATTACCCATCAATATATTACAATCCTCTTGAATATAATTGTAATTGAATTAGTATCATTAATTTTGCGATTCATCATACATATTTTACCTGTAATTAAAATAGAAATGCCTTTTACTTCTTCAAAAATTCCTTATTTTTCAAGTTATAAAAAAATGCTACAAATTAGTCCAAGTTAAGCTTATGCAGCCCTCATAATATTTAGTGAACAAACAAGTTGTTTCCACCTATATAGGCAGGGTATTTTGTTAGTTGTTTCTGGGAGATGCGAAAGAAATGATACATTCATCTTATTCTCTTTGCTTTTACCTTTACCAGAAAGATAAGGCATGTAAATAATCAACTTTAATACAAAGCATGATTCAGGAAAAAATGAGTAATGAATGTGTGCATGTCTGTGTGTGTGTGTGTGTGCGCGTGTGTGCAAATTTAAATGTGTAGATATGTTGCCTCTTTGTTTAGTTGACTGTTGGCTTTGCTGAAGCTTTTTATCTTGATCAAATCCCAAAAGTTCATTTCACTTTTATTTCCCTTGCCTTTGGAGACATGTTTTGAAAGAAGTTAATGTGGCCAGTGTTGAAGAGGTTACTGCCCATGTTCTCCTCCAGGATTTTGGTGGATTCCTGTCTCATGTTGAGGTTTTTCATCCACTTAGATTTTATCTTTGTGTATGGTATAAGAGAATGGTTGAATTTCATTCTTCTGTATATACTTGTTCAGTTTTCCCAGCACTACTTATTGAAGAGACCGTCTTTTTTCCATTGGAATTTTTTTTTTTTCCTGATTTGTCAAAGATTAGTTGACCATAGAGTTGAGGTCCATATCTGGGCTGTCTATTCTGTTCCATTGATCTCTGCGTTTGTTTTTGTGCAGTACCATGCTATCTTGGTGATCACAGCTTTGTAATATAGCTTGGAATCAGGCAACATGATGCCCCCAGCTTTGTTTTTCTTTTTCTGTGTTTCTTTGGTGATTTGGGGTCTTTCCTGATTCTACACATATTTTAGGATTGTTTCTTCCATCACTTTGAAAGTGCCATTGGAATTTTGATAGAATGGGAGAAGATATTTGCAAATGACACAACAGATAAGGGGATTTTATCCAAAATCTATAAAGAGCTTCTCAACTCAACATCCAAAAAATAAATAATTGAGTCAAAAAAATGGGCAGAAATCATGAACAGACACTTCCCCAAAGAAGACTTACAAATGGCTAACAGACACATGAAAAAATGTTCATCATCATTACCTATCAGGGAAATTCAAATCAAAACACATTGAGATACTACCTTATACCAGTTAGAATGACAAAAATTGACAAGGCAAGAAACAACAAATGTTGGAGAGGGTGTGGAAAAAGGGAAACACTTTTATACTGTTGGTGGGAATGCTAGTTGGTATAGCCACTTTGGATAACAGTGTGAAATTTCCTTAAAAAATTAAAAATAGACTTAACCTTATGACCGAGCAATTGCACTACTGGGTATTTACTACAAAGATACAGATGTAGTGAAAAGAAGGGGCACATGCTCTCCATTGTTCATAGCAGCAATGTCCACAATAGCCAAGCTGTGGAAGGAGCCGAGATGCCCTTCAACAGATGAATGGATAAAGATATATGGACCTTATATATATAATGGAATATTACTCAGCCATCAGAAAGGATGAATACCCACCATTTGCATCAACATGGACAGAACTGGAGGGGATTATTCTAAGTGAATTAAGTCAAGCAGAGAAAGACAATTACCATGTGGTTTCACTTACATGTGGAACATAAGGACTAGCATGGAGGACATTAGGAGAAGGAAGGGAAAAATGAAGGGGTGGAAATCGGGGGGGAGATGAACCATGAAAGACTATGGACTACAGGAAGCAAACTGAGGGTTTCGGTGGGGCTGGGTGAGCCTGGTGGAGGGTATAAAGGAGGGCACAGATTGCATGGAGCACTGGGTGTTGTATGCAAACAATGTATCATGGAACACTACATCAAAAACTAATGATGTATTGCATGGTGACTAACATAATAAAAAAATCACTATTGATAAAAACACTCAAAAAAATTAAAAAAATGAGTAGGTATTTTGAATAATGGGGATCTACTGGATTAGGGATCATGCAAGAGGGTTTATCCTATGGAAATTCATGCATGACTCCTTGAGGGTCTTGAGTTGGTTGGCAAAGGAGAGAGATGATTTTAAGTACATCATAGTATATACTACTCATAGTCTTATACTCAGGTCCATTTTAGGGAACGGCACCAAAATTAAAGAAAAAGTTAAAAATTATGCATGTATTAATCATGTTTTTACAGAAAAGAAAGTGCAAACCTTCCATACTTAAAATTTTTATGAAGTCATTTTTTTTTTATTAATTTAGTTTTTAAGATTTTATTTATTTGTCAGAGAGAGAGAGAGCGCACAACAGGAGGAGCAGCAGGCAGAGGGAGAAGCAGGCTCCCTGCTAATCTGGGAGCCTAATGTAGGGCTTGATCCCAGAACCCTGGGATCATGAGCTGAACTGAAGGCAGATGCTTAACCAACTGAGCCACCCAGGCATCCCCAAGTGATTTATTTTAGTATATGAGTAATAACTACTGCAAAGTTAAGAAAGCACAAAAGAAATAAGAAAACAGAACTCCATTATACCAGTACCCAAAAATAGTCACTTCTTTGTTACTTTCAGATAATTTTGAATGCATTTTAGTGCACTTATACTATTTTTTGTTTTACAAAATAATAGGCCATATTAATGTAAATTTGGTAGACTGCCTTTTTTTTTTCTGTTAACAACATATCAAACACATTCCATTTCTTTCCTTAAATGGATTATGTGTGGCTTTTTGCACACTTTTTCTTTAAGATACATCCCTTGAAGTCTTGGGTCAAGGGAGGCATATTTAATATTTCTCTAAATATATCACAATCCAGAAAGGTTGTGCCAGTTTATACTTTCAGCAAGTTTGGAACATGTATTTGATAGTTCTCATTTCCCTTAATATATGGAGAAATGAGCATTTGCATAGATCATAAGTGTGGTTTTTTTTAAATCAATATTTTCACTTGCTTTCATTTTGATAGAAACACATAGCATTTTATTAATTTAAAATTAGTTTTTAAATGCATATTTTAATCAAATATTTTTAAATACTTTTTGGGTTTTTTAAATGAAAATAGGCAGTTTTTCTGACCTTAGTAATTGTTCTTCGTGAATCTGTTGGGTTTAATATATTGATTAGTTTTAAGAGCACTTTATGAACTTGGACTAATTACCCATTGTTACAATTTGCAATATTTTCCTATTTATTCTTTGTGATTTTTTTCTTTTGTCCTATAGAGAATCTAAATTTTATTTTTCCATAGATGAATTTAGTAGTCATAGAAGCTTATTGAGAGGCCACCTTTCCCACACTGATGTGTGATATCACATCTGCTATACAAGTTTCCAAAATTACTTATGTCTGTTTATGGGACTCTTTTTGCCTTTACGTGGTTGCATTTGTTCATTCTGACACTAGTAGCACCAATCTTACTGACTTGTTTTTTTTAGTAGTGAAAATCCCCCCATCTTGTTCTTGGAAGCTGGCTCAGCGATTTCTTTTTTAAAGAAAGGGGAGAGAGGTGGTTGGGGAGGGGCAGAGGGAAAGGAAGAGAATCTTAAGCAGGTTCTATGCCCAGCACAGAGCCTGATCTACTGAGCCACCCAGGTTCCCCTGGCTCAGCTATTTTTGACCTCTTCTTTTCCAAATAGATTTTAAGATTCCCTGTTGGGATTTGATTTAAATTATACTGACATTACAGATTAATTTGAGGCAAACTGACATCAATGATATTAATTCTTCCCAACCACTGATAAAACATATTCTTGAAGTAATCAGGTTTTTTTTTTTCTTGAAATCCCTTAAAATGTAATCTCTGCATGCCATTGCACATTTTGTTATATTTTGTGTAAATCTTATAGGTTTGGTAGCTTCTATGAATGTGATTTTTATTTTCCTATGTAACTTTCAAGTTGGTTTGTAGTGACATGCTAGAGCTGATACCACCTTGCAAGGGCAGTTGTGTGGATCTCTTCTCAGCCCTGCTTCGGTGACACCACACTGGCAGCTTGCAATCAGCCATGGCTGGGCGTGCCTGGGTGGCTCAGTCAGTTAATGGCAGACTCTTGGTTTTGGCTCACATCATGATCTGAGGGCTGTGGGATTGAGCCCTGTGTCCGGCTCTGTGCTCACGGGCGAGTCTGTTTGGGATTTATTTTCTCCCTCTGCTCTTTTTTCTCTCTCTCTCTCATGGTCTCAAATAAATAAATACATACATAAATCTAAAAAAAAAAAAAAAGAAAAGAAAGAAAAAAAGAAATGGGAATAGTTACACCACAAAAATCAGCAGACACTGCATAGCAGTGTCTTCCTTTTTTCCTTTCCTCTCTTCCGCTCCCTTCCCTTCCATGTTGCCCCTCCCTCCCTTCCCCATTCCTTCCTTTTCCTTTCTTAAATATCAGGACATAGCTGGTTTTAGATACTTAACAGAAAGAGTAGATTTTTGTAATGCTAATCTTAGATCTAATGAAATTTTAAATCTTGTATTAATTTCTATTCATCTGTAGATTATCTTGGGTTTTTATACATAGACATCAAATAAACTGCAAATACCCGTTTTATTTCTTTCTTTCCAATTCTTATACATATTTTATTTTGTCATTTAGAACCTCTTGTACAATTCTGAATAAAAAATCATGAAAGAAGGCATGTTTGTCATGCCTGAGAAGTTCAGTGGAATTACTTTTCAAGTTTTACCATTAAGTATGATGCTTGTCCTAAGTTTTTGTTAGCTAGCTATTATCACCTATGACTTCTATGTTGCTAAAACCACAGGCATATTCTCAGTTCTCATTTTATGTGGCCAGTCAGGCACACCAAGTGCAGTTGACCTCTCCATGGAGCCCTTCAACTTCAGAACACCAGACTCCTATTTTTCTTTCTCCCCTTCTAGCTGTTCTTACTGTCCTTACTGGTTCTTTTTCATTTCCCTTATTTTGAAATGTTCGAGTTCCAGAAAATGGTTATTGAATTTCTTCTCTCTTGTAATTATACTTACTTGTGACTTCAAATACAGTTGACCCTTGAATAACACAGGTGTTAAGGGCACCAACCCTTTGCTCCTGCAGTCAAAAATCCTCATGTAACTTCTGATTCCATTCAAACTTAACTACTAATAGCCTACTGGTGACCAGAAGCCTTCAGATAACATAAATGGCCAATTAATACATATTTGTATGTCATATGTATTATATATTGCATCCTTTCAATATAGTAAGGTAGAGGAAAATGTTGACATCATAAGGGATAGAAAGTACATTTACAGCACCATATTGTATTTATAAAAAAAAATCCATGTCATAAGTAGATTCATGCAGGTCAAACCCATGTTGTTCAAAGTTCAACTATACCACTATTCTTTGATGAGGTCTAATTTGTATCTCTAGTTTGTTCAGCTCTTCTGAACTTTAAATTTGCATCTATAACTGCTTACTCATCTCCTCTACTTCACTGTCTAATATGTATTTCAAAGTGAACACCTGATATTTGCCACCCCTGCACGACCAGATGTGTTCTCCCTGCACCTGTCAGTTACTCAGGCCAAAACCTTTGACATCCTCTTCTTTTACACTCCACAATTAGTTTGTGAGTAAATCATGGTAGTTCTATAAATTTATGTGACTGTTTACAAAATAAGTTTCTACCGCCCTCAGTGTTGCTGCCCTAGTCTTAAGGACCATCATTTTTTCCCTCTAGCTCTTTTTTCTTTTCTTTTTTTTTTTTTTTTTTTAAGCGTCCTTCCTCTTTGGTCTTTCTGTGGTTGATCTTCTATTTCAGAGCATTTCTTAAGAGCAGCCAGTACATGAAAAATCATGTGATGTATCACATCTCTCCTCTGTTTGAAATTCTCCAGAGGGTTCCCATCTCTTCCATCTCATCATCATTTCCAGGGCCCCTTGTGGTTTTCTGCCCTCCTTGTCTCTCCGACCTCATCTCCTACTACTCTCCCCACCCCAACAACACAGGTCTTCTTGGTCCCCTACCTGATGGACCAGATAGGCCCCTCGCTCTGGACTTGGCACTTGCCATTTTCTCTGATGAAAGTGCTCTTCCCCCTTACCTTCTCCCATGTTTACTCAAATGTCACTTCTCAGTAAATCTTGTCCTACTCCTTCAATCTAAATATTTAACTTACCCCTTCTCCCATGATGCTGATCATCTCTTTTCCCTGCATTATTTTCTTCTCTTTTGGAGACAGTCACTAGTAATTCATATATTTGTTCTGTAATGTCTTAAATTCTTTTTTATCATGGTAAAAAAGTCATAAGATTTATCATTTTAACCATTTCTAAGTGTAGAGTTCAGTGGAGTTTAGTATTTTTACATTGTTGTGTAACCGATCTCCAGAACCTTTTCATCTTGCAAAACTAAAACTCTGTGTCCGCTAAATAATGCCCCACTTCCTCTCCTCTCCACACCTAGTCATTGCCAGTGTGATTTCTTAACATGGTATATGATATTAAGAGGTTTTTCCTTGAGCCAGCTCTTCATTTCTAGTGAAAATATGCTACTTGAGTATCATGTATTACCATTATTTAATGTACTGCAACTTGCAAATATTTTACTTAGGATTTTTTTTCATTTATGTTTTAGTTGGTCAAAATATTCTTTTCTTCTGCCTTTTTAAAAATTTGTTACATATTTTGGGGTGCCTGGGTGGCTCACTCAGTTGGGTGTCTGACTCTTGATTTCCACTCAGGTCATGATCTCAGGGTCATGAGATTGAGCCCTTTGAAGGGCTTGCACTGAGTATGGGGCCTGCTTGGGATTCTCTCTCTGCCTCTCCCTCTGCCCATCCCTGCACACCCCACTAATCCACTCTAGCTACATAAGTAAATAAATAAATAAATATTTTTCAGTTTTATTGAAGTATAATTGACAAAATTATAATATGTTTTAATGTGTACTTGATGATTTGATACATATAAATTGTGGAAGAATTTGCACAAATGAGTTAACATATCCAGCAACTCCCATACTTATCTTTTATTTCCTTAACTACCCTTATAAATCAAAGTTGATTTTGCCTCACACAATGAGATGGGTAATTTTTCCCCTTTTTTTCTTCTCTGAAAAAGTTTGTATAAAATAGAAATTATTTGTAGCTTCAGTAGACTAGATGTTATTATGTTATTTAGATTTTCTATTTTCTTAAGTCAAATTTAACATTTTCTAGAAAATTATTCATTTAACTTTGAAATATTGGTAAAAAGTTTTCAAATAATCCCATTATGACTTTCTAAGTCTGAAAATATATCTCCTTTTTAAATTGCTACTATTGCATATTGTGTCTTGACTTATTTTGTTTTTCTCAGCTTTCTTAACTATATATAGTACTAGGTCCATTTGGATTTCTTCTCTGTAAAACCCTGATTTCCTGGTCCACACTTTTTTTGGCAAAGCAGCTAAATCTACTCCTGTAGAAGCTATGCATGTTTATTGCCTAAGAAATATACAACTGCAGGAGAGGAAAAGCGGTGTATATGTTATTTGAGAAAGAATGGTCCTCACTTATCCCCTGACACAGTGTTATGCCGGGTAATTGTTACACCAAAATCATATGTCAAATGCACATTAAAAGTTGACAACATTTCCAGCTGACTTTAATAAGACAAATGGAAATTATAGTAAAGCTAATGGAAAGAGCTGGATGATTATTTGTTAAAAAAGGGAAAAAAAAACAGGATTTCAAAAGGGTTTAGGGTGGTCATGGTGGGGACTGCTGAATTACTCATAAAAAAGAAGGAATGACAGTGATGAAATATGGTCAAAGCTACAGTTTCAGGGTTGAAATCCTTCTCCTAGTTACATCAAGTCCAGAAGGAAGGCAGGGGGGAAGCTAAGGATCCAAAGAAAGTAGCTAAAATTAATGAATGAGGGAGCGAGTGTGAGCAGATAAAGAGATGAGAGGGCCAGAGATTAGAGGCTGAGATCCTCCAGGTAGATCATAGTTCAGGGACAATCAGATGGCAGTACTTACCCCTTCACAGGCTACAAAGTCTTTGCCCTGAGAAGTGAGACAGAAATGAGAAAAGAGGAGAGACAGTGGGGAGTCTTCACTGTTTTTGCTCAACTCCCCTGGGAATGCCAGCCTTCTGTTGCAGCTCCAAGGGTATTTTCATATTTACACTCAGTGCACCATCTGTTATTTTCCTGCCTGACTCATTATGAAATCTCCCATACATGCTGGAGCAACTGAAATCTCTGTACTTCACTCTGGAAATGAAAATTGTGATGACCAGGAAGTCAGAGCTACAGGCAGTGACTCTCCCCGATCCAACGTGTCTGGGTCACAGCGGGGGGATTGTGGCCACCCACATCTCCAGCAGCTGGTCATTGGTGCTGGGCTGCTGGCTTCTGCCTGACCCAGTGAATGAGGGGTCATTTCTAAGTGGTTTATAAACAAATGCAGCAGGGAAAGCCTGAGGAATGTGACCAACACCTCTCTCTGAGGGATGAGTATGGAGACACAGATCCCAATGACACCTGAAGAGTTTGAATATGTATTGAAGATCTCTCCAGTCCCCCCGCCCCCTATGTTATTTGACTGTAGGGAAACAAACATACAAAAAAAAAAAGACTGGGAAATTAAGCCTGAACTCCAATTTCTAAATAAAGAAACTAGAGTCTCTGAGCCAATTTTCCCAAGTCAGTTTAAGGGAGAAGTTTACAATTCAAATGATAAACTCCTATAGGAAGGTATGAGGGAGAGAAGGGATTAAAACATTAATGATGACAAATCTTCAAACTGGAACATTAGGGAAGCTTCGTTATGTTTCTTTTTCAGAATTTATTCTTTTGTAGGGCTGGGAAAAGGAAGCACAAGGCTTAATAAATTAAGGGTTTTTAATCTAATGCATTTGCTTTAATTCAAAGGAACCCACAGCAGAGTCATGTATTCAGAGAACCTACAGCAGAACTGGAATGCACGGTGTGTAGCCCACTGGCCTCCAGGGCCTTCTCTTGGCCCCATGTCTGTTAGTGTGGGGCTCCCCCATTAAAGGCAGCCATCCTGGTTTTTGTCAAAATGGAAACACTGTTTTCTCCGATAAGGCTGGGGGTGGCAGGATGTTCCAAAACTTTAAACAAAAATACCTGGTCCTCATCCTGAGGAAGCTGTTCAAGATTTGGCTCAATTAGTTGATGCATGCCACCTCACTCCACTCCTGGGAGGACAACTAAGAAGGCTTTGCGCAGATATTAATAAGGAGAAATTTAAGAAAAATATATGATATGTAATATAGAATTTATATAATGTATAACAAATGCATTTTATTTATATAAATGTAAATTTATATATTTACATATACACAGTTATATATAACCATATATATATATATATATATATATGCATGCAAGTATATATATACCTTTGAGATTTCTTTCACCTGTCTCTAACAGACAAGAAGCATTGTTCTTAGAGAACCACAACTGGGGGATAAACATTTAATCCTTAAAAGATGAAACAAACTCTGGAGCATAGTACAAAGAGATGACATTGTCACAAAATTCTCAAAATATTATATTCTACCATAAACTGTCTTCAGTTCACTGACTTCTGATTTTGATTAGTGGTCATTTTCTCCTAAATGATAGAAGGAAATGTTAGTCTCTGAAGATATTCATGTTCCTTTAGAGTTACAAGTGTCACTCATTTTCTCTATTGTACACACTCTGGCTCCCACCTATTTACCATGTTAATATGCACATTTCTCGGGCCACCTGGGTGGCTCAGTGGGTTAAGCCTCTGCCTTTGGCTCAGGTCACGATCTCAGGGTTCTGGGATAGAGCCCTGCATCGTGCTCTCTGCTCAGCAGGGAGTCTGCTCCCTTCCCCCCGCCTCTCTGCCTACTTTGTGATCCCTGCCTGCTAAATAAATAAATAAATAAATAAATAAATAGATGCACATTTCTCATGAAATCACTCTATAGTACTATTTGTTTGCTTGTTTGTTTTGGAGAGGGAGCGAGAGCAGGAGAGAGCAGGGGGAGAGGTAGAAGGAGAGGGAGAGGAGCTTGACATGGGACTCAGATGTCATGACCCTCAGATCATGACTTGAGCTGAAATCAAGAGTTGGAAGTTTGACTGAGCCATGTAGGCACCCCAAGCATTCTAGAGTACTTAATAAATACTAGAGACTTTCTAAAGTCATAGAAAAGGAACACATTTCCTTGACTTGAACAGAAAATTAGTTCTCATTACTTTTCCTGCTGTTTAATTTCTTAGTTTCAGGTCAATAGGGAGCAATACAAAATAACCAGCAAACTAAGCAGGGGGGGAAAATATATATATATATATATATATATATATATATATGTATATACACACACATTTATATATGTGTGTGCATATCTCAGTGTCTAATGAATTAGACTATATTTTCAACAGACAGATGGCATTGTGAATCTTAATACTTGCTAGGTTGCCTTCTGTGTGCTGTTCTAAAAAGTTAAAAATTGAAGGAAGTATTTCTGCACTTTCTAACAGCATCAGCAGGAGTGTGAAATAATTCTTCCTTTCAGTCTGCACAACTTGTACTTGGTTAGTCTATTATGCTATATAAAGGCTATAACAACAACAAAAAAGAACGGAAAGCAAAATTCAAGTGTGGTGTCTGTCACATCCAAGACTGGGAACGGGTACTAGACTGTTTGCTGAAGGATATAATTTTGCCCTTTGTCTTAATTAGCAGTTGGAAGATTGTGAAGCATAAAAATGGGGTGGCATAGAAAAATAAATGCCTGTTCACCTGCAGCCATCAGGGTTCTAAATTATTTTCTCTTCCTCTGAAAGTGGCATAGTCATGCTAGAAAAGGAATGATCTGATTTAATAATATGAGATAGAATGTATGAACCAGAAATTCAGTAGTTTATAGAAGCATGAAGATCTTTGTATTCACCATCTAAGCATTCTTCACTTTCTGCATGCTCTTTTTATTCAGTCACAGTTTAATTGTGTGTTATTCAGAATTTATTTTAAAAAGAGCAAGTACTGCCTCTGACCTTTGAAAATCATAAAGCACTGTAGAAACATACACAATATTGTTATTTGGGTTTTAATTATTCTTACTGGTGTTGAGATTTGTGTCTAGAATCAGATTAGAGTCTGATGACATCTCAAAGGTTAGTGGAGCCATGATACCATACCATTAGGTGGAATTGCAAAAAGTGCCATTCAATATTCAGATGGCATTTACTGAACATCTTCTATGGAAGGACTGCATTTGACACTTATCTGTAAGTAGGGTTACCAGATTTGGGGGGGGGGGGAAGCAGATCTAAACAGACCATACCAGAATAGGACAACCAGTTAAATTTGAATTCAGATGAACAACTAATCATTTATTATTATAATCATTTTCTTATTCCAATGTTATCCAAATATTACATGGGCACCCTTATATAAAACAATGATTTGTTGTTTACCTGAAATTCATATTTAATTGAGCATCCTGAGTTTATCTGGCAATGCTAAAATTCAAAGATGAAAAGTCATAATCTCTGATCTTGGAAACCTTCCTGTAATGAAATGGTCAGTATGTCTATATTACTGTTTGGAGCTGCAGTAGAAATGGAACAGCATGCTTTATGAACACAGAAGAATGGATAAGCTAACTCACTGAGCCCAGCTCTCTTTCTTTCTTCGCTAGAAGAGTGCCCATAGGCTGCTCAAAAATATTTTATTGTATGCCAAGATACTCCAATCCTGTGTGAGAGAGATTTCTTTTTTCCTCCCCAGATCAACTCTTATAATGGCACAGAATTGGAAGTGGATAAGGGTCAGTTCAAATAGTCTGAACAAGCCTGTGGAAATCACCCTACCTTGAGTTTGTGTAACTGGGAAGCTTCTCAAGTCACATAATATCAAATACTGATTTTAAGCAACATGTAATACAAAAGCAAAATTCTAACTGATTTGGAATTTGCATCAGGTCACATGTTCTATTTCTTACCCCTAAGGAATGGGTGGTACAGTTATAACTATGTTTCTATTTTCTACCATCCACACCCACGTGCTGTAACTGAGTCCCTATCCAAATGCTGAATTTTGTCATGAACTCATAGCTGCCAGATTGTTGCCTCTCAGAGAAGAGGAAGTAGCCTGGAGCTAGATTTAGAATCTCTGCACTTTAGCCCTTATTCTGCCTCATTTGTTACATGACTTGATTCTAAATTAAATTAGATAGTTGAAATAGATACTTTCTAAAGATTTTGCAACTCTAGAAATTCATAGCTTTAAAATCAAGAAATAGAAATCTAACCTTCCATTTATCCTCAAATTAAAGGTAGGGACCCAAACTCAAATGCCTACAGGGGTCAGTTTGGTAAGTAAATGAGTGACAACAGATGGAGTTCACTGTGGCTTCAAAAACATACATTTTTAAGTTGTCAGGAAGCTTCAGCTCTGGACAGTGCTTCTGATAAGGGAGTAAGAGCCACTGTGGCTAGATACTGAAAGATAGCAAGATGTTTACAAAAGTTGGAAATGCGTATTTTTACATAAAAGCTTTTAGTTATGATATAGCAGTTATTAATGCAGTATTTTTAGAAGATGAGAAAAGAATTTTGCCATGTAGATGTGGTCTTTATTCTTCTAGTCTGTCCCTGATTTAAAGCATCATCATGTCCATAAGTTTAGTTTATGTTTGTTTTTGCCCACATTTCAAATCACTGGAGTTTTTGTCCTTATTTGTGGCCTCTTATGTTCTGAAGTAATGTGCAGATTTTGAACAAATATTCTTGAATTTGCATATGTATATTGCATATGTTGCCCTTTTCCTAGTGACTTTGTACTACTAATTATGATTAACACCTGTTGAGCATTTATATGGTCCAGAAATTGTTCTAAGTGTATATATTTTGATTTCATCTACAATAAAGCTGTTTTAGATAAACATTATTATTATCCAGTCTGACAGTGTTTCAGGTAATCTTTGCTCTTTAACAAAGAACCCCCAAAGTTATTAACTTAAAACAACAACAGTTTATCATTTCTAATGATTCTGTGGGTGGGTAATCTGGATGATTCTTCTGCTGGTGCCACCTGGGACTCGTCACATGGTCTACCATCATCTGATGGCTCAACCGAGGCTGAAGGGTCTAAGACAGTTTCACTCACACATCTGGCTGTTCACTGTCAGCTAGGGTACCACGTGTCTCCTCCACATGAAACCTATTAGGCTGGAAAGTGCCTCTCTATAGCATGGTGTTCTGATCCCCAGAAGGTGAAAATGAGAGCTGCAAAGCCTCTTCACACCTAAGCCCAGAATGTGCATTTGTCACACACACCCTTTATAGTCTGTTGGTCTAAACAATTCATGGGACTAGCCAAGATTCAGGGTGGGGGGAGACTATACAAAGGCACTCATTTAGGGAGACATATTCCATCTGAGGCCATTTTGTAACAACCTACCATATAGAAATACCTAAACTGAAGCATAGAAAGTATGATAATTTGTTTTAAATCATACCATTTGTAGGTAACAGAATTAGGTTTTGAACCATCTAGGCCTCTCATTGTTATTTCAGGTCAAAAGTTGTTATTCTAGTAACATCACATTTTATCCAGTGTAACTTTGTGAAGGATAACATTTATTTAGAGATATTAGGTTTTGTTCTTTATTTTCAAAATCACCTTGTAATTATTCTTGGATTGCCATTCACTTAAAAAGCTTGCCTATATGGAGTTTTAAACAATTTTAATTGATACTTAATGTTCTGCCCTTTGGTTTAAATGCCAAAAGAGATAGAAAAAATATGGATTCATATTTAGATCTTTGTTTTTGCCTTTACAGATAGAAAAGGTGTGTTAAGTAATGTAGAGTCAGTGACATTCGTTCATTCCATCTAGAACAAGATAAGGGAGGGGGGAAAAGATGGTAGATAACACATCTTCTATTCATAAAGGAAAAAAAAAGATAAAAAACTGTAACTGTAGATAATTCTGAGAAATACATTCTAAAAATGTTCTCAGCTTGCTTTTAATGGGGTTAGGTGTACATCTGAGACTTGAATGCATTATTGGAAATGACTTCTTCAAGCAAATAAAGATTTCATATCCTAGAAAATTAAGTTGCTGACCAGCATGTCAGATTAAACAAATGAAATATCATTCCTTAACATTCTAGGAAAAGTATTGGGATACTTAATGCAAATCAGAAGGACTCTTCATTGGTAAGATTGACTGAGGGTTCTATTTTGAGATACAAATCAACCTACAAAATTAAGTATACAATATTTAATGAAGTGCTCAAAAGTTGACCTAACTTTTCTTTATCAGCTGTTAAAAAATAGTTTCAATTTGATTGGTCATCAATTATTTATAAATTGTTTCCTTTCTCCAAATAGCACTGCATAGTTTCTGTGTGGTCCAATTTAGATCTATATACAAGGGAACAAATCAGAGAGTTGCAATGAAATGGGTTTAACAGGAATAAGAAAACGTAGAAAGCTTCTAGGACTATGTGGACTTGTCAAGATTTGTGAGATATTCAAGTTTGCAATTTGAGTCAAAGACACAACACTTATTCGCTTCTTGGAGATAAGAACGTTTGTGCTCCTAGGATAAAATATAGGAAAATTTAGAACTTGGGGGCTCTCATTTCAGTGTTATTAACAACAGCTTTGAGCTTGTCAAATAACTTTCATTTACCCCAGTTTCTATCCTTTATAATGGATATAAATACATAAACTTGCTTTAGGGGCAGAGCGGGATATTTTTTTTCTTCCATAGACTTAAAATAGTTTCAAGTGATTGTGAAGGAAGTCTACATTCCTCATCTTCGTGTTGCCCTGGTCCTGTGTCTGTGTCAAGTTTATACTGGGCAGAATGGGTGGCAGTCACAGGGAGGTGAGGGGTCCTGGAGCTGGGAACGGCTGAAACAGGAAGGGTCGCTTGGTCTCCACTATGAACAGAATGGGGTGACAAAGCCATTTTCCCTCTACTGTCTTGTGATTCCACTTCCTTATAAAAAAGCCCAGATGCTTCCAGCATATGAACATACCTCATGACTGTGACAGATTTGTTTTCTTTTAATAGTACAAGGTAAACCGAACTCCATTTTTTGTTTGTTTTGTGGAAAGCATGATTCTGTCTGGATGTACTGTTACAGAAAACACAATCAAATGTACAAATATTTATACTCAGTTTAAGAGATATGCTTACAGATTTTGAGGGAAACTGATGTTTCAACACTTAAAGAGTATCATGAAAATATTAGAAATCTTGAAACTAGACATTATTCATTTGTTCAACAAATACTTATTAAACAATTACTACTTTTGGATATTCTATTTAACATTGTCTTCCACAAAATAAGACATGGTTTGGGTTCATGGATTTTGTTCATGAGATGCTGCTAGCTTCAAAAGAGAAATCTAACCTTTGCCAACATCAGTTGAATGAAAACCATCAGCAGGATCTACAGAGCAATGGTCTCCACATAATGTGATTCTAACCTACATAATAAGAAATGCAGCAGTGTATATACAGAGAATACTTTTGTTTTATGTAACAGCGACATGAACTACAGTTTATTACAACCTCCATGCAAATAATTTTTGCTGAGATTTTTCAAAGGGCCAGATTTAGGAATAAAAGAGAAAAGCAGCTGTATTTATTTGCATATATTTACATGAACACTGCACATTCTTCATTGGAAATTAGAATTTTAAAAGTTACCTCAAAAATGTAATTTCAAAGTTTTCTTTTCTCAATACTTTCTTATAACCCGATTTAGGGTTCCCAAGTATCCATACCAAAGGTTTGGAATACATATTTAAAACCTTTTTTCACTAACCACATTAAAAAGATAAAACATTTACCTTCCATAAATGTTGTAGATGTGCACATCTGCTGAAATCTGAGCCCAGAGAAAGGGATAGCCAGGGTAATGACAGAGTGGCTGGAGCTAAGGAAGGAAGAAAGACAATTAGTCCCACATCCTGTTCTCCTTTCCATCAGAGTCAGCGTTGTGGTTCCACTCATCAGTCCCTTCATGTCGAGAAAGAAAAACAAGGCTTCAATGTATTTTTAGGTAGTTCAGGCTTTCACTGAAATTTCAGGTCTGTTTCTGTTTTCCAGTTATGGTTGTTGAAATAGTTGACAACAGCAATAATAATGACAGCCATTACATGTTGTTTCCATGATGTCTGCCAGTGACTTGCTAAATGCCTTTTTCATTGGTAGAGAAAAAAAATCCTATGAGGTAGGTAGTATAATTAGACTTCATTTTCAGGTAAAGAAACTGACATTCACAGAAGTGACCTGAGCAAAGACACAGAGTTAATAAGTGGGCTAACCAAGATTCAAATTAGATCTGATTCCAAATATTGGGATGTTTACATCTACTTACCTTGCTAAGAAAAGCCATAAGGCAATAACTAAAATAGAACAAACTATGCATATGAGAAAAGCAAACCCAAACCACTTAGATGGGAATAAAGATGGGGTTAACACATATGTTAAGTGTCCATGTTGAAGTGATTATACATTTTTATATAAATCATGCATACAGAAATATAGCAAAACAGATTTTTAAAAAAAAATTCTCACCCTCTGTATTGAAAGCAGGAGCTTAAAAAATTAGAAAGAAAGAAGAAAAGAAAAAAGCTCAGTGATCAGCCAAGAAGTACTGGATAGGTTTATAGGTCTGGAAAACTTAATCAACCTACCAGCCCCTTTCACACTAATTGTTCAATATCATAATGAAGCATGCCTCCTGCTTGAACTAAGAGTTTCAAAACTTCTTGGTACCAATCTGATTAGTTTATATAACTCATTATAAAGGAATCATAAAATCTATACAATGTAAAAAAGAGAAGACAAATTAAAACTGCAAACTCTTCAGTATCACATTACAAATTGATTTTCAGCCCTTTAAATAATTTTTCTTAGAAAGAAAATGACAGAGTGCCTGGGTGGCTCAGTCGGTTAAGTGTTTGTCAAGTCATGATTCCAGGGTCCTGGGGTGAAGTCCCACACTGGGCTCCCTGCTCAGCCAGAAGTCTGCTTCTCCCTCTCCCCCTGTTGCTCCCCCTTCTTGTGCTTGCTCTCTTTCTCTCAAATAAATAAATAAAATCTTTTTAAAAAAGAAAATTAAAATAATGACACTTTTCGTAATTTAGGAACTAGTTGATTTTCTTGCACATTCTGCTTAGGCTTACCAAAAATATGTGCTTAAATTCTTGAAAAAAAAGTAACAAAGCACAAGACTGAGCAGAGGTCTGACTGTCCTAAAATGAAACAAAATTTAAAAAAAAATTGCTTTCACATCTTCTTCCAGTGCTCCAAAACCTACACTTTTCTTCTCCATCTATTCAGAAATTCGACTGCACATTCTGCTGCAATCTGACTTCGCTTTACCTGCTCACCTTCTTTCCCTTCAGTCAAGCCAGCATCTTAACTTGAAAGCTTTCCATACACACATCTAATTTCTGCTTCACATCATTGCTTATGGTATAACACACAATATGTCTGTTGGTATGCCATGCCATTTCTCCTTCTCTTTACCTACTGCGGATTCAGTTTAAGCCTTACCTGCTTCACAAGACACATTTTTAAGAGTTCTATTACCCTTATACTCTATTACATTTAGAATCATTATCACAAAGCTTATCATAGTGTGTGTGTGTGTGTGTGTGTGTGTGTGTGTGTGTGTGTTTGTCTCCTTTTTATTTGGAGGGCACTCTGGCAATACAAAATTAAAATTCTACAAATCCTTTAATTCGCAATGATACACAAACACATAAATTCTTAACTATATGTATATGTAATAATACATGTATTAATACATACATACCTGCATATACCTACATATAAATTCTTATGTTTGTATATATAACAACATATCGTATACTATATATGAATTTATACATATTATACATACAAAACCTTGGATAATAACCTAAGTAGGAGACCAAGTAAATTTTGCTTCCATGTAGGGAGGTAGATACATGGTTTGATGAAACTGGAAAATATTAATAACTGATATTTACTATAAGAACTTAACAAGGCTGACTTCTTTGTGTTTATTTTCTTATTTAGTCTTCACAAAAATTTTACTATAGTATTTCATAGTTATATAATTACTATATTTACTATAATAATTATTTGCTAAATATTTACTAAATATAATTATTATATTTACTATAGTAAATGTTATTATTATCCTCTTTTACAGATGAATGTGGATGTATGTTTGTATCTGTAAACATTATGAAAGAATTATGAAAGGATGCACAAGACATTGACTGTGGTTTCCTATGGGGAGTACAATTAATATTGGGGAGATTTGGTTTTCACTATGCCCTCTTCTATACTGGTTTTTAAAAACGTATTTAAATGCATAATATTTATATGCATAATAATAATAGAGAGGAAAACATCTGCTGTGTCTTTCCTTCTAGCTGGACTGTGAACACTTTTAGGAAAAAGTCCTGATCTATCAAGTCATATTGATATATTCAGGAGATCTACTGTTGGAGTATTTTCAGTGCAGACAAAATAAAAACACAGATTCAGAGCAAACTCTGCTCTTATTTGGGGATATAATATTTTACTTATCTCATATTTGCAGTGTTGTAAAATAAATAAACTGCTTTTTAACAGCCATAAAGGAACTTCTGAGAATTCCCTTCAAGGTAGGTACTTTGTAGGAATATAATACCCTCTGAAGTGATTCTGCCATTGTTCAATTTTTTTTAAGGAATTTGTAAAGTGCTATAAAATACAGTTATACATTTAAACTTTTAGAAATTTTTATCTACCTACACCTGTACATTAAAGTATCAAATAGTTGTTTGTATCAGAGCAACTCAAAAAACCAAAACTCATGTAAAGTAATTCCATTTAATAATAATAATTTAATATGGGATATTAAGGTGTTAGAGGGCCTGATGAACCACCAGGGGAAGATGAGATTACCTGCCTTTGGAAGTTGCCATTATTTCTAAATTCAAAGTTCAAAGGTAGGAGACCAGGAGCTAGAACCACTAAGCCTAAGCTAGACCTTGGATCCTGGCTATCTAGGGAGAACTAGAACCTTGGAGAATACAAGCTGGCAGAGATGACACCAAAAAGTGAAGGAAATACCTTGGTTTCTCTCTTCTGCCTATTACCTTCTGCCAGTGCCTCACACTGAACTGCTTGCTTCTCACGGTCTTCTCTCTTCTCTTATTTTCCATTTTAATGAATTCCCCTTCTCATTCATTTTTTGTCTCTATCTCATGCATTTGTAAGTCATAAATACTTAATCTGTGTCCAGCACTGAGTTAGCAAATATGAACCGTGCTATTTATTGGCTACTTTACATACACTAGATTTATTTCAAATAAATAAATTTTGGTGCAATTTACTGGAATAAGAACATATTCTAAATCTCTTTCATATTTGACCCAACCATCCTTGATACTCCTTACTGCATATTTTCTCCCAGGAATGGGAAAATTGCATTATTCAAGTACTATTTTGAATTTCGCACCTTTTACAAATAAAGAAACAGTGGCATTTTAAGTTTCCTCATCAATGGCAGATAGATTCATTGGTAGAGTCAGGAAACCCTGAGTCTTTCTCATCCATATTCTATAGTTCCCCTTTATCCATGGTTTCATTTTCAGCAGTTTCAGTTACCTGAGGTCAACCTTGGTTGGTAGTAGCAGATCTTTCTGACAAATTATCGGAAGGTGAGTAGCCTAAGGCTTACATGTATCACGTGCTGGAGTCTTCACCTCACTTCCTGTCCTCACATTGGCATTTAACCATCTCACAGCATCACAGGAAGGAAGTACAGCACAGTGCACTACAGTGTTTTGAGAGAAAATGATACCACATTCACATAACTTTTATATTGTTGTAATCATTCTATTTTATTATTACTGTTAATCTCTACTTGTGCCTCATTTATAAATTAAACTTTCTTATATATGTGTATGCACAGGAAAAACATAGTATACATAGGGTTTGGAAGTATCTGTGTCCCCTAGGGGTCTGAAACGTATCCCCAGACGGTAAGGGGTGGGGGGAGAATGTAATGCTTTTGACTCTCTGCTCCATGAACCCATATAAGATTTCTCCAGTGTGAGGTATCCCTCTTCGGCTATGACAGTGATTGAGGAAATGATTGAACCAACCTGTATTTACATCCAGTGTCTCTACTTTTTTTTCAGTCTAAAGGCTGGAGTTGACAAAACATAGCATGTTTGAATCATGTGGGAGAGCATTTTGTTTTGTTTTCAAATGATTTTAGAGGACTGTGTATTTGTGTGCATGTTGTAATGTAGCTGAGGGGGAAGGATACTGAGGGTTAAGGATCTCAGTGTTAGTGTTGCCAAATGAACCCATGGAATTTCTGTACCTAAAAATATTTTTAGGTACAGAAAATATATAAAAATATTTTAAATTAGAATATTTCTCCACTTAATGAGTTTTTTAAAATTTTAATTTAATTTTTTAAATTAGCATATAATGTATTCCTTTTTTCAGGGGTACCAGTCAGTGGTTCATCAGTCTTACACAATTCACAGCACTCACCATAGCACATACATTCCCCAATGTCCATCACCCCACCATGCCACCCCTCTCACCCATCTCCACTCCAGCAAACCCCAGTTTGTTTCCTGAGACCAAGAGTCTTATATTATTTGTCTCCATCTCTGGTTTCATTTTGTTTCATTTTTCTCTCCCTTCCCCTATGATCCTCTGTCCTGCTTTTCAAATTCCTCAAATTAGTGAGATTGTATGATAATTATCCCTCTCTGATTGACTTATTTTGCTTAGCATAATACCATCTAGTTACAACCCTATCCTTGCAAATGGCAAGATTTCGAATTATTTTGATGACTGCATAATATTCCATTATATATATATCATATCTTCTTTATCCATTGATCTATTGATGAAAAGCTAGACTCTTTCCATAGTTTGGCTATTGTGGACATTGCTGCTATAAACATTCTGGTGCACATGCCTCTTCAGATCACTATATTTGTATCTTTGGGGTAAATAGCCAGTAGTGAAATTGCTGGGTCATACAGTAGCTCTATTTTCAACCATTTGAGGAACCTCCATACTGTTTTCCAGAGTGCTCAAACAGCTTGCATTCCCACCAGCAGTGTAGGAGGGTTCCTCTTTCTCTATATCCTTACCAACATCTGTCATTTCCTGACTTGTTAATTTTAGCCATTCTGACTGGTTTGAGGTGGTATCTCATTGTGGTTTGGTTTGTATTTCCCTGATGCTGGGTGATGTGGAGCACTTTTTCAGATGTCTTTTTTGCAGAAATGTCTGTTTATGTCTTCTGCCCATTTCTTGATTGGTTTATTTAGTCTTTGGGAGTTGAGTTTGAGAAGTTCTTTATAGATTTTGAATATTAGCACTTTATCTGATACGTCATTTGTAAGTATCATCTCCCATTCTGTCGGTTGTCTTTTGGTTATGTTAACTGTTTCCTCTGCTGTGCAAAAGCTTTTATCTTCACAAAGTCCCAGGGTCTCATTTTTGCCCTTGCTTCTCTTGCCCTTGGCGATTTTTCTAGCAAGAAGCTGCTGCGACTGAGGTCGAAGGGATTGCTGCCGGTGTTCTCCTCAAGGATTTTGATGTATTCCTATCTTACATTGAGGTCTTTCATCCATTTTGAGTTTACTTTTGTACATGGTATAAGGAAATGGTCCAGTTTCATTCTTCTGCAAGTGGCTGTTCAATTTTCCCAACACCATTTGTTGAAGAGACTTTTTTCCATTAGACATTCTTTCCTTCTTTGTCAAAGATCAGTTGACCATAGAGTTGAGTGTCCACTTCTGGGCTCTCTATTCTGTTCCACTTATCTATTCACCTGTTTTTTTTGCCAGTACCATACCATCTTGATGGTTACAATTTTGTCATAGAGCTTGAAGTCCAGAATTGTAATGCCACCAGCTTTCTTTTTCATTTTGAATATTCCTCTTGCTATTCAGGATCTTTTCTGGTTCCATATAAATTTTAGGATTATTTGTTCTATTTCTTTGAAAAAAGTTGATGGTATTTTGATAGATATTGCATTAAATGTGTAGATCGCTTCAGATAGTATAGACATTTTCACAATATTTGTTCTTCCAATCCATGAGCATGGAACATTCTTCCATTTCTTTGTGTCTTCCTCAGTTTCTTTCATGAGTATTCTATAGTTTTCTGAGTACAGATTCTCTGCCTCTTTGGTTAGATTTATTCCTAGGTATCTTATGGTTTTGGGTGCAATTGTAAATGGGATTGACTCCTTAATTTCTATTTTTTCTGTCTTGTTGTTGGTGTATAGAAATGCTACTGAATTCTGTGCATTGATTTTATATCCGGACACTTTACTGAATTCCTGTATGAGTTCTAGCAGTTTTGGGGTAGAGTCCTTTGGTTTTTCCACATAAAGTATCATATCATGTGCAAAGAGTGAGAGTTTCACTTCTTTGCCAATTCAGAAGACTTTTATTTATTTTTGTTTTCTGATTGCTGAGGCTAGGACTTCCAGTTCTATGTTGAATAGCAGTGGTGATAGTGGACATCCCTGCCATATTCCTGACCATAAGGGAAGAGCTCTCAGTTTCTCCCCATTGAGAATTATATTTTCCGTGGGGTTTTCATAGATGGTTTTTATGATAGTGAGTTATGTACCCTCTATCACACTGTGAAGAGTTTTGATCAAGAAGGAATGCTGTACTTAGTCAAATGCTTTTTCTGCTTCTACTGAGGGTATCATATGGTTCTTGTTCTTTCTTTTATTAATGCATTGTATCACATTGATTGATTTGCAGATGTTGAACCAACCTTGCAGCCCAGGAATAAATCTCACTTGGTCATGGTGAACAATCCTTTTAATGGACTGTTGGATCTTATTGGCTAGTCTTTTGGTGAGAATTTTTGCATCCATGTTCATCATGGGTATTGGTTGTAATTCTCCTTTTTGATGGGATCTTTGTCTGGTTTTGGGATCAAGGTAATGCTGGCCTCAAAAATGAATTTGGAAGTTTTCCTTCCATTTCTATTTTTTTGAATAGTTTCAGGAGATTAGGTATTAATTCTTCTTTAAATGTTTGGTAGAATTCCCCTGTGAAGCTGTCTGGCCCTCAACTCTTATTTCCTACTTCAATTTCCTTACTGGTTATGGGTCTGTTCAGGCTTTCTATTTCTTCCTGGTTCAGTTTTGGTAGTTTATACATCTCTAGGAATGCATCCATTTCTTCCAGTTTGTAAGATTTGCTGGCATGTAGTTGCTCATAATATGTTCTTATGATTGGTTGTGTTTTTTTGGTGTTGGTTGTAATCTCTCCTCTTTCATTCATGATTTTAAAATTCAGGTTCTTTGTCTTTTCTTTTTGATAAGTCTGGCCAGGGGTTTATCAATTTTATTAATTCTTTCAAAGAACCAGCTCCTAGGTTTGTTGATCTATTCTACCGTTCTTTTGGTTTCTATTTCATTGGTTTCTTCTCTCGTTTTTATTATTTCTCCTGCTGGGTTTAGGCTTTCTTTGTTGTTCTTTCTCTAGCTCCTTTAGGTGTAGAGTTAGATTATGTACTTGAGACGTTTCTTGTTTCTTGAGAAAGATTTGCATTGCTATATACTTTCCTCTCAGGACTGCCTTTGTTCTATCCCAAAGATTTTGAACAGTTGTGTTTTCATTTACATTTGTTTCCATGAATTTTTAAAAATTTTCTTTAATTTTTTGGTTGACCCATTCATTCTTTAGTATGATGCACTTTAACCTCCACTTATTTGAATTCTTTCCAACTTTTCTCTTGTGATTCAGTTCCAGATTCAAAGCTCTGTGTTCTGAAAATATGCAGGGAATGATTCCAGTTTTTTGATACCAGTTGAGACCTGATTTATGACCCAGGATGTGATCTATTCTGGAGAATGTTCTGTGTGTACTCAAGAAGAATGTATTTTCTGTTGTTTTGGGATGGAATGTTATGAATGTATCTGTGATGTCCATCTGGTCCAGTGTGTCATTCAAAGCCTTTATTTCCTTGTTGACTTTTTGATGATCTATCCATTTCAGTGAGGGGGGCACTAAAGTCCCCTAAAATTATTGTGTTATTATTGATGTGTTTCTTTGATTTTATTATTAATTGACTTATATAATTGAGTACTCCCATGTTAGGGGCATAAATATTTAAAGTTGTTAGATCCTCTTGTTGGACAGACTCTTTAAGTATGATATGTGTCCTTCCTCATCTCTTATTATATTCTTTGGTTTAAAATCTAATTTGTCTGATACAAGGATTGCCAACCCAGCTTTCTTTTGGTGTCCATTAGAATGATAAATTGTTTTCCACCCCCTCCCTTTAAATCTGGAGGTGTCTTTGGGTCTAAAATGAATCTTTTGCAGACAGCATATCAATAGGTCTTGTTTTTTTTTAATCCATTCTGATACCTTGTGTCTTTTGATTGGGGCATTCAGAGAGAGTACTGATTGCCAGAGACCTAATCAATACAGACATTAATAAGATGTTGGAATTAGAGTTCAGAATGAAGATTATAAAGATACTAGCTGGGTTTGAAAAAAGCATAGAAGTCACTACAGAATACCTTTGTGGAGAAATACCACAAAGTGAATATTCTAGTGAATACCATGTATTCACTACAGAATACCTTTGTGACCCAGTATTTGTTTATCTTTTTCTTAGCTTCTTTATTCTCCATCATTTGGTCTTCTATATCACTAACTATTGAAAGATATGAATTTAGTGCCATTGTATTGCCTGTAAGGGGACTGTTACTGTATATTGTCTCTGTTCCTTTCTGCTCTATGTTACTTTTAGGCTCTCTCTTAGCTTAGAAGACCCCTTTCAATATTTCCTGTAGGGCTGATTTGGTATTTGCAAATTCTTTTCGTTTTTCTTTATCCTGGAAACTTTTTTTCTCCTTCTCTTTTCAGTGACAGCCCAGCTGGATATAGAATTCTTGGATGAATCTTTTTCTGGTTTAGTGCTCTGAATATATCATGCCAGTGCTTTCTGGTCTGCCAGGTCTCTGTGGATAGGTCTGCTGCCTATCTAATATTTATATCTTTGTAGGTTACAGACTTCTTGTCCCAAGCTGCTTTCAGGATTTTCTCTTTGACTCTAGGACTTGTATGTTTTACTATTAGATGATGTGGTGTTGATCTGTTTTTATTTATTTTGAGGGGATTTCTCTGTGCCTCCTGGATTTTGATGCTTGTTTCCTTCCCCAAATTAGGGAAATTTTCTGCTATAACTTCTTCCAATATACCTTCTGCGCCCTCTCTTTCTTCTTCTTCTAGGATCCTAATTATTCTAATATTGTTTCATCTTATGGTATCACTTACCTCTCAAGTTCTTCTCTTGTGACCCAGTATTTGTTTATCTTTTTCTTAGCTTCTTTATTCTCCATCATTTGGTCTCTATATCACTAATTATCTCTTCTGCCTCATTTATCCTAGCAGTAAGAGCCTCCATTTTTTATTGTACCTCATTAAAAGCCTTTTTGATTTCAACTTGGTTAGATATTAGTTATTTTATTTCTCCACAAAGGTATTATGTAGTGACTTCTATGCTTTTTTCAAACCCAGCTAGTATCTTTATAATCTTCATTCTGAACTCTAATTCCAAACATCTTATTAATGTCTGTATTGATTAGGTCTCTGGCAATCAGTACTCTTGTTCTTTTTTTTTTTTTGAGGTGAGTTTTTCTGTCTTGTCATTTTGTCCAGAGAAGAATAGATGAATTAGAGAACAAATGCTAAAAGGGTAACAGTGACCCCAGTATACACTAAATGAATCAGAAGAGACTTGGAGCTAGGGGGAAAAGAAAGGAGAAAAAAAAAGAATATGATTGTGCTCGTGAATAGAACAGAGCCACACACTAGATTTTGGGTGTATTTTTCTCTGTTAGAAGAAACTGCCCCCCAAAATTTTAAAGAAAGAAAAACTTAATTATATATATGTATGTGTACACACACACACACACACACACAAATAAGGTTCAATATGATGAAGGGATAGAATATGACTGTAAAGATGAAAATTAAAAAAGATTTAAAAAAAGCAATTGATAAGATAATACATTAGTTGAAAAAAGAAGGAAAAAAATTAAGGGAGAGAATGTGATCAGGTGGAAGACTAGAACAAAGCCATACACTAGATTTAGGGGATATTTTGGTCTGTTAGGAGAAACTCAAAATTTTAAAGAAAGGAAAACTTGCATATATATACACAAAAAATAAGGTTAAATACAATGAAGGGATAGAATATGATTATAAAAATGAAAATTAAAAATATTTTACGTAGAATGAAAAAAAATAAAAAAGATTTTTAAAAAGATATTGATAAGATGTTGGTTAAAATAGGGAAGAGGAGGAGCTCCTGGGTGGCTCAGTCATTAAGCGTCTTGCCTTTGGCTCAGGTCATGATCCCAGGGTCCTGGGATTGAGCCCCGCATCGGGCTCCCTGCTCAGCAAAGAATCTGCTTCTCCCTCTCTGACTCCCCCTGCTTGTATTCCTCTTTCGCTGTGTGTCACTCTGTCAAATAAATAAAATTAAAAAAAAAAAAAAAAAACTTTTAAGAAATAGGAAAGAGGAAAAATTCAGGAAAAACATAAAGAAAATTAAAAAAAAATTAACTTTGAAAGACTAAGGACTCATGGGGGAAAAAGCCATGAATGTCATGTTTTGTATTCCCATGGTGCTGGAATTTTGCAGTTCGCATTGATCAGTCAACTTGGTCTTGGCAGAATGTTCTTGCTGTTCTTCTGGGGGTGGAGCCTGTTGCAGTGATTCTTAAATGTCTTTGCCAGAGGCGGAATTGCACTGCTCTTGCCAGTGGCCAAGCTAAGTAATCTGCTCAGGTTGACTCTTGGGAGCTTTTGTTTCCTGAATACTTTCTGTGGAGCTTTGGAGGAGGAGAATGAAAATGGTGGCCTTCCAATCTCTGGTCTGGAGGAACCGAGAGCTCGGGGCCTCATTCCTGAATGGCCCTCAGAGAAAAGCAGTCAGTCCCTTCCATCTCCCTGGTCTCCTGCCACAATCCATGCTCACCTAGTCTGTGTTTCTGTCTCCGGCACATGGCCCCGTTTGGAGTTTCTAAACCATGCATATTGCTGTGCTGTGCTCCTGTGCCACTCCTTCCGTTGAGGAAGGTGAGTCTCCAAGATCTGCTGCTTGTTAGGTCCCTGCCTGAAGAGTAGTGGCCCCACTGTGCCTCCAATCATGGTTTAAGGTAACCCCGAGCTGAAAGCCAACTTCTTGGCTTCTGTTTGCAGTCAGCTTCCCTGCTCTGATAACCAGGTGCTCTGCCACACTCAGACACCCCTGGTCTTTCTGTGACCCCTGAGGGTCCTGAGACCACACTGTGCCATCAAGGGTTCTACCCCCTGCTTAGCCTCTGGAGTGATGTCCCTCTGTGGAGCAGACCTCTAAAGGTTCTGTTTTTGTGCTCTGCTGCTCTATCATTTGCTGGGAGCTGGCTGATGGATGCTCCCTCCCTCTCTGGTTCCCAAATATCACCTTGGATCCACTTCTCTGCACATCCTACCTTCTAGAATGTGGTTGCTTTTCTGTTCCTAGAATTGCTGCTGTTGTTCTCTTCGATCTCTTGTTAAGTTTGTGGATGTTCAGAATGGTTTGATAACTATCTAGCTGAATTCCTGGGACCAGACAGAATTTAGGACTGCTACTCCTCCATCCAGTTGTTTTTCTGATTAATGTTAGAGAAACCAGTTTATATTAAATACTTTCAGATGTATACACCCATCTTAAACTGAATCTGTTTTAATATTATTGTTGTATATAGGGTTTCAGAATAAATTTGTAGGATCACATATTCATTAAAATGATTTATTTTACTAATTAATTTTTATCATTCTTCAAAGGGCCAAATCAACAATTAAATCAACAAGATAACACAATGTCATTTTTGAGGTAGCACTGTATGCCAGGAGTAGTACTCCATTGAAGATACAGCAATTTAGGCCCTAGCTCCATGTCTCTTTCTCATTCATTTTTTTGGCCCTTGAAAGATACTTGCTTTCTAATATCTTACTTGATCACGTCAGCAAAATGAGGTGAATGAATGAGGTAGAATCTAAAGACCCCCCCAACATTAATTCTCTAATTTCTAATTTAAAAAAAATTAGGTTTATAACTGCTAGATCAATTCAGAGACTTTCATGGATATAGCTATCAAACCCCTATTACTACACACAGACACACACAGACACAGATACACACATTTAAGTGATTTTATTGTTTCAGGTAAGTGAAAAGTATAGATGATTATTTGCTATATATTTTATATTTATATAAAAAAATTGTGTTTCTCTCTCTTTATCTGTCTGTTTCTATCTCTGTCTCTATCTCTTTGTCTACACACAGAATGGCCAAGCAAATAAACCAAAGTGCAGGCTTTTGAATTCTAACAAATAGACAAGATGTTAAATCTGCTTGCTTGCTCCATTGCCCTAATAGGGCTCCATAGAGAGAGAGCTGTTGTTCCTAGCTGTGGCTTAGGAAGAAAAAAATAATAATTTATTTTATGTTTTGAAGTAAATAAATGTAGGATAAATGTATATAAAGCCCCCTGTGTGTATTTATTGCTATATGTCAGATGAACTGAAAACTTTTCAACATTTGGAAGAATTTCTCAAGATCGTATTTAGCTAAAAAAGATTCTCTGTTTTATTTCCTTTGTGTACATGTTTAGATATACTCTATGTGTGTGTGTGTATAAATAAAGTTATATAAAAATGCATAGTTATATATACATAATCATATATTTTACATATATATATACATAATTATATTTTATATAATCATGTAATTATAATTATGTAATATTTATTTTAATTTAATAATTATTTAATAATATGCAATTAACACCTTATATGTTATATAATTACATATATAATTTATTGTATATACACAAATATTCAATATAAAATTTAATTACTTATTTGTACTTTAAAAAATTATTCTCTTGAAAGTCATGCATTTGTTAACTTTGTAAAAAGCTAATATAATATACTTTGTTACACTGACAAATACCTTTTATGATATGACTCACAGTACAGTCACATCAAGAGCTGAAATAAGAACATTTAGTTAGTATAATAATGTGCACAGTATGAAACCAACATTTCTTATTCTGAAGTATCCACACTTTATTATCCAAGCTATGTTTTGACACAAACATTTTTTAACAGTCTTTCAAACAAGAATTGAAGTTAGGGAAAGGGGTCAAAAAGGACGTAAATTAGGATCAGTGCCCCCAATTTGTTCTACTCCCAGTGGGCCATGTGGAATAATCAGAGGTAGAAAAAAAAAATAGAATTCAATGGAAAGCTCTGAACTCATGTGAACAGAACTAGATAAGATTCCCTATTGATCTCTGTATTAGTTTATCTCTCAAGTTTTTAAATCATTTTGATAGAACCCCTTGACTTCAATATCAAATAAGATGCATTTATGAACACTATCTATTTGCTCAGCTTGCTTCCAATCTATTTCTTGTTATATCTTTACTAGCCTTAAATATACACAATTAAGAGCTTTAAGCAGTGACAGGATAAATTGTCAAGCTTTTAAATGCTTTATTTATTTGCATTTGGAGATCCTAAAATTAGACATTTTAAAATATGGTGTGCTTCTCAATATAGTTTTTGGGTAACTAGAGATATAGTTGAAATATTTGCTGTGAAATATTTAAAAATAATAACAAATATATTTTCTTTAGAAATACTTGTTCTGCATAGTATTTTATAACTATTATTTAGTTTTATTTCCTTTTGTGGTATGTTGACATGGTCCTGTCTTATATAATGTGAATAGAAGATTGATTTTTTGCAAAATATGAGAGACAGTTAATTTCATTGAAAATATTTCTTGATAAAAGTCTATGGATAATTAAACCACATGTATATTCCTAAAAATAACATCTTAATAATTTCTTTCTAGTCATAACATCTCAGTGCTCTATTACTTTAAGGTTTTTGGTTAAACATATTTGTATTTAGATTTATAACTTTGCTAATAAATGTAGGCTAAGGGTCAAAATTCTAAATATATCAGAAGCAGAGAATTGGCCCAAATAGAAGTTTAAATTTCACCAGCAGGACCTGAGTTTGCATTGCTCTAGTTTGCACTGACGTTTCACAGTTTCCAAAGAAAGCCAGAAAATAAGCTGATCTCTTACTCAACAGTTTTAAAAATCATTGTAGGAAGGGTTTCTGTATCCAAGTATTTCTAAGGAAGAAGGAGGAGGAGAAATTAGATTATTGAAGGATAACTTAGAACATTTAATGAAAGGAAAATTTTCTTGGAAATTATTGGGTGAAGTGAGACACAGGTGAAAAAAAAGTGAAAAAGTGATAAGGAGATGTTTGGGGAAGAATGTAAACTTTGAGTCTGAGAAATTATTAATATAATGTGATGAGAAATTTATAAGGAAAAACAATGAAAATTGCTTTATATAAACTAAGTTTCATATTCATGTGGACAGTCATGGAGGCACACGTGCTTCACCTCGCAGACCTCAGAAGGATTCCAGACTCTAGGCTCTCTGACGCTACACACACACATGCCATCTCCACTTGAGACTTGCTTTTACTACCATATATTTCATCCTTGCCTCCCAAGTTATTACCATGATAATTGTTGAATTTCTCATTACAGAAAGCCAGTCCTTCATAAATATTATATGAGGCTATTATTGGCAGGCACAGTGTCAGTTTTTTAAGAAATATGGAAATTCTGTAATTTGAGGTGATTCATTATTTATCTTTTTTGTAATTTTAATGAATACAAGTGTCTCTTATTCATTAAAAATAGAACAACAAAAATATCCATCTAGCCATTATCCTCTTGATTGATCTGCCTCATTAAGCTAAAGATCCAGGCAGAGCACCTGAAAGCACCTTAATTCTTCTTCAAAGATCATCATCACACTAAAATTATTTGCTTCTGGAGATCATTAATTTCATTTTATGGATAGGAGGATTTCTTTTTTTCTGGATTGAGGTAGATTAACATTCCTTTTCATTCATCCCATTCAAGGAATTCTTAGTAATAAAGCAGAACCAAATGGCACATATTAAACATCATTCATTTAATCTTGGGGGAAAGATAGTTCTAAGGAAAGTTTGGAAAGTCAGTTGAGAGTGGCTTTGTATCTCATTGTAAGAGTGACAGCCAGGGTATTTTGTTTTATTTGCCTGTAAATTCATAGCTATCTATGTTACTTGTTACACCTATCAAGATGTATGAAATGATCACTCATCTTTATTGAGGTGCCAGAAAGTCCTGGGATTGATACCTGTGCCCCTGTCGCCTTGTAGGGCGCCTCTCACCCTCTGTGATGTTGCCGGTTGGTGGTAGTTAGAATGACCAATCACTGAACTCCATTCAGATGAGCCTCTGTGGACTGCTGTTTTGAGGATTAGGAAAGAAAAACAGCTAAAGAGGGCTTGGTGATAGGAAAAGATTTCATAATTTTTAATGTAAAGAAAACACAACTTTATTTTTTAAATTTTTTATTTTTTTCAGCACAACAGTATTTATTATTTTTGCACCACACCCAGTGTTCCATGCATTTCATGCCCTCTCCAATACCCACCACTTGGATCCCCCAACCTCCCACCCCCCGCCCCTTCAAAACCCTCAGATTGTTTTTCAGAGTCCATAGTCTCTCATGGTTTACCTCCCCTTCCAGTTTCCCTCAACTCCCTTCTCCTCTCCATCTACCCTTGTCCTCCATGCTATTTGTTATGCTCCACAAATAAGTGAAACCATATGGTAATTGACTCTCTCTGCTTGACTTATTTCACTCAGCATAATCTCTTCCAGTCCTGTCCATGTTGCTACAAAAGTTGGGTATTCATCCTTTTTGATGGAGGCATAATACTCCATAGTGTATATGGACCACATCTTCCTTATCCATTCATCTGTTGAAGGGCATCTTGGTTCTTTCCACAGAAGAAAACACAACTTTTATTTATTTTTTTTTAATTTTTTAATTTTTTCAGCCTAACAGTATTCATTATTTTTGCACCACACCCAGTGCTCCATGCAATCTGTGCCCTCTGCAAAAGACACAACTTTTAAATAAGTAATCTTCGGTTCTCACTTCTGTAATTTTTTAAGTTACTGTATGTACCAAATTAAGACAATTGTTTTCCCTCAAAATTATCCATCAGAAGAGGTGTCTTTAAAAAGTCTCTCATATAACCTGTCTCAGTTATTTTCTCTTGAAATACAAAGTTTGGGTTTACCTGAAATGATTTCAAATTGTGCTGGATTTTGATGTTGAAAAGAAATACAATCTTAAGGATAAAAAAAAAAAAAAAAAGAAAGAAATGTGGAACAGATTTTATAATTATCCCTACAGGTAAGGTCTCACAATTGCAAGGATTAGATATGGTTGTAAATGAGACTTTTGACAATTACTTGAAAATAATTTGCAGAATGAAAGGCTTTGTCATTTCCACATGGATCCTTCGGTTCTTTAGAGTCTGGAAGAACAAAGTGCTAAACCCCAGATAGGTTTCAGACTATCTTCAAAGGGAATAATCCTTGTATTCCACGTCTCCTCTCTTCAGTCTCATTCTACACATAAGTATCAAGACACTTGTTCTATGTTCCTATCTCTGCAAACACCATTTTCTTCTAAATCTTCCTTGTATTTTAAAACACTTAGAAGAAAAAAACTACATGCTGTGGAAAAGATTAAATAATACATCTAACATCACTGTACTGTGGTGATGATAATGCTAAGATGTATGTGAAGAGTTTGAGAGTGGAATAAAGAATGTTTCTAAAAGAATCTTCTATTTTCTAAAACCATGTTGTTCAGTTTGGTCACCACTAGCCTCATGAGCCAATTTAAATTTAAGTTAATTAAAATTAAATGTAAACATTGAGCTTCCGAGTTGCACTAGTCACACTTCAAATGCCCAATGGTCATGTGTGGCCAGTGTCGATCATATTAGAGCAGATATAGAGTATTTCCATCACTGCAGAAAGTGCTGTTGGATGACACTTATCAGTGTATAATTTTAAATGTCTGGGTAATTAGAATAATATTATAAATTGACATTTGGTTATTTTATTTATATCCCTATATTTCAAGTTCAGATGTTCAAAACATTTTGGGATAAAATGGGGGGATTACATTTGAAGTTATTTTATGTTTGGACACACAGCAATGTATTTAAAATATAAATTTGACTGTTTTTATTTTATTAAAAGTTGATGCCTTAAATGCTCAATGCAGTTTGTTAATTCTGAGACGTGCTGATATTGACACAAAATTTTGAAAAGCAAGTATTAAAGTCACTGAGTTTAAGGTGGTGAATATAGGATTTCATATTTAATGAACATTTTACTGCTTTTATAATCCTTGATTTCATTTTATCATGACATTTACTACTATAGACTTCTGTTTTACAAAAGGACCCAGGGGCGCCAAATACATGTTATATGAAAATGTAATATAGAATAGTAGAATTTCTGTTTAAGAAATAGTGAGAATTGCATTGCCTTTAAAGTATTTTCTCCCTGGATCTAATAAACTATCCTTGTAGAAACAGTGGCCTCTCTCACCAGTAGATATGGAACACAGCCTCCAAAACTGAGTCTTAATGGAATTTAGAATAAAAATATAACACTGGTTTATACATTTAAAAACATAAACCTGCCTAGTGTTTTAGTCAGAAGTCCAGGAAGGAGCTTTGTAGGGTTTTTGTTATTGTTGTGAGTTTTTGCAGGTACATTTTTTTTGGTTATATGATTTCCTGAAGCACAATTAATGAAAGTCTTTTGCTGGCCTTACATTTTGCTTTAATATTTGTGTGAGAAAGTAAATGAATAACTTGCCAGGGTTCTCACAATCTCCCTCTGCTTCTGGATCCTTTAGATTCAGTTTTCCCTCCTATTTTCTGAATTCAGAAAGGAGAAAATATTTCCAGTGGAAGTCTTCAGAGGTGAACAGTCTTCACTATGAAAGTCTTGTGCACCTGCTTCCCAGGGTGCTGCCCAGAGATGTAGAGGGGAAGCTGGGAAGGAAGTGGTATCCCAAGAAATGGAGTGCAGGTACAAAGAGGGTGTTCCAAAGGAAGGACATTCATTCACCAAATATTAACTGAGCCCAACCATTTTACTGTGTACTCTGGAGGGACTCCTCCTAAAAACAGTCAGCTAATAGGTATGTTTCTATGACTCTGCAGAGTTAACTATCAAGTGAAGGTGAGCTGGGCCAAGGAGAAGATAATCAAATAACTTAGGGATTGAAGATAGCATTGCTTTTGAAGTCTAGAACTTCAAAAGGAGTTAATGAGGAAGGGCAAACAATAAAGGCAAAAACAAAAACTCCAGCCATCTTTTTGTCCTTTTTTAAGGACTGAGCACCTTTCATACATTATCTTATTTAGTTCTCACTACAACTTTATGAGGGGTTGTATTATTTTCAAGTAGCAAATTAAACACAATGTAGGAAAGTTAGTTAATTACCTGAAAATCACATAACTGGTAAAGTATGGGTTCTTTGTTTTGTTTTGTTTTTAAAAAGAAGAATTTTGAATTAAAATTTAATTTTAATTTTAATTTAAGAGAAATTCTTTGAAAATTTGTGTGTGGGCTCATAGTTTCAAAATTATGGAGATTTTTAGAGGAGGCAAGTAATTACACCAAGGAAATCAGAGGATTCAAGAGAAGACTATACCTCATGGAATTCAGAGATTTCCACATAATGAGAAATAGCTGGTGTTGATAACATATAGGGTTTGCATTTGTTTGTTTTTTTTTGCAAAGGAGGAAAACCAGATTTATATATTGTGTATCTATACCCACAGAGAATGAAAGGAGAAGTATAAAATGTTTAAGACTAGAGAAAAGATAAAGGTGTGGGGAAAGTAAGGCTGGGCAGCGTCGAGATGAGAGACACACTACAGTGCCAGGTAGCAAGTATAGGACCTGGCTCTTGATGCATCGTATCCTTCAAGAAGTAAGGTGGTCACCCACAGCAATGAGGAGAAATCAATCAAGGAATTGAAGGTATTCTTCAGGGAGTTACCCCTTTTCCAGTATTCATGCAGGCCAGTATTTCTTTTTTTTTTTTTTTTTTTTTTAAGATTTTATTTATTTATTTGACAGAGAGAGATCACAAGCAGGTAGAGAGGCAGACAGAGAGAGAGGAGGAAGCAGGCTCCCTGCTGAGCAGAGAGCCCGATGTGGGACTCGATCCCAGGACTCTGAGATCATGACCTGAGCCGAAGGCAGCGGCTTAACCCACTGAGCCACCCAGGCACCCCAGGCCAGTATTTCTAACCAGATAGCATCTAACCTGACAGAAGGCAGAATAGTGGTACCACATCAAGGGAGCTGAAGAGAAAAGAGAGGGTACCCATGGGTAGGGGGGTGACATCCTGTGACATGAGGAAAGATACGTGAATTTTTAAGCCTGTGTTTGAATAACAGAGTTAGATTCTTGCTTCAAAAACAGAATTTATTTTGGGGTATCTGGTTGGCTCAGCTGGTTGAGCGTCTGACTCTTGATTTCAGCTCAGGTCGTGATTTCATGGTCATAGGATCAAGCCTGGAGATGGGCTTTCTGTTCAGCAAGGAGTCTGCTTGAGATTTTTCTCTCTCCTCTTCTCTCTGCCCCTCCCTGCTCACATGTACACTCTTTCTTTCTCAAATAAATAAATAAATCTTAAAACAAACAAACAAATAAACAAACCACAGGCTGTATTTCTTCAATTCTGCACACATTACTTGAAAAACAGTTAAAAAATAATAAATGACTCGTTGATCAAGACATTATTCTTTTCAATTGGGAAAATGGTACTATGGAATTTTCCTAGGTATATATGTGAGTAATAAAGGTCTTCTACATTTCAAAGACTCTGTGTGAATTTCATCTCAGAGCTTTACCTAAATAAAAAGAGAGCTATCTCCATGATAAAGTCTTTTCCAATTCCTTGAAGATTTAAGGAAACAGAATTTGATGGAATGATTTATAATTGAACAAATTTAAAAAATATGGAAAACTAGAAAAGGCTATACTAATTTCAAAATAATGCAAAATCTTGCGATGTAAGTTTCAAATCTTCTTCCTTTTGGCAAGTTTCCCTTTCTTGTCCATCTGTCTCACTTTTCTTCTTTTTTATATTTTTAAGATTTATGCTATTTGTCTTTATAAATGCTATAACTACAGGTATTAGTGCTACCTAATATATGATGATTACGAAACTAATATCATGGAAAATCAGAAATTTAATACTGACCTCTTTAAAATAAAAATAACACACAATATCCCATAATAAAATATTTTTAAATCTATATATTATTAATATATATTAAATATATATTATTATAGATTTTAAATATATATTATAATATATATTTTAAAATATATATTTAAATATATAATATACTAATATATAGAATAATAAATATATATTATACTATTAAATATATATTATTATAAATATATATTAAAATATATATATTAAATATATTTAAATCTAAAATATTTTTAAATCTGCAGAGGAGTTCCAGAAGAAGGTAAGTAGAAAAGAGAAGTGATTGCTATATCCTTGCAAAAATAATGGGTATTCATTAAAATGATATATCGATAATATTTTGAAAATTTTAAATTAATAAAAATTTTTTTTCCAATATCAATATTAATTGGATTTATATTTTGGTCACTATGCTGTTTTTAGATCAAATAAGACAAATAATAAGAAAAAAATCTGAACATAATCAAGAGTAACCACCCAGGGGCGCCTGGGTGGCTCAGTTGGTTGGACGACTGCCTTCGGCTCAGGTCATGATCCTGGAGTCCCAGGATCGAGTCCCACATCAGGTTCCCAGCTCCATGGGAAGTCTGCTTCTCCCTCTGACCTCCTTGCTCATGTTCTCTCTCACTGTCTCTCTCTCAAATAAATAAAATAAAATCTTAAAAAAAAAAAAAAAAAAGAGTAACCACCCAGTGGCCTGGTCCATTGGCAATTTGATGGGTCTGATTATCCTGTTTCTAGGATAGTCAAAAGAAGTTGGCCCAGGTGTGCTCAACTTTCACAGATTATCTGTTCTGAATCTTTTTGGAGACCATAACTTCTTAAAAATAGTTAGGCCTATTTTGAACCTGAATAAGGATTTTATAGCTCTCAATTCCCTCACAAAGCAAACTCATTACTCGGGTCATCTTGACTACATCTCACAATTTTCAGAGTCCTGGAAACAAAGGTAGACCTGGCTGACCTACAGGATTTATAAATAAATTCTCATGGTGTAGACTGCCAGAATGCCCCAAAATGGAATTTGGACAGTGCATTGGAGGCCAGATTAAGAGTTCAAGACAAAATGGAAAGAGGTTTTTTTATATACTACGGCTTATTTTAAGTTCAGGTGTTAAGCGCCAGTGATTGTAAGAACTTGTAAAATTATGCCTCTCTGATTTTCAAAGGCAAATGTTATGGGTATTTCCTGTGCCAGAGATGACTTGTGAGAGAGTCTCTTTCTTTCTCTCTCTGCAACCATGTGTTCCTCCCTTCCGTGGACAGTTCTGAGGGTCCCTTTAGCTCCCAACCACATCTTCATCCTTTCTGTTCTCTTTGATGTGACTTCTACTCTGCATTTAGTTGTGGAGTCTCTTCTAGTCTTTGGGTTGTTTTACACTGATGTGGGTTAAATCTGTAGGAGAGGTGAGCTCTTAGGGTCCTCCTACTCTGCCATCTTTCCTAAAAGTCCTACTTTGACTTTTTTTAGACTGTGAAGTGTTGTAGATGTCATATAGCTGGACAAGACTTTAGGATTAATTATAAATAACATTTGTTGAGCTTTACAAGTGTTTTACAATGACTGTCTACTTAAATCCCACAATATTCCATGAAATGGATACTGTTATCATCCATAATAACGAGGACATTGAGGCTTGGGCAGATGAAATAACTTTCTGATGAGATTATATAATTCAGTATTCTTATATTATAGATAAAGACTCAGAAACAGAGATGAGAATTAATCTCTCTGTGACAGACTGGATTGTTGTTAATTCTGTATTTCTTCCCTCTGCCATATGACTTTGCAGAACCATAGAGGGGGCAAACTATATTTCTCTTTGCCACTGATGTTGGGTTTGACCCTATAACTTCATTCAGCCAGCACAATTTTAGCAAAACACTGAGAAGAGCATGCTGTATAGCTGCTTCCCTTCAGCCTTGACCCAGACCTAAAGCCTGAAGCAGAGCTGCCCCGCTGGGCCTGCAAACCTTGGAATCAGAAAAATCAATGTCGTTGTAGGCCATTGAGTTTGGGGTGATTTGTTCAGCAACATTATTGCAGCAATAACTTAATGATATGCTATCCTTGGTTAATTAGTTTACTTTAGGTAAATTAATGTTAATACTGAACAGAAGCCAAATGCAAGCTAGACAACCTAAGAGTTATCAAATAAGGAAGCCAGAGGTAAGCAAAACCAACAATCCAAGGTCTATTCAGCCTAAATCAGAAGTACTTTTTTTCATTGTAAAAACCATATACAACCTGCATTAAAGTTTGAATTATTGATAAAACACTCAGAAATAATCACTATTTTGAAATAGTAGTAATACACACTTGTGCATTCTATACATCATATTCCAAATGAACTCATAAATTTACCTAATAGTAATTACTCTGCATGTGTAATTTTATATCATGAGTTTCCACTTTATATTATAAAGTCTTACCCCATTTCTATAGATCTTAGCACCTTAGTTTTTTTTTTTTTTTAAGATTGTATTTATTTATTTGACAGACATCAATCACAAGTAGGCAGAGAGGTAGGCGGGGGCGGGGGAGGGGAAGCAAGCTCCCCGCTGAGCAGAGAGCCCGATGCGGGGCTCGATCCCAGGACCCTGAGATCATGACCTGAGCCGAAGGCAGAGGCTTTAACCCACTGAGCCGCCCAGGTGCCCCAAACACCTTAGTTTTTAATGGATGCTACATTAAGTGAATTAATCATAATTTACAATTTGATTATTTCCTGAGAATATGTTCTATGCTTGTTCTGAATTAGAATTACTGATTAAAAGAGTATAGATTTACAGCTCATGTTGCCAAATTGCTTTCCAAAATGGTTGTAAAAATTCAGAGTGTCACTAGGAGTATGTGAAAGTATTGCTACTTCACTGCTGTTTTAATGTAAAATTTTTCATGTTTATTGAGTTTCAACAATTTCTCACATTTTAAAGCCAATATTTAAAATGTGCTACCTCTTTTCGTGAATTGCATGTTCACATCATTTTGACATTTAACTAATGAATTTTTTACTGTAATTTTTCTAAATTTCATGATTTTCTAAACAGAAAAAGAACTCTTTGTCATCATCCTCAAACCTATTGATGCTTTTATTCATCTATGAATGACAAGCTCAGGTAGAGATTTGGGGGGAAGAAATCACAGGCTATTCATATGTATCTCTAAAACACTTGAAACAGAGCTATTTTGGTTTATGGTGGGAGGTATGCATCTAATTTGATTTTTCCCCCAAATTGCAAAGCACTTAATTCAAATAATATTTATTAAATACACCTTATATTCTGCATAGTTGTGCAATGCATCTTCTAGCATATGCTAAATTGTTAAGTAGATAATTCTCTCATCTTAAGTTAACTCTTCTTTTTCAGTGGTTGGTGTAGTTGTTCTTTACTGAGCTTTTTAAGAACAGAAAACCTAAGTGGCACTTCCTTTTGTTTCCCAGTGTTCTGCACAGGAGGCAGTCAGTAAATGTTTATTGTTGTTGACACTGGAATAAAACAGGGAGAAGAGAAAAATCTCTAATACTCCATTTGGTACTCCATGCCGGCTACTCTGACTTGAGTCAGCAGTAACATAAGGCATTTTCTACATTAAACAACAAGACCTTGGTTATGTGATACCCTCTGGGATAAGTGAATCTCACAGGTGGGTCCAGTTGCTGAACATTGAGACGGATTTTGGGATTTCAGTATGTAATGGATAGGAAAGAATATGGTCAGAGGATTTGCAAATGATTCAGAGGAACAGCCTCTGGAACAAAAAGGATAATTGGAATTTTAGAAAAGGCTGAAACAAAGAAGGAAAACATAAAAATTGGAATCAGGGAGATTGCTAAGAACCATCAGTTTTCATTTCTTTGTATGTCAAAGAACATGAATAATAAGGTAAAGCAATTTAAGATTCTATTTTGTTTTTACAACTGTCTTATTTGTATTTTGAAAAAATCTTTTCGTGTAGTATTTAGCAATAAAAACTGTTTAAAACTCAAACTCCCTTAGGAACAGGGAAGGAAAGGAGAAACTTGATAAAATCCCTTCTTAGTGTGTCTGAAATGTGAAAGTCTGAGTGCTGGTAACAAAGTGGGCCAGATAGATGAATCACCAAAGCCCAGAGAAGACTAACTAGAGAAAGCTTTGGAGCCATCCAAGAGCAGAAGTGATGTGGAGGAGATGGGAGCTGGTGGGAGGCCAGCAGTGTGTTTAGGATCTGTTTGCTCTTTCCCTTCCTTTATGCCTGCTCTCCCTGCTGTGTTCTTCTTTTTCTTCTTTCCTCTCCAGCATTTCCTGCCTGGTGGGTGTGTTTACTTCTTGGACCTCTTTTCAATTTAATATATTTTGCTTGGTGATATCAACTGATATGCAAATGATCTCAAAATTTATGGCTGAGGTCTGCGGTTCAATTATCTTAAATGTCCCACACATTGCTTCTGAGATAATTTTTGTGAGGCCCCTACTGACAATTCAGAATCAGTATTTTCAAAGCCAACTTCATTATTCTTCACCATTCTTCACCAGCTATTTCTATATTCCCTGTCTTAATTAATAACTTCAACAACCATACCGTCATTCAAGCAAAAAATATTGTAGCTTTCCCAGTTCTCTTCTGCTTCATACCTCAAATTCAAATGTTCATACTCCATATTCAAGTTGGTCTTACTCTTTGAAATGTTTCTCAATTCAACCTTAAAATGGATCCTATTTTTTTTTAATATTTTATTTATTTGACAGACAGAGATCACAAGTAGGCAGAGAGGCAGGCAGAGAGAGAGAGAGGGAAGCAGGCTCCCCACTGAGCAGAGAGCCTGACGCGGGGCTCGATCCCAGGACCCCTGGGATCATGACCTGGGCCGAAGGCAGTGGCTTAACCCACTGAGCCACCCAGGCGCCCCAAAATGGATCCTATTTTGATCACCCTTTTAAAGTCTTGCCCTGGAGGAGTACAAGTTTCCATTTTACTCATTTTTATCTTTTTCATCTGTGATCTATTGTTCCTTCTACTGGATATATTTCTCAAAAACAAATGTCTGATATTGATTAATGCCATCACTTTGTCTACTGTATAAAATCCAAGATGGGGCCTGCACCTACTTTCTCAAGCTTGTTGTCTCATGCATTCTTGCTGTCTAAACTTGATTCATGCCAGGTTGTTTTCCTTCTCTAAATACGTTTTGCTGTGTCAGTTTCCGTAACTATATGAGTAGTTCAAATAAGCTCAAGGTCGAATTAACCCTTCTCTCCCTCTTATTTTCACATGGCACACTGAAAGTCACACTCAGAATTATTACATTCGTGGTGTTTGTGTAAGTACAGAAATACACACTAATTGAAGGCAGAGCCAATTCGATCTCTCCATCTTTATACCCTCAGGTGCCTTCTGTAAAATGTATTATAGCAGTTTGCACATTGGAGGTGTCCACTGAATGTGCTTTATTGTATTGGATGTTGTCTATTTTAATCCAAGACATTCCACTTTGAGCCCTAGCTCACACATAATCTCCTCTTCAGGGCTTGAAATGTCAAAACCCATGCATACACACATGGAAAACAACTCAAACAATATACAAAAAATTGTTAACTGTGGTTACTTCTGGAGAGGATGGTTGGGTGGAGGGCTGTAGTAGGAAACTTGATCTTTTTACTTCATGATCTTCTGTATCATTTACAATATTATACTATTTATTTTATAGTAAGATCAAAGTAAATGAAACTCCTCAGCCCCCATCATAAACCCAGTCATGCTTGTTTAGAGACTTGGTATACCTTAAACCAATCTAATGTTGATCCAAGAGTGTGTTTTAAGAATGGATAATTATAGAATCAATATGTCTTCTGTATTTATTTATTTGTTTGTTTATTTATTTTTTAAGATTTTATTTATTCATTTGACAGAGAGAGACACAGTGAGAGAGGGAACACAAGCAAGGGGAGTGGAGAGAGAGAAACAGGCTCCCCACTAAGCATGGAGCCTGATGTGGGGCTCGATCCCAGGACTCCGGGATCATGACCGAGCCAAAGGCAGGCGCTTTAACCACTGAGCCACCCAGGCGCCCCATCTTCTGTTTTTATTAATCAGAAAGTTTCATTATGTCAAATTCTCAGGAATAACTGCCAGGAGAAGAGTTTAAAATTTCTTGAATATGCACATAAAAATATTATTCCAAACTTTAAAACAAAAAGATAAAATTGAATATATATAGCTTACCAGTTGCTGTATCTTTTAAATATTTAAAAAGATAACTGTTTGACTTTTATAATTTCTGTTTAAGAATTTTTTTTCTTTATACCTCTCCTTAAGGCTCAGAAAAAACTAATTGTAGTCAATATATTTATCCCAAGATATAGTGGGTCATTTGTGTCATAATTGTAAGAAAATTGTAAGAAAAAAAATCATCTATAATCATTAGTTAAGTATAACACCCAGTCAAAAACTAATTATGTACTATATTGTGACTAACTGAAAATAAAAAAATAAAAACAAAAATAAAGGCCACAGATATTCAAAAGTAAAAATAGATAAAAGGGGGGTAGTGGGAGTTTGGGGGAACCAGGTGGTGGGTATTAGAGAGCACTGGGTATGGTACAAAAACAATGAATACTGTTACGCTGAACATAAAAAATAAAATAAAATAGAAGAGCACAGAGTTTATTTAAAGTACCTATAATCAGCTATCTATAACTTAGAATATATGAGCAGTGAGATCATAAAAGGAGTGTTACACACAACAGAGTTAATGAGCCTTAAACTTACCCTGAATGAAAGTGCTGGCTTTAGATGGGTCTTATACATAATTTGTAACTTCAATGATACGATCTTCCTTCTTCCTTTTACCCTGCTATAATTAGAGTTGTATGAAACATAAATTATTCTTTTAATTTCTTGTGCACATTGAAGAATTACATGTCATGAAATCCCTTGGTATCTTACTATCTTACTAACAGTGATTGTGAGATAAAGAAGATGGTTCTAGGAGCAGCTTGAGCTCCTCCTCAGAAGTCTACAATAATCTCCTGAGAGCACGTAAAGAAGGAAAGGAGCTGGCAAATTAGGAAATTATGGATAAAGCCTCAGTGTCTTCACTAGGCATACAACATGCAGCCTAACTAACCAAATGTTATTTCTTTCCCCCAGAAGACCCTGCGTTATTTTAGGAACAGAGGAGCAATTCTAGGATTTTTGTAAGGCTAAAACTTATTGGTAAGTCTGATTTCCTTGATATCCTAATTAAAGCAGTTTAGATTCTTGAAAGAAAATAGTTTCATTTAACTTCAAACTGGGGAAAAGTATACTCTGGGCCCATTCCATCTTGTTATACTTTATTTATTGTGTTGTACTTTTCATGTTTCTACATTTTTGTGGTGGTGCTCAGAATATGTCTGAATAAGTGCCTTTTGGAACTGAAATTTCTGTGCTCAACTAGAATCATTAGTGTAATAGTTTCAGATGACTACATAATACTGGATGTCAACAGTATTTGTTTTGGTGATTTGTTCTGCATCTGACTTAAAGCATATGCATCAAAAGGTTTGTCACTACAAAATAAGATAAAAGGGCCACTTTATTTTGAGTTAACTAACAATAATAACCAAAGATTTAATCGGACAGGAATTTTCTTCATGGTGATTATTGCTTATTGTGATTTGTCGCATACAAGCTTGATTTTGACACAAAAATATGACTTAAATGGCTGCTTTACATTTTCTTTTCCTCTCTTGCTAAAAGAGTGTCAATCTCATGATTTTTCCTTTTTCTTTTCTTTAATCGAGGTATAATTTACATACAATTACCACAATCAAGGCAGTGAACGTAATAATCTCATGTTTTTGAAGTGAGATATTTAGATTAAAATATTAAAATAAATACTTAATACTAATAATATACTACATATACTATATATACTGTACTAAGGGTATAGTACATTGTAAATAAGCAGATGGGATGGAGTAAAGTATAACTGTAAATTTCATCTAAGGTAAACTGCCTGCCACCCTCTCATCCCTAACCCTAAACCCACATTTATCTCTACCTCAAATCGTAGAGGAAAGTTCATCTCTCCATTTCCTGAAGATACTGGCAGGCGTCTGTTTAATGGTGTCTTTACACAATATACAAGTGGGATGGAAGTAGTAGGCAAAAATTTGGAGTCAATTGAGAAAAATAAAAACATGACTGACAGTGGGAATCTAATAATACGTGCATCTGTTCTGATCACAATGTTTTCCTTCTGTAGAAACACGGACAACTTTGAAGGACCAAAAAAGGATAAGTTTTTATGTTGCTTACCTGTCTTTTATAAATTTTATTGTAAGTACAGGGGAAGAATAAGGCAGGTAAAGGAGTACAACAACTTACATAGAAAATTCTACTTATTAGGGGTTGTTTCCTGATAATATTAGAGAATATGAAACACTATTTTTTTTAATATCATAAGTGGCAGGTTGATGTAAAGAAAACTTACGTAATCTGGGAACAGCAGACCTGCCTCTAAGTAGTTTTTACTGCCTGTGTGACAATGGGCAAGTGATCTTGCTTTTATTGTTCAGGGGTTCAGCTACTTCATTATAAAATGAGATGGTTGAGCTAGATCAGGGGTCAACAGCTCTTTCCACCGGGCTAGTTTATTTTTGTTCTGTGGGTCTGACAGTCTCAGTTCCAACTACTCAACTGGGCCATCGGGCTGTGAAAGCAGCCATAGACTATATTTAAATGAATGAGTTAATGAGCAAGGGAGTTATGTTATAATGAAATTTTATTTACAAAACCAGGCAGTGGGTAGCAGCTTGTTGACCCCTGAACTGGATGATTTCTAAAACTTCTTTCAAGTATAAATGCCAATTACTGCATTAAGAAGGTACTTCTTTTCTAAGCATTGGAAGTTGTCATAGAATCATATTACTGAAAGGCATAGCAAGAGCTGATTTAGTTCCTCTATCTACTCAGTCAAGATTATGCTTCAGTCATCAGGGAAGACAGTTATTCAACTACCTGATCTAGTAAAAACATAAATCTCCCTTCATATTCTTTTTTGTAAACTCACTAGATAATAGATAATATATCCAAGGCTAGTATAAGATTTTGGAAATATCTTTAATGGTTTTTGATTGAATATCTTGCAATTTTTAAAATTGACTTTACACATGATAGAAGATAGAAGAATGATATATTCTTTTGCATTAGTCTTATAGCTTCAAACTCTAGGAAATCGTTCTTTCTCTTAATGGATCTAACCATTATAAAATTTTTCTTCCATACAAAGAAATTGTCATAAATTATTTTTTAGATATGGAATATAGATTAAATAGATGAAGAATCATAGCTCCTCTGTGAGCTCTTCAAATTTTTCACTTTGTTTATCTTTTTTATTTATGTTATTTTGTGAGCTTTATAAATAAAACATAAAAAGTACCCATGACAATGGAGTAATCAGTGATTTCAAGTAGTAAAAAGTACTAGAATACTCTAGTCTTAAAAAACAACATTTATGATTAATGTTGCTTCATAGTGTAAAAAAATTCATTGATATAACTAATCTTAATTCAAAATAGAAAAACACAATGCAGTTACATGATATATTACATCAACTAAAGTTAGCATTAAATTTTAATTTTCCATTTTCTGTCTCAATATACAAATATATATTCAGTTTTGTAAATGAGTTGATTTCCATAAATTATATTTAGTATTTATTAAATATATTTTACTCTTATATTAATTGGGTAAATGCATATATAAATGTGCATTCAAATTCTAAAGAGACCATCCTTAAGATTAAATTTCCTCCAAGGACAACAGATATTTGCACAAGCCATGCAGAAAATGTGAAAGATGAAAGATATTGGAAGTCATTCCTGTTTTCAGCTTGAATATCTTTTCTTCAGATGTTCTTTTTCTATTAAAGTCCAAGTCAAGAATCACTAGCTTTCATTATCTAAACTTAGGAAGATTTGCTCAAATTAACAATAAATTCTGTCAGGGTAGGAACAATGTCTGTTTTATATATTCCTATATTCTTAGCATCCAATAAAGTATGGACCCCATATAGAAGCTCTATAAAACAGATTGGCTTGGCTTAATATGACGTCATTTTCATCACCGTCACCATCATCATCATTAAATCACTATCCTCACTATGCCATACTTTGTGCGGGTGACCACTTAGATAATTTATAATCATACTAAAGAACTATACATTGAGTTTATGTTTATGTTTCTTCTTCTTCGTCTTCTTCTTTTAATTGAGAGAGAAAGTGAGTGTGTAAGTGGCAGGGAAGGGGGCAGAGGGAGAGGGAGAGAGAGTATCCTAAGCAGACTCCACACCCAATGCAGAGCCCAACACAGGGGTCCATATCACAACGTGGAGATCATTACCTGAGCAGAAATCCAGTCAGGACCACTTAACTGAGCCACCCAGGTGTCTCTGTTTTTCTTTTATCTCCCCAAATTTTAATTTTGTTCAGGTTGTTAAAATCTTCAGTAAAGTATCAGATCCAGGATTTGACAAAAGTACATGTTCAACATGTAACTGGCATTATATTATAAACCCAGAGTTATTTTAATTAGCTCTAAGGAAAAATATCTCTAGGTTAAAATAATTTGACCCTTGTCTTACACTATACACAAAGATTTACTCAAAACGGATTAAAAACTTAAATAGAAGACCTGGAAACCATAAAAACCCTGGAGGAAAACATGATGGTAAGCTTTGTCATAGGTCTTAGAATTTTTTTTTTTTCTTTTTGGATCTGACACCACAAGCAAAAGCAACAAAGGCAAAAATAAATAAGTGGCATTACATCATACCAAAAAGCTTCTGCACAGCAAAAGAAACTATCAATATAAAAAAAAAGACAACCTAGTGATTGGGAGAAAATATTTGCAAATGAGTTATCTGATAAAAGGCTAATATCTAAAATATAGAAAGAACTCATACAACTAAATGGCAAAAAAGCAAACAACCCAATTAAAAAATAAGCAGAGGATCTAAATAAACACTTTTCCAAAGAAGACATACAGGTGGCCAGCAGGTATATGAAAAGATTCTCAGCATCACTCATCATCAGGGAAATGCAAATGATAACCACAATGAGTTACCGCCTCACATTGTTAACATGGCTATTGTGAAAAAGACAAGAGGAACAAATGCTGCTTAGAACTGGGAGAAAAGACTACCACTGTGCATTGCTGTTGGGAATGTAAATCCTTGCAGCTATGGAAAGCAGTTCCTCAAAAAGTTAAAAATGGAACTCTCATATGATCCAGCCAGTTTGTTTGACTTCTGGGTTAGTTATTTAAAGAAAATAAAAACATTAACTTGAAAAGATATCTGCATTCCCATGTTCATTGCAGCATTATTTACGGTAGCTAAGATACAGGAGGAATGGGTGAATGGGGTCAAAAGGAAATAAATAAGTAAACAAATAAATAAAGTTGTCTTCTTGATATTAAAAAAAAGCTATGGTTCAAATTACCTAATATGTATTTATATGGAACAGAGATTTATCAATCATATAGGGAAGTAGAGTGGTTGCCATAAATACGTAATAAAATGTCTCATCAGTGACTTACATACATTTGTATAAATTTCAGAAAGTCATCTTCCTCTAAAGATGACACAGTTATTTTCCAAGTTAGTATTTCTCAACATTAAAAAGAAATCTCACAGAATAGATGAAATGTTATCCAATCCAGAGTAGTAAATAAATGTCCAGAGAATTTGCCTTTCTGCACCTCAGGAACCCAGTCTGGAATTTTGCGCTGATTCTGCCGTGAATGTCCCTTCCCAGCTCCGAATCCGTCACTCTCTGTATCATTTCCCCCACAGACATCAGGGAAACTATTTCACTATAAAGCTGATATGAATATCATATATTTGAAATTCATTTTTAAAAAAGATTAAAAGGAATGAAGCATGAAGTATTGCCTCGGGGATCAGTAGTTAATTAATTGAGAGTAGCACTATTGTCAGAATTGATGCAAGACCTCTAGCTCGTGGGTCACATGAGCTGCAGGTTTTCTCCTCTGAAAGAAAAGATTCTTTCAGTTTTGGTGTCTCTCATTCATGAATCCTTTTATTTTGCAGACTTCTAAACTTCAGTGAGAGCATTTTAAGAATTTTTACTTAAAAACAAATTACCTTAAAAAGAAAAACTAGAATGGAAAGTGTGAGAATATATTGGTTTCAGTCACTGGAATAAGTAGTCAGTCACTTTAGCTAACTTGGCTCTCGTTGGATCATTAGAGAACCATGAACCTGTTAAATACAATTTGCAAATGTTTTCAGTACTACTTTGAGTCAGGTTGGGCTGAATTATCTGGGTGACCTAATGAGTAATGGACTGATTAACAAACAACTCTGATTTTGAAAGGGCTTCATCATTTCAAGTTAATATTAACAAGATGATAAGGAAATTTATGATACTCCATACATTCTTCATTTGAGAAATCAAGAATGGTTTTGTAAACTATGTTTGGTCTGCATTATAGACAGAGATATTCTAAAATTTCCAAGGAAATTTAAAATTCAGCGATGAGTCTGTATCAGGTGGAATAGAGAGTGATATCAGTCTTTTCTGTTGAGATTTGCTTTAGGAAGTCAATTCACATCTTCTGTACTAGAACGTTTTTTTTTTTGAAAATACAGTTTTAAGGAAGAAAAAGGACAGAAAAATGGTGTAGAAAACCTAATAGACCTGTCTGATGCTAAAATGTATTGCAATGGTCCCCTCCTCTTTTGAATAATAATGAATATTACCTACCTAGTGCTTTATTGTTTGCAAAGTTTATTCACATAATTTCCAAAAAAAGATTAAAATCTCATTGTAGCTAGCTTCTACTATTGGTAAAGATTTTTCCATTAAAAAATTACCCTTTTTTCCCTGCTCCCTCATCTCTTCCATCTTGACCAACTGATCCAGAATTATTTATTGAAAGGACTATCCTTTCCCCACTGTCACTTTTGTCATTAATCCACATTCCCTATTCTCTATTGGTCTGTCTAACCACGAGCCTATTCCACAAAGTGCTAATTACTATAACTTTATAATTACATCTGGTAATGTAAATCCTCCAACTATATTCCTTTCATTTAAAATGTCCTTGACTGGGGTGTCTGAGTCACAGCGGGTTAGGTGCTACTCCTGGCTTCAGTTCAGGTCGCAATCACAGGGTCAGGAGATCCAGCTTTGCATTGGGCTCTGTGGAGCATGGAGTCTGTGTAAGATTCTCTGTCCCTCTCCCTCTGCACCCTCCACCTCTGCATTCTCTTTCTCTCTAAAATAAATAACTTAATCTTTAAAAAAAATTAAGATGTCCTTGGCTATGCTTGACCTCTTGCATTTCCATGTAGTTTCTACAAATTTCTTGTTAGTTTATGTACACACACACACACTGCTAAAATGTACATTGGGATTGTGTGGCATTTATAGATTGGTTTGGAGAGAATTGGCAAAACAGAGCAAAAGACTTAACTGGCACTTAAACGAGAATATTCCAATGACCACTAAATGTATCAACATTTCATTATTCATCAGAGAAATTCAAATTAAAAACAAATGAAATTTCACTGCATACTTACCAGAGCGTCTAAAATGAAAAAGACAGCATCAAGTGTTGGCGTGGAACACTACAATGTGGAACAACTAGAATTCTCAGACAATATCACTTGGGTAAACCATCTAGGAATATCTATTAAAAATGGCCGTATTTGGGTTACTTGGGTGGCTTAGTGGGTTAAAGCCTCTGTCTTTGGCTCAGGCCATGATCCCAGCATCCTGGGATAAAGCCCTGCATTGGGATCTCTGCTCAGCAGGGAACCTGCTTCCCCCTCTCTGCCTGCCTCTCTGCCTACTTGTGGTCTCTATTTGTCAAGTAAATAAATAAAATCTAAAAAAAAAAAATGGCCATATGTATGTTCCCTGATCCAGCAATTTCACATCTAAAATATACCCAGCAGAAAATGTGTTCACTCATATTTTGTATGTGTGAATATGTAAATGAATATTCTCTGCAGTACTATATATGTAATATACACTATTATATATATATATACATATATATATATACTGTAATATATGCTACGTACTATGCTATGCTAATATATACTACTTATGTAATAGGCCAAAAGTTAAAACTACTGTAACCCTGGACAAGATACCTTTCTGGGCTTTCTATTCTTCATCTATAAAAGCAGGAAACATAATAGTGCATTGTTATTATCATTATAATTATTAGGGTGGTTTTGAGGATTAAATAAATCAATCAATCATATATAAATATCTACTAGTAAGATGAAACATATAGCAACAAGAAAGATGCTACTATCTCAGCATCTTAAGTTCCTTCTTGCCTAGAGCACATTTTGCTTTTGTTCAGAACTATTTGGGGAAAACTGACAAAGAAAAATTCTTGTTTGTATTGCTTGTCTCATCATCAATCAAAGAACACTCATTAATTGTCTCTCTACTCTGCCAGGCATCATCATTATCAAGTCAGACAACGGCATTTATTACCTGTTCCCTGTGTGCAGTGTAGAAAGGAGTATTTATTAAATGTCCATTTTCACATTGTGTCATGATCTTTCTAAAGCTAGTCAAAAAGCAAAGTCCCTGTTTTAAAATAAAACGATGATTTACAGTTGTATAAGAATGAAGTTACTGTGGCTTTGAATAGTATCCTGCACAGTGTGAATTCTGGTTCATAACTGATGACAGACATACATTCTTCCTATTCCTTAGCACTTAGAATGATGCCTGTTAGCAGCATCGTATTGACCAGGTCTAACACACTTGAGACTATAATATGGATCAGCACAGTTAGTCTTCCATTCTCTGTAAACAGAAGTACCCATGGTCAAGGACCTTCTTACTATTAGCTGGTGTTCTACTTTATCATTTTAAGAACCATTCCGTTAAAATAGATACAGTGGTGGATAAGGGGCAGACAGGTTGGAATGAGACATAGCATGGCAAAGGAGTTTTCTGAAAGACTCTTTACAAGTGGTTCTGCACCTCAGAGTTTATTTCAGTTGGAGATAATGACTAGAGGCCCAACAGTATTATTCTCTCTGACTTTGAGTCAAACTCAACCACTATGTAGATCTTTATAAACATTGCAATAAGTAGAATCTTGATAAAGTTTCTGAACACAAGCCAGAACAATCTGATTTCAGTTTAGGACTAGTAGATAAGTTAGAGTTCTTCCTACTTAACCTTCTTTGTTAGCAAGATATGAAATCAGTGAGAGTGACCTGCTTCCTTACTAACCGAGACCTAAATCATTAGCTGAGATTCTGTCTTTCAAAGATACAACTTAGTTTCTCATCTTTTAATTTTTAAAACATGCTGTTTCTTTGCAACTAAATTTGAATATAAGTATCTTTTGACATTATTAATTCTATCTTTTATAATTGATATGCAAATTAAGTACCTAGTCTAAAACTGAAATATTTGATTAGAATTCCAGAAGAATACTGAGTTGTTGATTCAAGCACCTCCTCCTATGTCTTAATTTGCATGCTAGGAACCTCCCTAAATAAGAGCATAATGTTTTCAAAATATCCATTAAATTCATTAATTTATCCTTTCCTTCATTCAAATATTTGTTCGCTATTATATATCAGGCACTATTGTAAAGGCTAGGAATAGAACAGTGAGAAAGATATACAAGTCCCTACAATCATGATGTTTACATGACAATGAGGGGACAGGCAGTGGACTAGTAACTAAATATGGGAATAAGATAACTTCAGGTAGTGATTACGTGAAAATGACACTTACAATAATGTAATTCATATTTCTGCCCTTTTCTGAATATATCTCTGTCCTATCAGTTATTAAGGAGAGAGGGCTAAAATCTGTAACTGAGACTGTGAATTTCTACATTTGTCACTTTAGTTAGTCTGTTCTGCTTCTATTTTAAATGGAGTTATTAGTTACATACACGTTTAGAATTTTAATATGTTCTTGATGAATTGAAGAACATCAGGAAGTGTCCCCCTTTATTCCTGGTAATATCTCTTTTCCTGACATATACTTTATCAACAGAGTCAATTCATCTTTCTTATTATTGATGTTAGCATGGTATACATTCTTTATCCTTCTAATGTACCTGTTTCTTTATATTTAAAGCTTATTATTTTTATAGCACTTTTTTTTTTAGTCTGAAAAATCCATGCCTTTTTATGACAGTGTGTAGACCATTTATATGAATTCAGTAACCAGCAAGGTTATGTTTTAGTCTGTTACTTACTTTTTGTTTTCTATTTGTAACACTTGTTTTTTGTTCCCCCTCCTTTACTTGCCTTCTTTTGGATTATTTTTTAGTATTCTATTATTAGTATTATTTCTTAGTATTCTATTGCTTCTGTTTTTCTGGAACACCCTAATACAACTATTTTGCTTTTGTACATTTTACTAATCTTTCAATTCATTATTACTATTTTTGCTTTAAATAGCAATTTGTCTTAAAAAGAAATTAAAGTATGCTTTATGTTTACCCATACATTCTTTATTCCTAACATTCTTTATTTTGAGATTTGAGGTTTCTTTTTTTTTTTTCCTTAAGATTTTATTTATTTATTTGACAGAGATTGAGAGAGAGAGAACGAAAGAGAGAGCGAGCACAAGCAACAGAGTGGTAGGCAGAGGCAGAGGGAGAGGGAGATGCACTCTCCCTGTGGAGCAGGGAGCCTGATGAGGGCTGGACCCCAGGACCCCAGGCGTCTCTGAGATTTGAGTTTTATCTGACATTTTTTTCCCTTCCTCCTGAAGAATTTCCTTTAACATTCCTCATAGCGCCTATCTGCTGAAAGTTCTCAGTTTTTATTTGTACTGAAGTCTTTATTTTGCCATCATTTTTGAGAAAAAATATTGTCAGTAATATAATTCTACTTTTTTAACAGTATTTACTTATTTATTTAGTCTTTCCTATCAGACCTTTCAAGATACCTTTCCATTGTCTATTATCTCACATTGTTTTTAAAGAGAGGTCAGGGATCGTTGCTACCTTTGTTCCCTTTATATATATGTATTTTATTATCTGATTTCTTTTAAAATATTCTCTTTACCATTGATTTTTCACAATTGTGATTTTGATATGTTTTTGTTTGGTTTTCATTTTGTTTATCCTGCCTGTTATTGAAATTCTTGGAAACAGGGTCTATAATTTTCACAAAATGTTTTAAAAATGTTAAGCCATTATTTATAAATATCTTTCCTGACCCCCCTGTCTCTTCAAGGATTCTAAGTATGTTAATGCATTTGATATTTTTATCTAAGTCCAAGGCTTCATTCTTTTTTTTTTTTAATCTTTTCCCCCCTGTACTTTAATTTGGGTAATTTCTACTGCTATGACTTAAAGTTCACCTTCCTTTACTTTCAAAGTGTACACTTTGTATACACTTTGTATACTTAGGCAAGGTATTTGATTCCGTTTTCTCCAGCTCTATTTAGAAGAAGGAGTGTTACATTCTCTTCTTTTCAACTTTGAATACTATGGTCAATTTGAGATCAATAAGGAAAGTCTCACTTAATATTCAAATTTCAACTTCATGTATTCCTTGTATATGACCTAATTGAACATTATGTTAATAATCCTAAGTTTCAGTTCAGCACTGGACACAAAACAGTGAATGATAAAATACTAATTGTTGATCTCTATAGTCATATAGACTTTCAGTCTAAGAGGCAATTGTACGAGTAATCAGCTTCTCCTTACAAAAGGTGATAAAGAATGCAGTAGAGTTAGAATAGGAAGCAGAATAACATCATTTTTGAGGTTATGGAAAACTTTCTAAAAGAAGAAGTATTAAAACCAAGATTTAATGATAAATATTATGGAGCAAAATAAAAGGGGCAGGGAAAAAGGAGAGATTCAGATCGTGTTGATGATTTGGAACAACCTAAGGGAAGAAGAGAAGAAAGTCATGTGATAAGCTCAAAGAGATTCATTAATAGTAAAATGTAGCCTTCAGAGAGGCATAGTGTTAGTGACAGGGCATGTTCTCAAGCTGAGAGAACAGTTATGAAGTGAGGGGCATATTAAACCATGTTAAGGAATTTGCATTTTATCTGAGGACCATGGAAGTCTATTCACTGATCTTTTTTAAAGAAGAGTTTATGTATTTATTTTAGAGAGACAGATTGTGAACTGGGACAGTGGCAGAGAGAGAAGGAGAGAATCTCAAGCAGACTCCACACCAAGCCCCACATGGGGCTTCATCTCATAATCCCGATACCATGACCTGAACCAAAATCAAGAGTCAGACATTCAACCGACTGAGCCACCCAGGCTCAACTGACTGACCTGCCGCTACTATTGAATATTTTTTTAAAGATTTTATTTATTCATTTGACAGTGAGAGAGGGAACACCAGCAGGGGGAGTGGGAGAGGAAGAAGCAGGCTTCCACTGAGCAGGGAGCCTGTTGCGGGGCTCTATCCCATGACCCTGGGATCACGACCCGAGCCAAAGGCAGACACCTAATGGCTGAGTCACCCAGGCACCCAGTTGACTGATTTTTTTAACAAGAGAATAAAATAATCAGATTTGTTTTACAGAAACATTATTCTCACTTCAAGGCGGAGAATGGAGTGGAAAAAAATCAAGGGCAGGGGGATGCATAAAAAGGTTATAACATTATTTCAAGAAAAGTATGTGATAGAAATATAATAATGGCAGTGAGAGCAGAGTGAAAGAAGTAGACAGAAGGAAGAAAAGAAGATTTATGATTAAATATATGTAGAGCAGTAATGAAGAGGAGGGACCAGTCAAAGATGATTTCTAGGTCTTTTGTTTAAACATATTGGTGCCACTCATGACATAGAGAACACATAAAGGCAGTCAAATTGTTTTTGTTTATGTTTGTTTGTTTGTTTGGAGGGGGAGGGAAGCTGAACCAAGCTTAGACTTTCATTCCTTTGTATATTCAGTTATACAGGCATGTAACAAATAATTTTATGCCAGGCACCATGAAAGTCACTAAGGATATAATCATAAAATGACAGGCAAGTTTTTGTTCCCGTGGAGCTTATATGCTGGTCAGAGAGACAAAGAAAACAAGTTAATAGTCGAAAAAAAGAGTTTTATAAAATCTCAAGGAGTCATGTTGAGTTTAAGGAGCGAATAGAATGTTTATATGGTTATTTTGCAAACTGATTCCCATTTTCCTCTTTTTGTTCAGACATTTTACCCTGCTTAGTTTTTTCCTGTTCACTTAAAATCCAGGCTCATTCATTTTATCCCTGAAATCCTTCCAGTCTCTACATCAGCCCACAGTGTCTTCTCCTCATATACCTCACTTCTTTTGCATTTGCTAAGTGTACAACTCACTTGGTGCCTAACAGTTGTAACCTTTGCGAATGTGTCATGTTATAATGTAAGGGGCAGTAGAATGTAATGAGAGCTTGGACCCAGGGTTCATATTCCATCTCTACCATTTCTTCCATGTTTGTCCTCAGTTTCCTTATCTGTAAAATGAAAATAATAATAATTATATCAATCCTATAAGGTTGTTTTAGTATTAAATGAGGTAATATAAAGTGCTTAGAGTTATGCTTGGAGTATAGTAATCATTATATGCTTATGCACTAGGTTGTATTATATGTAAGCATTATAATGCATATAATTTGTTTTATTGTTACTATCATTATTATTATTACTATATAACTTCTCATCTTAACTGGATAATAAGCTCCAGGGACCTGGATAGAGGTTTGGTACGTGTTTCTATGCCCGATTTCTAACACTCAATGGATTTTTAAGAAATTCAATTAATTAACATACAACATATTATTCATTATGTATATGTGTATATACACATATACATATGTACACATATACATATACATACATGTATACATACATATACATATATACATATATACTATGTATATATATTGTATTATTTGTTTCAGGGGTACAGGTCTGTGGTTCACCAGTATCATATAAAACCCAGTGCTCCCTACAATATATACCCTCCTTAATGCCTAAAACCCAGTTACCCTGTCCCTTCAGCAACCCTCAGTTTGTTTCCTATGATTATTAAGAGTCTGTGATAGTTTTTCTCCCTCTGGTTTCATCTTATTTAATTTTCCCCTCTCTTTCCTTATAATCCTCTGCCATGTTTTTAAAATTCCACATATCGATGAGATCATATGATCATTGTCTTTCTCTAATTGACTTATCTTGCTTAGCATAATACCCTCTAGTTCCATCTAAGTCTTGCAAATGGTAAGATTTCAATTTTTGACAGCTTTGTAACAATTCATTGTGTATATATCTTACATTTCTTTATCCATTTGTCTGTCAATGGACATCTAGGCTTTTTCCATAGTTTGGCTATTGTGGACAGTACTTCTATAAACATTAGGGTGCAGGTCCCCTTTCAGATTACTACATTTGTGTCTTTGGGGTAAATACCTAGTAGTGCAATTGCTGGGTCATAGGGTAGCTCTATTTTCAGCTTTTAGAGGAACCTCATTCCCACCAACAGTGTAGGAGGGTTCCCCTTCCTCTGCATCCTCACCACCATCTGTTGTTTCCTGATTTGTTGATTTTAGCCAGTATGACTGGTGTGAGGTGGTATCTCACTGTGGTTTTGATTTGTATTTCCCTGATGCCAAGTGATACTGAGCATTTTTTTTCTTTTTCTTTTTTTTTTTATTTCTTTTTTTAAAAGATTTTATTTATTTATTTGATGAGAGTGAGCACACAAGCAAAGGGAGTGGCAGGCAGAGGGAGAGGGAGAAGCAGGCTCCTGCTTAGCAGGGAGCCTGATTTAGGACTTGATCCCAGCACCCTGGAATCATGGCCTGAGTTGAAGGCAGATGCTTAACAGACTTAGCCATCCAGGTGCCCGAGCATTTTTTCCATGGGTCTGTTGGCCATTTGGATGTCTTTTTGGAGAAATGTCTGTTCATGTCTTCTGCTCATTTCTTGACTGGATTGTTTGCTTTTTAGGTGTTGAGTTTGATAAGTTCTTTATAGATTTTGGATACTAGCCCTTTATCTGATAAAACATTTGCAAATCTTTTCCCATTCTGTAGGTTGTCTTTTAGTTTTGTCAACTGTTACCTTTGCAGTGTGAAAGCTTTTTATCTTGATGAAGTCCCAATAGTTTATTTTTGTTTTGTTTCCCTTGCTTTTGAAGATGTATCTAGCAAGAAGTTGCTGCAGCCAAGGTCAAAGAGGTTGCTGCTTGTGTTTGCCTGTAGGATTTTGATGGATTCCTGTCTCCTCTTTCATCCATTCTGAGTTGTTTTTTTCCGTTGTATGGTATAAGGAAATGGTCCAGTTTCATTTTTCTGCAGTGGCTGTCCAATTTTCCCCACACCATTGTTGAAGAGACAGATGTTTTTATTTTAAGAACCATTTCAATGAAAAACCATATTATGACTATAATACTTTTAGTGGGTGTATGCATACACTTTTGCCTTGAATCAGTTCACCATTTCTAAATTTTACATTTTTAACCAAGAAATCATAAAAGGGATTTATCATATGGGAAAATAATTAACTTTTTATATATGTATCTTATAACTCAAATGAGAGAAAGAATTAAAAAAAAGTTGAGAACTCTTATGCTTCCATAGTGATGCCATCTTGGAATCTGGAGACTTGACAGGTATATAATTTATTGTAGTGAACTATAAAGTGTCATTTGCTGCCTTGACTTTTCCCTTCTAATTGTAAATGGGGGTCAGTGCTTGTATAAATAATAATGTACAGCAGGGTTAAGTTTTGGTTAAAGACATTATTTCAATTTATATTTAACTTATTAAGAATCTAGGGAAAATTCCTTGTGCTAGTAATGATAAACCCAGAGAGCAAGTTAAAAGAAAAAGTAACCTTCTAGTTTCTCACTGCCAGTATGTAAACATAGCTTGGCAAATGACAAATGGTTGTAGTTTCTGCACTGTTAACAACCATATTAGTATTCTTTTCCCATGTGGCTTTGTATAAAACCTAAAGTTAATTCAAGCAGTAGTATGTAAGGCAGTATTTTAGTAGATGGAAATGCATTATGCACTCAAAAAAGAAGGTAAATGTAGGAAAATAGAAGACTACGGAAAATGTACAGTAGTATATAAAAGCCCTGCTTTAAGAAGAGGTATCTGGTGGCTCAGTTGGTTAAGGATCTGACTCTTAATTTCAGCTCAAGTCATGATGTCAGGGCTGTGAGATTGAGCCCCACCCCCAGGCTTTGCTTGAGATTCTCTCCTTCTCCCTCTGCTCCTTCCCTGTATGCACACATGCGTTGTCTCTCCGTCTAAAAAGAAAAAAGAAAAAGATTTTCTTTAGCACAAGATGAAAAAGATGAACCTTCAAGCACAAACTCTCCCTACCCACTGATGTAGATCAAGATTTCATTTAAGTTCAATGTTGGTATTTGGGGCTTAGGTTTATATTTGAACATTATACTTTTCTAATGGAATTATTTGCAAAATGAGAGCAATATATATGAAACGTCATATAGCCCTCTTTGTTTTCTATCAAGACATAGGATATTTAGTATATTTCAGCATTTTAAATTTCATTTTATAAAAGTTGACTTTTAAAAATTCAGCCCCTAAAAACAGCTTTGTGTATAGATTATTTCTTCACCTCTTTTATTTATTTCTTTTTAAAGATTATTTATTTATTTATTTATTTGACAGAGAGAGAAATCACAAGTAGGCAGAGAGGCAGGCAGAGAGGCAGGCAGAGAGAGAGGAGGAAGCAGGCTCCCCACTGAGCAGAGAGCCCCATGTGGGACTTGATCCCAGTATCCTGAGACCATGACCTGAGCCAAAGGCAGAGGCTTAACCCACTGAGCCACCTTTTTAAATAAAAGAGCCTCATGAGTGTTCATATTATGTCTCTTAAATCCAAAATCTGAGTCAATTTAACAATGTGTTGAACAGAACAGATAGGCTTGAATTTTGACTTTCAAGAAGTTTTCATAAAGTGCAATCATTCTGCCTATTCAGTTCTATGGAATAGACTTGCCCCTTAGATTTAGTTATTTACCCTTGCAAAGTAAGGTTAAGTCAGATTATGTGGGATATTATATTGTGGTATTTAAAGTCGAGTCTGACTGGCCTCTCAAGCCTACCTCTATTAATTCAATGAATTTTTTTTCTTGTTTTCCATGAACTGGCCAAATTTAGTGATCTAAATTCAAAATTGAGGAGTATATTCTTTCGGATGGTCTCAGAGTTCCTGAAAAATGAACTCTTTCATCACCATCATCATCATCATCATCATCATCATCATGTATGTTACTATATCTGTAACTTCTTTAGGCTGTTGATATAGTGGATTCCATTCATTGATTTTCAAATGTTGAACCAGCCTTGCATACTTTGAATAGATCCCAGGTATGATCATCGTGTATAATTCTTTTTATACATTGTTGGACTCAATTTCTAATATGTTATCAAGGATTTTTCCATGTATCACTCATGAGGAATACTGGTTCCTAGTTTTTCTTTCTTACAATGTCTGTCTGGTTTTGGTATTGGAATAATGCTGGCCTCATAGAATGAGTTAGGAAGTGTTCCCTCTGCTTCTATTTTTCTGGAGCAGATTGTAGAGAATTGGTTTTATTTATTTCTTAAATGTTTGGTAGACTTCACTAGTGAAATCATCTTGGCCTGGAACCTTTCAGTTTCTTACACTTGCCGTCACTGAACTAAGACAATTAAGGAAATCTGAATCCACAACTCACTTATTAATTATTCTAGAATGAAGCTCAACTTTCTCCATTGCACAAAATACTTTATTCTCCATTTCTTCCATTTTTTATTTGTGTGTATCAGCCCTGAAGAGAGAAGCGTGTATGGTGTGTGTGTGTGTGTGTGTGTGTGTGTGTGTGTGTTGTAGACCATGGGCTTTAGAGGGTAAAAGAAAAATGAGGAATTATGAGAGAGGTCAAATGAATAAATTGGCAGTAACTGAAAAGTTTGGGGGGCTGCTGAGATAAGGAAGTTTGATTGTTTTCCCTCAGAAAAAGGAGCTCACAAAAATTCTTATCCATTTATTTCTAAATCTAGATTTCTAAATCTAAATCTACAGAAAAGTGAGGGTAAAGCTCCATATAGGACCAAAAAAAAAAAAAAAATTTCTGGTGGTTATAACAGGGAGAAATAAAACTTGATTGAATAGAAAGTTCTTAACAATTTATAAGTTAACTAAGTTATGATGCAAGTAAGCAAAGAATTTGATTCTCCAAAACATATTTTCTGATAAGGAAAAATTTTTGATTCTTTAAAAGAGTTTATCTCCAGTCTCGTCTTTGAAGGCAGGGCATAACAGGTAGTTATGATAAGAAGATTTGAAATGACAGAAATAATCACAATTTCTCTGGAAATTTCTCCCTGACCTAGTAGTTAATTGTTCTGGTATTAGCAAACATATGGTTCTCATCCCTGAACTTCAGAATTGTGAAGACCATGCTCTGGGTCCCACAAATCCCTCAGGCTGTCTCAGTATTTAATCTTGTTAATGTGGTGCTGAAAATGATGATGATGATGATCATGGTAAAGATGATGATGGCTTTTCAGAAACTCTGAGATTATCTAAAAAGGATATACTTTCAGTGAACTTCATTCATCTTAAAGATTAGCCAGGGCATGGAAAACAGGGAAAAAGCAACCAACTTGATGGATTTAGAGCAGGATTTTTCAGTCTTGGCACTACTGATGTTTTGGGCTGGACAGTTCTTTGTCACTGGGAGTGACAGAGGGGCTGTCCTTTTGTAGAATGTTTAGAGCATGCCTGGCCTCTACCATCAAATGTCAGTAGCTTCCTTCTATTGACTCCACTTCCATTTTGACAATCAGAGATGCCTCTAGCTGTTACCAAATGTCTCTTGTGTACTAAGATCACTGCTGGTTCAGAATCTACTGATCTAGAGTTATGACTGAAAGTCCAGGTCAGACTTCACTTTTAATGCCACCACTTAATTGCCAACTTAATTTAATTCAAATTTACTATTATAGCTCCCCAAATATTTTTCATCTCTGAAACCAGGATCCATATAATTTGGGGGTGTTTTTGAATATCTGTTACCCTAGAGTCTTTGAATGTATGGTTACATACATTATGGTTACATATCATACGCAAGGAGCTCACAATATACTAGAGGATATGAAATGTCCTTAAATGACTAGAATGCACCATAGTCTGTGCAAAATGACAAAGAAGTGGATAATAGCATACACTAGGTGCTCAGGGTGAGCAAATCAAGTAATGAGCTTCAAGAGAGGCATCTGAATTTTGTTTTGAAGGATTAGATGGGATTTTCAAGAGGTGAAATAGAATTACATTCTTGACAATGTGATTATCCTAGAAATGACATTGATCTTGAAGGAATGTCAAGTCAATCTGATAAGATGACTTTATGCTTAGGTTGCCTCCATGAAGAGAACGCAATTCTCTGTTGACCAGAACAATTTGACATTCAGATAAAACGAGCCTCAGTGAGCGTCATTTATGTGAGTCTATTCTTGAGAGACCGAATGATTTTAAATGTGCTAATGAAATCAGAGATCTGAGCACATGACTCTCACAAAACATATATAGTGCCTTGTGAAGCATCCTCTCACTCAACAGACCACCTTTGTAGGCATGGGCCCTGGTTTTAAGGTTCAAATAAAGCCTTCCAAGATGGTAATAGAGATTAGAAATACTGTGTATAAAGTTTATTCATTGTGACTACATTTCTACCCATCTTCTTCTGCTTTTGGTAGTTGTACCTATTTGGAGTATTTGGAGACACAAAAGAGTCTAGTTAACAGAATCTTAGGAAGTCTCTAAGCAGCATGGGTGGGCTCTGGGGACACTGAAGCCTAGCTCCATAGGGTAACATCAGGTCTGTCATTTCCAACCCTGAGTCTACATCTCAGCTGTGTTGATCCCATCTGGAATATTTCTGAATCAGAAATAACTCTTTTTTTTTTTTTTATAAAGATTTTATTTATTCATTTGACAGACAGAGATCACAAGTAGGCAGAGAAGCAGGCAGAGGGAAAGGGAAGCAGGCTCCCTGCTGAGCAGAGAGCCCAATGCGGGGCTTGATCCCAGGACCCTGGGATCTTGACCTAAGCGGAAGGCAGAGGCTTTAACCCACTGAGCCACCCAGGGGCCCCAACAGTTTAACTTTTAGAATTTGGTGAGTATTTTTTGTTTATGGTTCATTCAGTTAGTACTGGTCACATCTCATGTACCAATAGACACTGTGGCTAATAACTAATATGTTGGCTGGTGCAAATTCTAGAATAATTCAGTTTTTAATTTATATATCTGTCCTCCTGTTCATTTCATTATGCTTCTGTTTGTGAATATAATTTTGATATATAAGGTTAGAGCACTTAAATCTGTCAGGTTCATCACTGAATCATAACATCAGGAACAGTACCTGACACATAGTTGGCACTTATTAAATATTTGTTGACTTAATGACTTAAATAGATATGAAGTTCCAGAACCCAAGATATGGAGGCAAAGTCGCTGGATAAGCTTGTAGGAGAGTAAAGACACTTGAGAGAAGATAAGAAGAGGCCTAAAGATACTCCAGCCACATCCATTAGACTGACTAAAGACAAAACAAAACAAAACAAAATATGACAATACCAAAACACTGGTGAGAATGTGGAACAACTATAACTCTTATATATTATTGCAAAATGCATGAAATGCAAAGTGATGCCATCTCTTTGGAAAGCAGTTTAGCCGTTTACTAGAAGGTTGAATATTCACTTACTATATTCCCAGAAATTCCACTGCTAGGTCTTTACCCCAGTGAGATAAAAATGTGTGTTACCACCAAAAGGTATACATGAATGTTTATAGCAGCTTTATTTGTAATCATCAAACACTGGAAACCCAAATGTCATTTAGCTGGTGAACAGATAGACAGTCTCTGGTGCAGTCATACAATGAGATGCATTTAGCAATAAATGGAGACCAATTATTGAGACACGCAGCAACATGGATGACTCTCAGATGCATTACACTAAGTGAAAGGAGCCAGACTCAAAATGTTACATACCATAGGATTCCCATTTGTATGAAAATCTAGAAAAGGCAGAGCTACAGGGACAGAGAACAGATTAGCTTTGCCAGGGGTTAAGGGAGGAACAGCATGAGGAGCAGCATGAAATAATTCCTGGGGACTTGTTCTTTAGCTTATAGAACTGCGCACAAAAAAAGAATGCAAAATAAAACAAATTTAAAAAGAAAACTGAATGCACTTTATAAGTGCATTTTTAAAAAGCCCCAACTGGTGGGCATTTGATGTTATAGATATATTAGCAAAATAAGAGGTGGGCTTGATGTACGTTGGGAGGGAACAAGAAAAGAGGCTAAAAGCAAGGGGCCTGCATACTAATCCAGTCTAGAAGAAGAGAGGGAGTCTAGTAGGGCTTCAGCCTCAGCAGATGGGGTGCTGAGAACCAAGGTGACTTGTAAGGCCTAGAACGAAGTCAGAAGCCTTGTTCATAGAGACTTTGGTACTTGTCCAGAGTAGGACTTTACATGGTTGCCCTGATGCTGAGCCAGTGGACTTGGATTTTATATTCTTTCCTGCTGTGTTAAGGGGAGCTAATTGTCTGCAGACTGCATTCACTCTGTCTTCTTCTACAAACAAAACCGTTCAGAATTTCTTTGCTGAGCTGGAATGCTGGGTGATTAGGCCTCAGGGACCACAGTCCCAGTTGGCTTGCTGCAGTATGCTTGAGGGTTTCTGGAGTTGGTTTTCCTGTTGGTGACCAGCAGGCCACTGGGCTGGAGATCATGATGGTGGCATGGAATGAATTGAACCCTTTCAGTACACTAGCCCTGAAGGAAGCCTCAGACACCAAGGGAGACCCTAATTTAATACCAAGCAAATAGTAGACTGGATCTGTGAGATAGACCACAGTCTGCACAGAAGTGACTCCCAGAGATGCCTTGACTGTGGAACCCTTTACAAGATGGTATTCCACCAACTGGTCCCACTAGGTGGGCCGCTAAGCCCTGAACTAACTTACATAAAATGTACTGTAAAGTTTCTTATTTCCAGTAGAAACTAGCGATTGCATTGGCTTCTCTTAAAAAAAAAAAAAAAAAGAAAGAAATAAAAAATTCTCTCACATCTTCCCTGGGTTCTCAGCCTTTCAGCTAGGGCATTTCATAGCAATCCTTGAATCCAGGTGTCACAGAATACCTAACTGGAAACAAATAGAAGTGATGGAGTGGCTGAGAATTTTTCTGAAAGAAATGGAATTTCTAAGTGTAAAAGTAACCATAATGGGGAAAGTTTAGGGGGACAGAAGAGGCTGAAAATAGACCTACATAGGACGGGAATAAAGTAGAAACCAAAAATGAATCAGAAAATACATGTCAAGACAAAGACTGAAAGAATAGAATGGAATTTAATGAGAACCAGGTTATTCAAGGAAAAGAGTGTTTCAAGGAGAAGTCAGCCCGACAGTGTTGGGGCAGAGAGACAAAGTCACGTGAGAACAGACCCTAGCTGCTCATGTTGCTGTGGTGGTAGCAAGCAGTACTTCCTGCAGAGTACTCCAAAATGTAACTTCTCAATATTTACAGTTTGGCTTTATTTCGGAAGTTAAGGAATTGGTTTTTCTCTTTCCATGCACTGCAAGCTTATGCCTGCTCATCTACCCAGCCCACTGCTCAAGAGTTTCACTGTTCTTTCTGTAGTTAATTTTCTTGTATTATTTAAGATTATTAAATATAAATGCAATCAGACAAAAAAGTACAAGTGTCTTAATAAGAAGGTTATTTTTTCAGACATGGGGGTAAAGTTCTGCTTATGCCTCCTCAGAGTTCCTTATATGTTAAGCTTGAATGCTACTTCTTTAAGTGAAGGGCAAAGTATATATATATATAAAAAAAAACCCTTACATTCTGAGACTGAAATTATTAATGAGAAATGAATTTTTAATATTATTCAATCAGCTGGGAGATTTTAGAAGCCATGTAGTGTGAACTATCCTATAATATTTTTCTTTTTCAATATATTTCAATATATTTCTTTTTCAAGAATTGACATCCCTCAGTGGAGATACTCTCAGTTGAGCAAACACATAGTAACAATATGTATCATTTATGCAGCCCTTCCTCTGTTAGAGACCGAGCACAATGCTTGGTTCACTGTTGGCTTCTCCTCGCAAACAACAGACAGGAAAGTCTGGACTCTGAAGTCAAGCGAGGTGCCCAAGTACCTGACCTAGTTAGTAAGGAAATGGGGTTCAAACTCAGGTGTTGGATTCTAAAAACTGTTTAATGAACCACTACTACATATTGCTTAATTTGAAAGCAGAAAACCCATCATGTGAGATAAAGCATATGGAAAATACATTTGGAGAACTGGAAATACATGTTATAAGGAATTGCTTAGACTGGCTGCAAGATTACGCATGTATACTGAGAGGACTTTACAGTTCAGAAAATAGGATGTGTTTTTGCTATTAGACTTTTATTGAGATTATTAAAATATTTTTCTAGATATCCTTCAAGTATAAAAATTTCTCATTTGTATCACAGGCAAAACACTAAATCAGATATATTTCTTGAAAAAAAGAAAAGTGTTTGCTTTATTTTTTAATTAGAAACTTATGTTAACTAATTTTCTCAAAAAGTAGAATTTCACTAAAAATGGTGATTAAAAATGACCTTGGGGGGGCGCCTGGGTGGCTCAGTGGGTTAAGCCGCTGCCTTCGGCTCAGGTCATGATCTCAGGGTCCTGGGATCGAGTCCCGCATCGGGCTCTCTGCTCGGCAGGGAGCCTACTTCCTTCCCTTCCTCTCTCTCTGCCTGCCTCTCTGCCTACTTGTGATCTCTCGCTGTCAAATAAATAAATAAAATCTTTAAAAAAAAAAAATGACCTTGGGATTTTATAAGGTAGTTGTATACAGATATTACATGAAATTTCTTCAGATTATTAATTACATTTGTTTGGTTAATTCTTTCAGCAAACTTGACTTGAGCTCCTATGCAATGTTAGGAGATATAGTGAGAAATTACAATTTAGATTTTGCATTTAATGTCCCTCAAATTTAATGTATAATGAGATAACTAGTCTTTATGTCTTTCATTAGAAGAAAAGAATACAAAAATTTCTCCAAATATTCCTTGTGTAGGTAGTACATTTTAGGAATTACTAACCATTCCTAATTTCTATCACATACTTTAATAACACATACTTTAATAATGTCTATATAAAATGGTTACTAGGGATGCCTGGGTAGCTTAGTTGGATAACCCACTGCCTTTGGCTTAGGTCATGATCCCAGGGTCCTGGGATCGAGTCCCACATCAGGCTCCTTGCTCAACAGGGAGCCTGCTTCTCTCTCCACCTCTGCCTGTCACTTTACCTGCTTGTGTGCGCTCTCTCTCTCTGACAAGTAAGTAAATAAAATCTTTAAAATGGTTACTAATACTTGGAAAAGCAATTTTTAAGAATATTTTAATGAGATGAAAAAGTTAATGTAGGAGACAAAGATTTACATTACAGTATATTACTGTATTGGACTATAAATTCTTTATTTACTCTTCTATTCCCAGTGCCTAGTGGAAATGTTATAGAGGATACTCAAATATAGCATTGAAAAGTAAATAAAGATATGAAAAGACTAAGAATGTTCAATGACTGGAAGAAGAGATAAGTAAATAATTATAATACTGTGTGATAAATGCTATGATAGAGTTAAAGCAAGACAAAGAACAGGGTCAACACAGGAAATTTCCAGAAGTTAATGCTTGAGGTAAACACCTAAGGCTATGTAAATAAAACATGACTGGTTCTTTCCGGGAGAAGTGCTAAATGCATGTAAAGGCACAGGGGTACTGCCTACTCTTTTATAGGCAGTGCCCTGAACAAAGTTACCTGGTCCAGTACAACTGACACAGTTGTAGCCATATGGAATTTTGATGGCCCTGTCTCTCACCTCTAGTCCTCTACTACATGACTACTTTTCCTTCCCCACTCCATACTCATTTTATGCCTTATTTTATTTTATTTTTTAAAATTTCCCCTCTCATTTACTTGCCTACTTATTCATTAAAAATATTTATTAAAAATTTATTACATATTATCCTATGCATTGACTGTGCTGGATGAGTTGTTTGTAACTTTAGTTTATATATGATGATTTAAATTTGAGCAGTTCATTGAGTAACATCATCATGAGATTAGTTAGAAACTGTGATGAATACTTCCCACCCAAATGACATCACAGTAGTTGCCAGAAGCTTGCCATCATTGTTGATCCTTTGTAAAACCTGCCCCAGCCATTTTTTTGTTCATGTTTCCAAAGTTTACACTGCTACTCCTTTATCCTTCTGCATATTAATAGCAACATCTGAGAAGGATTGCTGGTAGGGATGGTGGATAGAAGGAACACAGAATATGAAAATTATTCCTGCAGATAACCAAATAGGTTACATTAGAAACGCTCTAATGTTTAGCAACTTTTGTTGCTTTCCTATGTCTTTTTACTAGACATTGAGGACATAAAGATGAATACGGTATAGTTGCTCCTTTAAGAAAATTGAAATACAATGAAGATGGGTGTATTTAATTGTATTTCTCAAATTAAGCCATCATAATTTTAAAAAAATTTAAGCACCTCAGAAAATATTTAGATTGATACATATTTTGTTAACTTTATATTTAAAAGAAATATTCAAAAATCACTAAAAATATTTTTTAACTGAAGAAAACAAGTGCTTGTTAAAAGTAACAGTGCCATTTCCCTCCTGAATTGCACTTAACAATGAGGGCATATCTCTTTATTTGAGGCTCTAATAGTATAATTTCATGTTAATGGCATTTTATGTGACTTCACTTCCAGCTAATTTCAATTATATTTAAATATAAATGCAGTTTCTTTCCTATAAATATCTTTAGTTTTCACTATTTTTAAAAGAAAAGGCATTGTATTTATGAGGTTTACATAAAGTCTAAAGCACTCCTATATAAAATTGTCTGAGGCAAAACAACTGTACTAGAAACATAGGCATCTCCTTTCCCAGGTGCATTTATACTCTAAACTCCTTGAGGGCCAGGATTCCATTTAAGCTTCCTCTTCAAAAGGACCTAGGACTGTGCATTGTCCTAGAAGATGTCCAGAAAGAATGTGTTTGTTGAATTGATCTCTGTAAGGAATCTCGTCTGTAGATTTACATTTTCGTTTGTTCTGTTAGATCAGTGAGTGCCTCTTTTTCAAGTGCTTTCATAGCCAAGCAATTGATCACATATACCCAGTGGCCTCTTCTGGCAATACGTAAATCACAGACTGATCTCATGTTTTCTGTTGTCTGCAGTGATTTCAAAACATCGAGGAAAACATGCAGAGTCACCAAGATAATACAGAATTACACCATTAGAAAAGAGAAAATGTTTCCTTGTTTTTGTTTTCCTCTTTTCGGTTCATAAAGTATTTAAGTTGCCCTAACACCTGTATTTAAACAGTGGCAATATACATGCATATAGATATGCATATATTATACTTGCTATTGGCAAAACAGCTAGTTAAAATATGAAAGTGCAATCAATAATTTATGTTGCATACCTGTTTCTTTTGCTCAGTCTGTTATTTTTTAGGTCGTGTTTTGGGTTTATTTATTTACCCTTTTGCATTCGTTGGTCACTAAAGCACTTTTAGCTTTAACTCAGTGATACAGAATTAATGCTACAAAAGTTAAGGATGCAAATATTTTCTGAAGTATTATCCACTGGGAATATGCTTTGCTTTATGTCTGCAAGAACAGGCTTATAATAATGTGAATATTTAATCTTAATTATATGTGATCTTTGGAAAACATATGCGCAGTTCACAATTTTATAGAGACTGTACAAATCTCAAAGGACCATGTGATGAAATAACAAACACAACACCTCCAAAAAGATTCTGAAAATTAGCATTTAAAATAAAAGTCATGCCCAAGCCAGGAGATGACTAGCTAAAAGAGCAGTTAATATTTCACATGGTTGCACACACAGCATAACTTCCACAGTCTACAAAAGAAAAAAAAAAAAAAAGCACATGTTGAATTTTACATTATCTGGCAATTAAAAAGCACAATTAGTGGGTTAAGCCTCTGGCTCAGGTCAGCCCTGCATCAGTCTCTGCTCAGCAGGGGGCCTGCTTTTCCCCACTCCATCCCCTCCCACCCCCCACCCCTGCCTCTCTGCCTACTTGTGATCTCTCTCTCTTGTCAAATAAATAAATAAAATCTTTAAAAAAAAAGCACAATTATTAGTGTTGTTCTCACATAGATAAATATTTTCTAATAAAAGGATTTATATCTATCTCTAGGTCATAGGGATCTTTAGAGTTTCTAGTGGGCAATTGTATGAGAGCTCAGAGACAAATACTACTAGTTCAGAGACTGTCACCTTTGTAACTAACCCCCTGACTTCCTCCACCTGAGGGGGATGGCCTGGGAAGGCAAGAATGAAACCAAGATCCTAGAGAAGTGGGAGAATGCCTATGACTGGGTCTTTGATTCCTTGCCCCATTTTAGGCCTTGTTGTTGTCTTAATAATCAGTTATCTCCCTATCCTCTCCAGCTTTCTTTTTCCACTGGTTTTTATTCTCAATTTCAAACATGTATACAGTTAAGGTTTTTATTTACTGGAGCATTTGCTTCATTAAGTGGTTCTCCTGTTTATTGCAAATCTGTTTAAAATGTTTCTTAAACTTCTCTAGTCTGATCTGTAACCAACATTGACCTTTGCATTCCTACATTGGCTGTCCTATTTGGAGTTTTGGTCAAATCCTGACATGTTTGGATTATAAAATAAATTTGCTTTTATTGACATGACTGTTAACAGCAAGTCTTACTGTTTACAGCCTTTTAAAGGCAATGACCGCTTCCCTCAGTTTGCTGCTTTGCTTGTATTTGTCTGTAAACAAAATTTATCAAAATATCCTAGGTGTTACTCCTTATTGAAGATAATGAGGACACACAAGGGAAAATGCTAGAGAAACAGATTTATCTGAGGACAAATGAGCAAGTGCCAGATCATGCGTTAATTGAGGCATTGCCATGAAAAGAAATATAAAGAGATAAATCTCAGTTTTATATTTTTCAATAGTTTTTGTCATCCAAAAATGTTAGTGTTTTCTGCATATATGTAAGCATGGATTTGTTTTAAACACTGCTGATATCACAAAGCTTTGGGTTCTGTTAACTGTTTTCACTGTTCTTCCCTAGAGGGAAGTGGTACCTAACAGCCCTGATAATTGTCCTTGTATTGATACAACTACAAATTGTTAACTTCCACTGAGGTCAGTTGGATACTTGGGACAGGGATTCCCACCCATTTTCATTAATCAAAATTCACAGGTTCATCAAACAGAGCTGGAATGTATCTTGGAGGTCACTTTTGTCTTTTGCAGATGGATATATAGGAATAAAAATTTCTTCCATCTATTGCACATAAGATTTAAGGATTTATTTCATGAGTTCCTCCTACCTGGCCAAAAGTTTATTAATGTGCCTGACCAAAAAACTGAAAAAGAAAAAGAAAAACATAAAGAACCTTTGTAATTAAAAGATGTTGTCTGGAGTACCATAAGAACGATAATCTGAAACACTTTTAGTTGCATTTAGTATTTATTTTTGAGACTCATAAATGTTTATGTTTTGCTGTTTTCATTTCTTGTCCCAGGATAACATGAAAAAAAGAGAAAAAAAGAAAAAGAATAAAAGTGGAGGATTCTAGCAAGTAGATTCTTCTCAAATGTTCTTCCAACATTTTGAGATGGACATATCCCAAATGTTGATGATTATGAGGATATTAGCACACCATTCACTTAAAACAAATAGTCTATCCTTGTATGAAGGTGGGCGTCTACACTTCAGCTGTAGCACTCAGTGGTTAATGTGGGATTGCTTTTGTGTTCTGAGTGGGATGGTCACCAATCTGGTGTTAGAATTTTGGATGTAAGTGGATGAATAGAACATTCTAGCAAATTGGCTTTAATATTTGCCACCACATTTAAACCTGTTACTAAGAGCCGTTAAACTTGAAAATATTTCAAAACTCACCGAAAGGCAAACCTTTTGCAAACTACCATGTTGAATAAAGAGCTCTGCAATTTGTACCATCTTTTAGTTATCTTGTATGCAAGTCAAAGTTTCTTGTAGAGCTACTAAGTTAGATTCCATATTTTTTATTTTATTTTTTTAATTTTTAATTTTTTGTGTTTTTTATTTTTTATTATTTCTATTTTTTTTAAGATTTTATTTATTTGACAGACAGAGATCACAAGTAGGCAGAGAGGCAGACAGCGAGAGAGGAGGAAGTAGGCTCCCTGCTGAGCAGAGCACCCAATATGGGGTTTGATCCCAGGACCCTGGGATCACGACCTGAGCTGAAGGCAGAGGCATTAACCAACTGAGCCACCCAGGTGCCCCAGATTTCATATTTTTTAAAAGGAGGATTATTTAAAAAAAAGAGCATTAAGAAGTTCTTAAAGAAAATACCCCATTACATAATGATACAAGACACATCTAGGATGTTAGAATTTTCTTTTCTTGTTACATCCTGTTAGTCTTCTGGCAACAAAACTGTCAAAGGCCATGGTCTTAACTCAAGGCCATGACCACTCTTGTCCTTCTGTCCTGTTCATCAAGAAAGAGCTCGCTTTAGTACTGACCAAAAAGAGGGGGAGAAGGAAAAGAAAAACAGCTGAAAATAACTAGTTCCACGGTATTAAATGACTCATGACCTCATCATCAAAAAAGGCTATTTTACCTATCTCATTGCAATGATAGGAAAACACTCGCTTCATGAAAACACTTCCCTTCACAGGCTTGTTTGTTGCAGGCTGTGAACCAATGGTTAGTCCTGTGTGTGGGCCTGACAGCTGATGCCGGCCATGGCCCAGGTCATAATGACGCTCTGGAACTATCATCTATGATGCGTACAGTCCAGCTCTGGAGAGGATCTATTACTGGAGAGAATCTAGAGAGATATTTAATCTTCAGGCAGAAAAAAAATAGAGTTCATTCTGCTAGATTGTTCTTCTGACGGCTGGAATAATTATTTTTGACCCAGCTTTAGAGCTGCTGTGTTATTTTAAGCAGTCATACCGATAACTATTTTATAATTTGCCGGGTTTGGTATTTTATTGGTGCATAATAACTGTCCTCATTTATTAAGTTTATCACTGCTCCACAGAGGCATGAATACATTTCAATTAGATTTGTATAAAATGCTGAATCGCGAATTCTTTTCAAATAGGATGAAACGGTCTATCATCTTAGTTCAACCCACTCAGATAATTTGATCCATTTGACTTAATACACATGTAAAACAAATTGCTTCAGTAAATTTGCATATAAAATAGCACCAGTCCTAAAGGCTCTAATATAAACAATTAGTTCCGTGTTTTTATCTCACAGAAACACTGGTTTCCCACACAACTAAAAACAACCTTGTAAAGTTTATATTTCAAAATTATGTTAGGGAGGAAGTGGTACATGACACAAACAGTCCTCCTTTTCTGCTTTGCTGTTCAACAATGAAAAGTTCCCTAGACCATTTTGAATATATTCTAAAGGTACATATATGCACTTATTAAAATAAGGAGCATTAAATGAAGTTGCTGTAATTCTGTGTTTAACTCATTGTTCAAATTGAGCAAAAACTCCCCTGGAAATACCTTTTACTCTTGGAAAGATAGGCTTATCTTAATATGCAGGTCTGCACAAACTACATGTAAAAACCAAAAGAGTTCATGCACTTTATTGAAAGAAACGTATTAAAATTTGTTCTTGATAAACCTAGAAAGTCACAAAGTCTGAATATTTATTTTTAAAACCTATGTTGGTATTTTTAATAAAACGTGTGCAGAATATCCGAGTCATTAAACAAAGATCATGTTCTATTCTTTAAGTATACCAATACAAAGAAGTTGATTACATATAGGAGACACAGTGGAAATTTGTTACATTAATTTCATCATTAATTTTTCTAACCTGGAATATGGTATGGCCTCTTGTGTGGCATGATTTTTTTTTATCAGCATTTACATGACTGTGGACAGCTATGACATGATTTAGAAATTAGTATTAGGGAATCTTTTATTTTTTTTAAAGATTTTTATTTATTTATTTGACAGAGAGAGAGATCACAAGTAGCAGAGAGGCAGTCAGAGAGAGAGGAGGAAGCAGGCTCCCTGCTGAGCAGAGAGCTGGATGTGGGGCTCCATCCCAAGACCCTGGGACCATGACCTGAGCCAAAGGCAGAGGCTTTAACCCACTGAGCCACCCAGGCGCCCGGGAATCTTTTTAATAGGTTCCCCTAAGAACACTTTCTTATTCTCCACAAGTCTCAGGGCAACAAAGTCACATAGTCCGTAGTCAATAAATATTTACTGGTATACTTATAGAATCCAATCAGGCATTGGTATTATAGAGATGATACCAAAACAATTTGGGAGGATTCAAACATTTTTTAGATGTCAGCCATGATCGATCAAACAAAACAGTGTTAGGATCTTACTTTTCATTTCACATATTTGGATTAAAAAATATTTGGGGTTTTACTCTGCTAGTGTGTGTGTGTTTATGTAGCACAGGGAGATAATTTGAAACATATAAACATTTGTACAATAGCTATAGGATGATATTTATTTCTCTTCTCCCTTGACTAAATCTAGCATCATAATAGTTTATACATCTGTTGTCGTGTATATCAGCTCCAAGATGCTTTGTGTACTGTTCAGAAATAGCATTGACATTTTTTGGAAATTATTTCCTATGCAAATATTGCTTTGAAATATAAAGCTCGAATGAATGAATTAATCAGGCTTTTTAGTTGTGAGACATTAAGCAAATAAACTGATATTACCTGTGTGATACATGGGCATCAGACAAAATAACTATGTAATCAGTTTATTTAAAAATCTCAAGAAATCTCTATCTTAAACACTTAATCACATTTTGCAGAAGCTAAGTCTTACAAGTTATATATACATGTATTTTTATTGTGGTAAGAACACCTAACAAGCGATCGGCTCTCAACAATTTTTTAAGTGCACAGTACGGTATCAACTATGGGCACAATATCCTACAGCGACTGTCTCTAGAACTTAGCTATCAGCAGTGATTAACTTGAAGGTACTTTTCAAAATTACGTGTTTAAGAAAATGTTCTAGCTTATTTGGCCAGGGAAATTTTTGTTTGTTTTGTTAATTTTTTTAATTGTTGCTTTCTATTCTCAGGATAAATTTGCTCCTTATTGAATCATTTTTCTTTTTGTTTGAAAACAGCAAGTAGTGTGTCTCCCCACTGGATACACTCTGATGAGGCATATGATTTTTGGACCTAGGCATTTTACAAACCTTTTAGTACTAACTTCCTGCAACACACACCTGTTTTGAGAGTAAAAACCCCTAGCTCGCAAATTATCCATCTTATCATCTGCTTTCATCAAACCTAATGAAACTGAAGAGTGGCTGTTAAAAATACTTATTAAAATTTCCCAGCTCCCAAGTTTATCTTCCACGGAGCTTGAATCACTAAAACATTTTCTTGGCAAAAACCAGATCTGAGCCAGGTAGAATTTGATGACCTCTTTGTGGCTGTGCAGAATTAAACCAGGAATTCCTCCATCCCCCAGGGTTAACCAGTTTTGCAGAATGGCAAAAGAATTACAATAATCTAAGATAAATAACGTTTAAGTTCGCCTTGAATGCTTTGTCAAACATGGAGAGCTAGGTATGCATAAAGTTGTTCTGTACTTCTCTTACTAGGTAGTAGGATTTAATATGTTTTTGATAAAATGCAGTGTTCAGCAGGAGTGCAGTTAGCAAACTGGTGGGGGTGATCGTGAAAGCGGTTATGTCAACTGGCAATACTTGCGACTTCAGATAAAAAACACTTAAGCTTTTTCCACACCAAATGTTTTTGTTTGCTAAATTAAACTAAAAACTCAAGATGGTAGTCACTGATTGATCCCTTGCTAGATTCTTATATGTCATTTGGAACACAACTTTAAGAGAAATGTAAACGTTTCTGAAAGATAACAGTTGACAGTGATTTTCACACTCTTTAACTCATTTGATTCCCTTTCCCCCAAGGTAACACGTAGTTAAAGAACATTTAATATAGAAAGTGAGATAAAAAATAATTTACATTGGGGCGCCTGGGTGGCTTAGTCAGTTAAAGTCTCTGCCTTCAGCTCAGATCATGATCCCAGGGTCCTGGGATCGAGCGTGCGTCCAGCTCCCTGCTCAGCGGGAAACCTGCTTTTCCGTCTCCCTCTGCTCTTTTACCTGCTTGTGTTCACTCCCATTCTCTCTCTCTCAAATAAATAAATATTTTAAAAAAATTAAATTATTTTGCACTACCTGTGTGACCAAATTTATAGATTCCCTTGGGTTTACACATGGTCTGGCAGGCAATGGACATATGTCAGGACATAGATTAATTCCAGAAAGAACCAAGTGAGACTTTGGGTAAAACTTTGATTTACCAACCCAACACCATTTTCCAAACTGTGTTTCAATAAACACGCGGGCATTTCCTTGTCCAAATAAGTATGGAGAACGTTGGGCTAAGTAAAGTTAAACAAACTTCTTTTCAGGACTTTTCAGAGCCTTTAACATGTGGGTACAAATGGCAGATCTCTAAGGATGGCTTACAGTGTGCATCTGGTGGTACTGTCCTCAATTGTTTTTTCAGATGGTAGTTTCTTTCCTAACCACTTGTCTATACAGGCTTTCTTTTGGGTCAAGTTTTCCAGAGGGTAGCCTTCCAATAGGCTGACTTCTAATTCTTAGCCACTGGCTTGCCTAAGTTTGCCAGTCTGCTGAGACCTTTTTTTTTTTTCCTTTTTTCTGCATCATGGCTGCACAGTGGCCCATTTGTAGTTGGTAACTTTTAACCTAATTAAATTTTACTCCTGCTAATTCTCCTATATGGCTACTGTTCTTTGCAACTTCTCTTATCACTAAACTGTACAAAAAGAGGACCCCTACATCTTGTAAGAAATCAGTGCTGAAATGTGCTGACAATGATAGAATACACTTGATTGACATTTCTAAAAATTATACTGTCTTAATTTCTGTAGCAGAACATCATGAGAATTAGCATACCTAGAACAAATTGTTCAATGGTAGAGTGAGGGAACTATAATCAGACGTGTCAACAACTTGTGTCTATTTCTAAGCAAAATGAATATTTTAGGAATAAACAAATATAATCGATCTAGGGTCATGGGAATGAGGGTCCTTCGGCTTTAAGTCACAATGGCGCTAAGAGCCAGTATTTTCCAGCTTGAGGAAAAACAAACAGAAAGACTCTAAAAGGAACTGATGTTGAAGAAATTGGGGAGGTAGATTTAAAAAAAAAAAAAAGAACATTTAGTCTTTTCATTATTAATTTTGAATATGATTATATTGATGTCGCCTAAAACATCCAAGGCATATGTCTTTAACATCCATCAGTGAAGGAAAGCTTCCTGAAGCTTGCTAAATACTCCTTTACATTTGCCTATAATTCTTTTTTTTTTTTTTTAAGATTTTATTTATTTGACAGGCAGAGATCACAGGTAGGCAGAGAGGCAGGCAGGGAGTGGGGGAGCAGGCCCCTGCTGAGCAGAGAGCTTAATGCGGTGCTTGATCCCAGGACCCTGAGATCATGACCTGAGCTGAAGGCAGAGGCTTAACCCACTGAGCCACTCAGGCGCCCCTTGTCTATAATTCTTAATAGATTCATTTGTAGGCTCTTGATTTTTTAGTATGAATATCTGCAGCACTGACACATTCAAGAGATGTGCTAATATTGGACCCTGACCTTGATGCTCATGTTCATTGCTTATTGGAATTATTAGTGTAAATTGAATACTTAAGGGAAAAAAAAAGTTTCTTATAGTGCTTTTCTAGAATTCCATTTTTTCCTCTTAGCCAAGTTCCACTTGAGAAATTAGTCTCCTCTTGCCTATGATTTCCAGTACATCTGCAATAGAACACTACTAAATGTAAAATAAGTGCATTTTCCCCTATTTATGGATGCATTTTTGCATCACCTCCTGATTACAACCAGTAGACTATCCACACCCTAAAATACACATGACTCTGGTTCAACTACCCAAATAGTAAGAAGAACTTTTCCAAGATTTCTAATGATGAAGTAATGTACTCAAGTAAACAGCAGTCCTCTGTTTAAAGTCATGAGTCCAAATCTTTATTATTGTCCTGTTATGATACAGTAGAAGGATACTTTTGCGGTCTTAAAGAGCAGTAGCTGTACTAAGACAGAAATTAAATTAAGTCTTGCAGTAATTAAATTAAATTACTTCTTAGCTGTGATCAAATAAGTTAATATGACCTGGCTCCGGAACTTAGAGAAAGAATCCATTTACCGTCTATCTCAAAGTCTAAATTAGATGTAACCAATCAGAATGCAGGTTAGAAGTATGTTCTTGACATCCATGTGTGGGACACGAGCAGTCAGCCAACCACACTGTGGTGTGCTCACACTGACTTCCCCCCCTAGAATCTGATGGCAGCCTGTTGTGACCAGTATCTGTTGTCTTCTCTAGAGCGTGAATATCATTGTTTCCAGGGTGGCCTTCATGTATACTTTGATGAATTTTCTTTGTTTTGACTCTAATAGCAGTGTGCGTTTGAGCTTCCTTTTTTTCCCCTTTTTTTGTTAAAAACAAAATAACTTTGTTTTGTTTATCCTTAACTTTTTTAAATGCAGTCTGCTGTTGTTGCTATTCAATGGAACTAATAAAATGAGCAGCAATGGGAAATTTTCTGATGGATGCTATCTAAATGATTACTATTATTGAATGCCTTAAAATTTATGTTATACGAGAATGGCATGCTATCAAACTCTTTTGCTATTTTTAGAGTATATGGATAGATAAGCTCAAAAAGAAAGTTATTTTTTCTTTGTAACTTATAATAAAATAAAACCAGATTGTTTTGGCAGTTTTACTGTTTATTCATTTTTTTCCCTATGTTGTCTAAAAACAAGATGAAACAGAACAACAAAAAAAAACCTTCTCATCTCCGCATATTAAAGATTTATCTTTATAGGGTTTTGGAATAGTTATTCTCTATGAATCTTCCAAAATTTATTGTTAATATATATTGTTTTTGACAGAGGGAAATTTATTACTATTTTGCTAACATACTTCTTTAATAATATCTATTCTCAAACTTATTACCAGGTTACTTTTTTAACAATAGCAACAAAAAGCAGACAAAAACTATTATCAAACTAAACTTCGTTTTGCTAATCACATTTTAGTTGGTGACTTTATAGTTGTCTAAAGTATTCATTGAGTATAATTTGTAGCATTGCCATAGGTATACAGTAGGATTAACCAGTTTACAAGAAGATTTGAAACCATCTGAGGATAACGTTTTTACCAAATCACAAATGCTGCAAATTAATTTCTGTGAGGCAAAGAAGCAATAAAAAGAATAAATGCCTCTTGTGTAGGTTATCAACAAAGCTTGTTGTCTCCATGTGGAGAACATATATCCACTACTTCTCATTCAGTTCAAAGCATTCCATCTCTCTTCCACTATTGCAGTCCCTCTGCTCTGGTCTCCCTAATGTGACTCTTTGCTGCCTCAATTCTATCAGACACAGAAATGAGATCCTGTCACAGCCTGGGAAAACCCTCCGTTGATTTCCCTTTACACTTATAATAAATCCAAAATCCCAAGTGTGCCCCACAGTTGAACCTGAACATACACTGCATGACAGGGCACTTCCTTTTTTCCCTGACTCATCTCACATCACCCTCCCCATTCTCCACCCTGGGGCTCATCTGGCCTTCTCTTCTCAGATGTGCTGAGGTTCTTCCTTCTTTGTCCAGCCTCAAGCTATTTTCTCTGGACAGAGCTCTCTTTATCCCTCCAAATTTTCTGTGACTCACTCTTTTTTGTCATTTTGTCTCAACTCAGTGTGATCATTTGGGGGCTTTTCCTAGCCACTCACCCTAAAAAATACCCATTGCACTCTCTCCCCATCATTCCCTATCTTATCACTTGTTTGTATTTTCCTTGTACCATCTGTCATTATGCTCTCTGAATTATTCAGAGTTCTGCTGTTTATTTGCTCTATGTCTATATGTATGCAATGGATTTCAGTAATCTTTTACAATCTTGTTTCCTCAATGTTTAGACCAAAGTCTTGTACCAGGATGAATTTGTTAGACTGAATCATGGTGACACAATAGATTACTCCTTTTCCCTTCAACCCGCTTAAGAATACTCTACAGTTTCTTTTCACTGTTTTTCTATTTTACCCTTTTTCAGTCTTTGTTAGTTGCTTCTCTTTTCTCTAGCTTTTCATGTTTGAATGTGCCCAGGTTTAGAAGATGATCTTCCTCTTTTCAACTTACACTCTTTCCTTTGGTGAACTCGTCCAGTCCCATGGCTTCATAGACCATTCATGGTGGCTGAATCATGGCTTCTTAAAGATGGCTAATCTTAATTCTCAAAATATTTAAATGCATTGCCTTCCTTGGCAAATAGGATTTTGCTGATGTGATTAAATTAATGGTCTTGAGATGGGAAGAGTATCTTGGATTATCCGTATCAGCCCAGTGTAATTGTAAGTATCCTTATGAGAGGAAGGCAAGAGAGTCACAGGCAGAAGCTGATGGAAGCACAGCAGAGGAGGCTAGAGTAAAGCACTTTGCAGATGGAAGAGAGGGCCATGACCTGGAACAGACAAAGAAACAGATTTTGCTGGAGCCTCCAGGTCGACCACCTTACTGACATTTTGATCTTAGCCCCATAAGACTCAATTTAGATTTTTGACCTCTAGAACTGTAAGAAACAAACTTATGTTGACTTGAGCTACAAAGTTTATGGTAAAAGTTTGTGTTATATGTTGAGCTCAAATCACACTCGGTCATATAGATTCATGTGTTTAACAGTCTGTGCAACTTCTTCACTCAGGTTTCTGAGACAGTCTTCAAACTTTCAATAAAACTCACCATACCCACCTTATTGGTCTTCAATCACACCTTCCCTTCCTTGCCCCTAGCATACCCAATTCCCTTTATTTGGCTGCTTTCCCATTTTTCCTATAATATTTATCAATATGTCCCAAATTAAACTTCTGATCTTTCTCCCCAAACCTGTTCTGTATGAGTTTAACTCATCTCAGTTCATTGCAAATCCACTCTTCTGTTTCCTCAAGCCAAAACAATGGACTCCTTCTCTTTCTTTTCCCTTCCACATCCATTTCTTTAAAGGAAATTGTATATTTTTCTACTTTCCAAATATATCTAGGGACCATAGATTCCTTAGTCCCTCATATTACAGCCCTGATTTGCCATTCTCCTGGTTTGCCTCAATTATTTCAAAAGCTACTTAGTTTTCCAATACTTCCAGTCTTGCCTCTCCTAAAGTTTCAACACAAAAGCCACAGTTATCCTTAAAAAATGCAGCACAAACCATGTCATTCCTCAGCTTAAACTCTCCTTAATTGTTCCTTAAACAGTCACATTCCCTCTGTAGGGGTTTTGCACTGGCTGTTGCCTTTGTTTACAATTCTTTCTCTCTTCATATCCTTATGGAGAATCTTCTAGTTATTGTGTGTGTGTGCATGTCTGTGTTTCAAATAAGCCCACCCTACCACATTATTCAACTTCAATCACACCATCCCTTCCTTGCCCCCAGCATTCCCAATTCCCTTTATTTGACTTATTTCCCATTTTTCCCTATAATAGTTATCACCTTTAAACAATGTATTAGTATGCATTATTATTCATTTTTTCCCCTGAGAATCAAATAAGATGATCAATAAATATTTGTGAATGAATGAGTCCTACTTCTTTTCTTTCTGATGAGTTATATTTTATTATAAATTTACTATAAAAGTGATTTATCTTACAGCCACGATTCTGTCTTTATGAGACTGACGCGCTACCTACTGTGCTAACGAGGCACCTACGATTCTGTCTTTAATAACACACGCATGTACAGCTCTAAAGTCTTTTCCATATTTTTTCAGAAAAAATTTTTAAGTGATGTCAACAAAATATCTGAGTAAGATATTCTCTCATGTAACCTCTCCCCCCAACAAAAATGAATTGACATCTATCTGTGAACAAAGTGCTTTTGTGAGAGGTTTGGGATCCAGAGAGGATATTGTGAAACCATAGGGCAATTCAGGACTGAGGAGAGCCATTTTGAGAAGACAGATTTATACCATGGTCCAGGTGACAAAAATGGAAACAGCTCCTTATGCCTGGGGACTCAGCCATAGCCTTGCTTGGCTTTGGGTCTGTTACCAGCACTTCCACGAAGTGATGTAAACAGGGTGGGTCTAAGGACTCAGAGGGGGTCCCACGGGATAAGCCAAGAGGATCCTTGGCTATATGCAGGATAGAAATCAAATGAGAGACGGGAGGGAATAAGATAAGAATTTATTGAAGATATAGAAAGAGTGCAGATATAAGATAGAGTATCGGGGAGCCTCAGAAAGGAAAAGGAGAGTCTCATCTTTGTTCAGGGTCTGGGTATTTTAGTGAGGATTGTGGTCTGGTGCACATGTCCTCTCAGGCATCCAAGAACTAATCAGAACAAGGGCAGGGGTCCATGTGTCTTCTATGTCACTTATTGCTTAGATCCAGAGGATCTTGGCAATGAGATGTCTAGTACCAGTAGCCTGGAATACACACGTAATGACTTTGTCCGGTCACTCTTACTGATCCTTCCTGAGATGTCACCTGTTGTACTGCAAGACTCTGAAGAAATCATGAAATCCTTGTCCCTTTCAAGGAGGACATACATTATTTGTACTATGAGGCATATGTAAAGCAGGCTGCAGGTACTAGCAAGAACAGAAGCAAGAAAAGGAGCAAAAAAGCAGATTTTTATGGAGTCCTTCTTCAGTTTCCCTGTCTCACAGGGGCTCTATAACTTGGCTTGAACAATATCACAGCTGTGGTCTCCTGACAGACCTGCCAGCCCAGGAACCCAGTGAAAGACACTCCTGTCTGTGCCCCGAGATCATGAAAGGGCCCTACAGGTTTTATGCTCTTTTGGTATAGTCTTCCCTGCACTGGGATCAGGCAGGAATTTCACATCTATGTCTCAGGAGACATTGGAAAGACTCGGCTCAGCTCCAGCTTTTCCAGTCATGGTGAGGGATCAGTCCAATCCTCCTAGGAATCTGGTAGGAGTTACACCAGTGGAGCATCTGGTAACAGGGCACTAGCTGAGGACCCAGTTGTGGGCCTTGAAGTGACACTTGTCCCAGTGTTACCCTACAGAACAAGTTACTGGAGGGCAGGCCCATTGACCCAGGGACAGGACCCCTTCTGCCTGAGCTCTTGGTAACAAGCCTACTGACTGTGATCCCCAGTGCAGATCTAGCAGCAGCCTTATAGCTGGTTCCAAACCAGCTAAACAGTAATCAAAACCTTTAAACAAAGTAAAGCCTAGAACCATATGGTTTTACTGGTGAATTCCACCAAACATTTAAAGAAGAATGAATGCAAATACTTCTCAAAGTCTTCCAAAAACTTGAAGATAAAGGAGTGCTCTCAACTCTTTATGAAGCCAGCATTACATTGATTCCAAAGCCATACAGAGACATATATTCATCTGATGAACATAGCTACAAAAATTCCCAATAAGACTCTAGCAAAGGAAATTCAACACCACATCCAAAGAATCATGCACGTGATGAAATGGGACTTTTTTCTGGAATGAAAGGAAGATCAACATGTACAACCAAGAAATGTGATAACACCATATTAATGGAATGAAGGATAAAAATCATATGATCCTCCCAGTAGACTCAGAAAAGGTGTTTGACAGCTTTTTATATACCTATACTTTTTATATACCTCAACCAAATAAAGGCCATGTATGACAAATCCACAACTAACATCATTCTCAAAAGCTAAAAGCTTTTTCTCTAAAATCAGGATTAAGACAAGGATGCTTACTGCTTGTATTTAACATAAAATCTCATCCAGAGCGTTAGGCAAGGAAAACAAGTAAGAAAAATCCAAATCAGAAAGGAAGAAGTAAAATTGTCTCTGTTCACATATGACATGATCTTATATATAGAAAACCTTAAATATTCCACCAAAATACTGTTAGAACTAATAAATGAGTTCAGTGGATACAAATCAACATACAAAAATCAGTTGCATTTTTATATATTAACAGTGAGATACCTAAAAAAGAAATGAAGGAAACAGTGTCATTTACAATTATATCAAAAAGAATAAAACATTTATGAATAAATTTAACCAGAGGACTGATAGATCTATACAATGAAAACTGTAAGACATAGATAAAAAAAATTGAAGAAGAAACCAATTAATGAAATATATCCTGTATTTGTGGATTAGAAGAGTTAATATTGCTAAAATGTCTGTACTACCCAAAGCCATCTATAGATTCAGTACATTCCCTATTACAATTTCAATGGCTTTTTCACAGAACAGGAAAACCCCTTAAATCTATGTGGAACTACAAAAGACCCCAATTATCCGAACCAATCTTAAGAAAGAACAAAACTAGAGGGATCACACTTTTTGATTTCACACTACTCAGCAATGCTACAGCAATCAAAACAGTATTATATTAACATAAAAACAGACACACAGACCAAAGGGATAGAATAAAAAGCCAGAAATAAACCCACGTGTTTATGTTCTAATAATATTTGATAAGGAAGCCAAGAATGCTCCATGGGGAAAGGATAATCTCTTTGATAAGTGATGTTGGGTAAACAGTGTTCACATGCAAGAAGGACGGACCCCTGTCTGACACGATTTATAAAAATAAACTCAAAACAGGGGCGCCTGGGTGGATCAGTCAGTTGAGCATCTGACTCTTGGTTTTAGTTCAGGTCATGATCTCATGGGTTGTGAGATGGAGCCCCATATTGGGCTTCCTGCTCAGTGGGCAATCTGCTTGATGATTCTCTCCCTCTGCCCCTCCCCTTATTTGTGCCCTTTCTCTGTCTCTGTCAAATAAATAAAAATAAATCTTAAAAAAAAAAAAAACCCTCTAAACAGATTGAAGACTTAAACATACAACCTGATAACATAAAACTCTTAGAAGAAAACAGAGAAAAAGCTCCTTGGCACTGTCTGGTGTGTGTGTGTGTGTGTATTTTGCATATGACACCAAAAGCGTGAACAACAAAAGGAAAAATAAATGAGTGGGACTAGATTACCTAAAAAGCTTCTGCACAGCAAAAGAAACAATCAACAGTATAAATAGGCATCCTATAAAATGGGAGAAAATATTTGCAAACTGTATATCAAACAGTAAGTTAATATCCAAAATATAAGTAACTCATACAGCTCAATACAAAAAAAAAACCCAATTTAAAAATGGGCAGATGACATGAATAGACATTTTTCAAAAAAAGTTATGCAAGTGACCAACAGATATGTGAAAAAGTGTTCAACACCACTGAGCATCAGGGAAATGCAAATCAAAACTACAGTTTTTAGTATTGCTATTATCAGAATACAAGAGATAAAAGTGTTGGTCAGAATATGGAGAAAAGGGAACACTCGTGCTCTGTTTGTAAGAATATAGAGTGGTGCAGCCACCATGAAAACGAGTATGGAGATTCTTCCAAAATTTAAAAATAGAACTACCATATGATCCAGTAATCCTACTTCTTTGTTATATCTGATGGAATAAAATCTCTACCTGGAAGAGATATCTGTACCTCCATGTTCATTTCAGCATTATTCACAGTAGCCAAGACAGGCAAACAACCTAAGCGTCCAAGTGAAAAAGAAGTTGTCTCATATGGAATATCAGTAAACCTTAAAAAAGAAGGAAACCCTGCCATTTGCTGCAACACGGTTGCATCTTGAATGTATGATGCTAAGTGAAATAAGGTAGAGAAAGACAAATACTGTGTGATCTCAATATATGCAGAAACTTAAAAAAAAAAATGCCAAACTCGGAAACAGAGAACAAAATGGTGGTTGTCAGGGGCCAGTGGAGTGGGGAATCTATGTTTGTCGAAGGATACCAATATCCAGTTATAATATGAATACATTCTGGGTATCTAACGTATGGCATGGTGACTTTAACTGTATTGTATACTTGAATTTGCTAGGAGAGTAGGTCTTAAATATTTTCCCCAGAAAATAAAAAAGAATTGTAATTCTGTCAGGTGATGGATGTGTTAACTAATTTTCTTGTAGTAATCGTTTCACAACATATACATGTATCAACTCATGTTGTACACCTTAAGCATATACCATGTTAAGTGTCAGTTACATATCAATAAATCTAGACAAAAAAAGAAGGTCAAGACAGAAATTTTTTATATATCTTTTTAAATAATTTTTAATATTTTTATAAACATATAATGTATTTATTAGCCCCAGGAATACAGGTCTGTGGATCACCAGGTTTACATACTTCACAGCACTCACCATGGCACACACCTTCCCCAATGTCCATAACCCCACCACCCTCTCCCTACTCCACTCCCCCTGGCAACCCTCGGTTTGTTTTGTGAGATTAAGAGTCTCTTATGGTTTGTCTCCCTCCCCATTCCATCTTGTTTCATTTTTCTTTTCCTACCCACCCGCCAAACCCCTCACATTGTATCTCTACTCCTCATGTCAGGGAGATCATATGATAGTTGTCTTTCTCCAATTGACTTATTTCACTAAGCATACTATCCTTTAGTTCCATCCATGTCGTCGCAAATGGCAAGATTTCATTTCTTTTGATAAGCCAGAAATTCTGAAGATGTGTTAAGAAAATGGACATTATGTCTAGAATGAAACGTTTCTTATGAGTGCATTGACATCTGAAAAAAAGGGCAGACTTTGGAAATAGGAACACAATTCCAATACGAATTCCTCTTCTATTTATGAAAAAACTGCCTCCCAAAATATTTAGTCCCAAAATATTTAGTCATTATAAATAAATCTATGTCATAATCATGTCAGAACTCATTTACCAGGCTTTCTCATGGTCAAAGAGGTCATTAATCAAAATGTTTTATTTCTATAGTGTTCTTATGCTGAATCCAGTTGGCCTTTCAATCTTGTCTTTTCCTATTTCTTTACCCTTAATTGCTTTTAAGAAATGAAACGACCCTCACTCTGGGTCTCTGGAGTTGGAATTCAGGACTTGAGCTTTAACATTAAATTCTGTCACTGTAACTTCCCTGTGAGCCATTCTACTTAACATTTGCGCCAAGAGCTCTGGTGCAGTGAACTGCTAAATCTCTGAAAAATCTCTACATGTACTCTGAGTTTTTCTGTTTAGAAAATTTTTAGTTCATTAGTGAACAAAAGTGAGAAGTATATTAATAAAAAGGCAAATAAAACTTTTAATATCCCATAATCCTCTATCTTTAGTAAGTGTGTAAAATTTTTGTTACAGGGCCTGGATCTTGTGTGCTCGTTCTGGGAAGTCATAGCACATAGCTGCCTGGAATGCTTCCTCAGGTATGAGACCCTTTGGCTTCAGGAGTTCTTTTGCATTGTACTGTTCAATTTAAAGTGAAATCATGACTCAAGGTTTATGACTAAATGACACTTAGAAATGAATTAGTATGTTATTGAACATTACATCATTGAATGTATGTATCAGTGTTCATGGATAGGAAGTGTAAATGGCTGTACATATGACGTGAAGATTTGTTGCCACTTGTCATTTGTGCAATGTTCGTATTTTCAGGAAACAAAATCTTGTTAGTATGTATTGATACCTGTTATCTATACCAGTGAATTTGAAATACCAGTCTATAAATTCTGACATTTCTAATGATGTCATCTGCTCTAAGGGGTGTATAACCTGAATTTTCATTATATTCTAAAGTGATTTACCACTATTTCATCTTCAACAACTGTATGAAAAGTCAAATAATTCTAGTTAAAATTCAGCATTGACTTTAGACCTACTGAAGAGCAGATTATCAGAGAGTCTAAGAAATGGGGAGCAACCCAATGTCTAGCTTTCCTTGCTGTCACAATGAATTCCTGTTCAAATGCAGTTTTGAATAGCTTTTCACCAAAAAATTTTTGAAAATTGATGTTATAGAAAGATGAGGCATACGAGATACGCTCTGTTTCTGCTTTCTTCTTTTTACATTCCTTTCAGAAAATGATTTTGGTAAAGAAAAACAATAAGGTAAAGGAAATTGGCACTTAGTATACTCTCAGGATGAAAGCATCCCAGTAATACAGGATACTCTGATTATAACTCAGGGGAATGACAGTATCTCTTTAGGACGAGGATAATTCACTATCGTATTCACTGATATGTACTATATAGGCTGTACGTACATCATTTCCTGAAATAACACATTTTATTTCCCAATTTTCATCTTGTCTAGATACTTTTAAGCCAGTGCCATTATATGTGTGAGAGCCAAAGTTTTCCATAGTAATCCACGTGCTCTCAAAATCAGGTTGATTTCAGTAGTTTATATAATAGAGGCAGGAATAGGGAGTCCCAGGTTCCAAAACTTGTGAGAAAGACCAAACAGCTACTACTCCGGTGTGGGATAGCCATGTGTTATATCTAAGTCAAAACTTTAAAACTCACTAGTCCTTTGACTTAAGACAAATTACTTAACATTTAGAAGTAGAGACATCTTTAGTTGTTGAGTTGAGCTTCTTTGAAAAAAGGGTTGTTATTTAAGATCTAAATAAGGTAATTAGATATTTAAGTAAGAAATACACATAAGATAGCCAACACATAACAAGAGTGCAGTAGAGGTTAGTTTCCCAGACTGCCCTATTACCCCTCTGTGTTTATTTGCAGTAACCATATGGGAGGCTATGTAACATATTGGTTTAGGAGACTAGGGTATGGAGTGGGTTTGACAAAAACACACCAAAATAGAAGCAAACGGGGTGTAAATCTCGACTCAGACAATAGTTTTGTCTCTTTAGTCAATTAGTTCTTCTTAGGCACAGCTTCTTTGTCAAAAAAATAGTGATAGGAATAGTGGACACTATTCCTCTAGCAAAGCTGGTTTACTGACATGTTCCAGTGAAGAGAGAACGCAGACCAAAGGGAGCTATGGAGCACACCAGGAAGAGAAGGGGAGAAAGAAGTATAGGATTCTGGCTTATGCCAACTGATTTTGGCGAGGGCTCAAAGAAGAAAAAATTGCTTTGGATTGGATGCTTTGGGGAAGGGGTTATTCTGTGATTCATATCTTAATAATTCTTACCTGCAGGACAGAAGGCCTGTGGGAGGCTAATGCTATAATCAGTAAAGAGGCAGCAGCTACTCAGTGTAGTGAGGCTAAGAGCATGCTTGGTTACTTGTGTGGTTTGGAAATGTTCTTGTTTTTGTCTGGGTTCAGGCTTGATTATGGAGTGGTGATATTTTGTGCTGATCTATCTTGGCCGGTGGTTCTCTGTGAAATGGTTTACATTCATCAGGAGAACATCAAGGCTTAGCTCATGGTACTAGGCCAGCCACCAGCTTCCTGGGTCTGCTTTCTCTTTCTCGATATGAAAAACCAGTGTGTTTTAATTAAAAAGAAAATCTGCTTTAATAGTGTAAGATAGTTTCTGTTACCTCAGAGTCTGTATCGTTACTCTCGTCATGTGCCCCAAATGTTTTTTGGCAAGACAGTCCTATTTTATGTTATGTTTACACTTGATTTCACCTTAGGGAACTACAGTCATATTTCCTGCATCTTATAAGAAGCATTCAAGTAGGATGATGCCATCTACTATATCTATATCTATATTTATATATCTATATATAATATTATTATATAATATGATGTATTAGTTATCTGGTTCCTGGTTTCTAGCCCAATTTAGAAGAAGCTGAAAAGACAATAATGGTGGTCTTATAGTACTTTCAAATTCTGAATTTAAATACTCTTGTACTAATACTAAGTATGGATAATTTCTTTTATTAGACAATATTGAGTAGAAGTTAGGACCATGGTGTGTCTATCTAGAGATATTCTGCCGGGGTTCGATTCTTGCCTTAATCCTGTACTGACTATATAACCTTGGGGTAAATTCTTTAAAAGCACACATCTCTGTGTTTCTCCTTTACTTACACACTTCATATTTTTGACACCATATCTGTGGGTTTTGTACATATCAAGCAATTCTCTGACACCAGCTGGGTGTCTTACAGTTTAATTCTATTCTCATACTACCCAGAGATAGAATCAGAGCCCATAGGTTAAGGGACCTGTCCCAGGAGAGTACCCCCCACCTCTATTTAAGATGCCAACTGCAAGTCCCCGGCAGTCACCCATACTTCTGGCAAACCAGTTATAAGTCAGGTTCCCATGAACCTTCCTTGGCCTCAGTAATTTGCTAGAATGGCTCACAGAACTCAGGAAAACATTTACTTACATTTGCCAGTTTGCTATAAAGCATATGATAAAAGATCTAGATGGTAGATGATGTGGGGATAAGGAGATGGGGATGGAGCTCCCACGCCGTCTCTTGCTGCACCACTAGCCGAGCACCTGCCCTTGTTCAGCAACCCAGAAACTTTTTAAACCCCATACTTAGGAGATTTTTGTGGAGGCTTCATCATTTAGGCACAATCTGCCATTAACTCAATTTCCAGTCCTCTCCTCTTGCAGTGGAAGGGGGTGGGGCTGAAAGTTCCAAGTTTTAATCATGTCTTGGTTTTCCAGGTGAATAGACCCCATCCTGATGCTTCCCAGAAGCCCACCAGAAATTGCCTCATTAGAGCAAAAGACACTCATATCACCTAAGAAATTCCAAGGGTTTTAGGAACCCTGTGTCAGGAACTGGAATCAAGGACCAAATATTAGAAAAAAGATGCTCCTAGTGCATCTTATTACTTAGGAAATTACAAGGGTTTTACAAGTTCTGTGCCACGAACTGGGGCAGAGATGAACATGTGTATATACATTTTTTATTATTTCACACTAGCAAAAGCTTTTAAGCTTCTGTGCCTCAATATCTTCAACTCTAAAGTGATTTTTAAAAATATCTGCTTCACAGAGTCATGTGAGGATTGAAGGAGTAAAACATTAAAGTGTTTAGAACAAATGCCTGGGACATAATGAACATTACTAGTAACATACAATAAGTGTTAGCTAATCACATTTTATAGCCACTTCATGCAATATGGAAAGTACTTGGGATTTGCTGTATATTGATAAGACAACCGATGTTAATTGTTTGGGATGCTGTGGGAGAAACTGAATTAGATATGTGGAAATGGTTACAGTACCTGCCTTCAAGGAGCTTGCTATATAGCTGAGACAGGTATGAAGGGATAATACCTAAATAAACCTGCAAGAATTAAGTGCAAATGTCGGTTGCTAACAATAACAATTTTCATGCCTTTGAGGAAGGAAAATTAACTTCTAGTTAGACTGACATGTGTAGTGGCATGGATAGTAAATGAGCTGAGTCTTGGGAGATTTACTGAATTTGACTATCCAGGAAGATGACAAAATAGTACTGTAGTCAGATGGAACTTCAAGGGCAAATATATGAAGAATCAGAGAAAAAAAATCCCAACAACAATAGTACAGCCTACAAAAGTGAAGTAGAACACATACTGAACCTAAAACAAAGCACTGAGCTCTCAGTACTTAAGTTCATTATCTTATTTAATCTTCTTTATGACCTTATAGAAAAGGTAGAATCACTATCACCATTTAGTGAGGAAAATAAGGCTTAGACAGTTTGATGGGCTTACGGTTACTAAACTAGCAAATTCTAGGCTACAATTTAACCAAGATCTAATGGATTCTAGGTCCCTAGCTTTTAACCTCTATTTTTCTGTTTCACCTTAAATAACCTTTGTATATATTATACCAGCTAAGATCCTCTATAACTAGCCCAAATCCATGTGGAGTGGTCAGATGATGCAAGACATGTAATACAGCATCAGGAAATTTTTATGTTCTCTGAATTAAGTGGCAAGTCCATTGTTATTTGGAGCAATGAAGTCGTGTGATTTTTTAAAATATTTTAATCAATAATCCTATCTTTCTTATTTATATAAATATTCTTCAAACACTCTATCATTACATGCCCTGTTAGTTTACATAGCTAGTCTGAATTGGGTCTTACAAAGAAAAGCCTAACAAAATAAGGGAAAGATTGTAATAGAAAACATTGTCTTTCTTTTGCATTTTTAGTAAAGCCCCCCCACAAACTTAGAGTTCATATCATATATGTATATTTTCTTCATGAGGTTATGAAGCATGTTTTTCTCAGGCTTCCTTACATGTAGGACTCACATAAGGATTCATGCCACATTGCTAGGAGGTTGGAAAAACAACAACAACAACAACTTTGAATCATAGATTTAGTGATGGCTATCAAAGACCAGTACATCAAGAATTATGCTCTTTGGCTAATCGTTCACAAAGCAATAAAAGAGACCATATTGCTTAGTTTAAAAAAAAAAAAAAAGAGAGAGAGAGAAGATGAAGTTTATTTCAACCAATAACCCATCTGTATACAACCAACCAACTGCTCCCCTTCCATTTGCTCCTTTATAGAAATGTCTGTAATTTCCTCATCTCAGGATACATTTATACATCTGTGGAATCATTACTTTGGCTTATCTAGTATTCTTTGAAATTAAATAAACCAATGACTTAAAGAAACAGATAAAACTCAAGGGAGAACTATGGGTATAGGATAAATCGTTGGGTAAAAAACAAATTCCAGAACTAAAGGACTTTGGTCAGATGGTCGATAATTACCACTTCATTCCTAAATAATGAATTTAAATTCTCTAAACCTACATTTGTAGCTCTTTGGATTATATCATTCACCTCCTACTGGGTTCCTCCATCTTTTAATTATCTGTTAAAGAGTCACAGAAGCAAAGTTCTTTAAAAATAATAACAGTATTCTTGGGGCACCTGGGTGGCTCAGTAGGTTAAGTGCCTGCCTTCTAAGCATCTGCTCAGGGTCTTGGGATTGAGACCGCATCCGGCTTCCTGCTCAGTGGGGAGCCTGCTTCTCCCTCTCTCTGCTTCTCTCCCTGCTTGTACTCTCTCTCTCTATCAGATAAATAAATGAATAAATAAATAAGATCTTAAAGAAAACCAAAAAACCCCAAAGAAACCAGTATTCTTTTTTTTTTAATTTTTTTTTAATTTTTTATAAACATATATTTTTATCCCCAGGGGCACAGGTCTGTGAATCGCCAGGTTTACACACTTCACAGCACTCACCATAGCACATACCCTCCCCAATGTCCATAACCCCACCCCCCTTCTCCCAACCCCCCTCCCCCCAGCAACCCTCAGTTTGTTTTATGAGATTAAGAGTCACTTATGGTTTGTCTCCCTCCCAATCCCATCTTGTTTCATTTATTCTTCTCCTACTCCCTTAAGCCCCCATGTTGCATCACCACTTGCCACTTCCTCGTATCAGGGAGATCATATGATAGTTGTCTTTCTCCGATTGACTTATTTCGCTAAGCATGATACCCTCTAGTTCCATCCACGTTATCGCAAATAGCAAGGCTTCATTTCTTTTGGTGGCTGCATAGTATTCCATTATGTATATATACCACATCCTCTTTATCCATTCATCTGTTGATGGTCATCTAGGTTCTTTCTATAGTTTGGCTATTGTAGACATTGCTGCTATAAACATTTGGATGCACGTGCCCCTTCGGATCACTACATTTGTATCTTTAGGGTAAAAACCCAGTAGTGCAATTGCTGAGTCATAGGGTAGTTTTATTTTCAACATTTTGAGGAACCTCCATGCTGTTTTCCAGAGTGGTTGCACCAGCTTGCATTCCCACCAACAGTGTAGGAGGGTTCCCCTTTCTCCGCATCCTCACCAGCATCTGTCATTTCCTGACTTGTTAATTTTAGCCATTCTGACTGGTGTGAGGTGATATCTCATTGTGGTTTTGATTTGTATTTCCCTGATGCCGAGTGATGTGGAGCACTTTTTCATGTTTCTGTTAGCCATCTGGATTTCTTCTTTGCAGAAATGTCTGTTCATGTCTTCTGCCCATTTCTTGATTGGATTATTTGTTCTTTGGGTGTAGAGTTTGCTAAGTTCTTTATAGATTTTAGACACTAGCCCTTTATCTGATATGTGATTTGCAAATATCTTCTCCCATTCTGTCAGTTGTCTTTTGGTTTTGTTAACTGTTTCCTTTGCTGTACAAAAGCTTTTGATCTTGGTGAAATCCCAATAGTTCATCTTTGCCCTTGGCTTCCCTTGCCTTTGGCAAGGAATTTTTCTGCATGTGGATGTCCAATCTTCCCAACACCATTTATCGAAGAGAAGATGTGGTATATATACATCTTCCTAGGAAGATGTTGCTGTGACTGAGGTCGAAGAGGTTTATGCCTGTGTTCTCCTCAAGGATTTTGATGGATTCCTTTCTCACATTGAGGTCCTTCATCCATTTTTGAGTCTATTTTCGTGTGTGGTGTAAGGAAATGGTCCAGTTTCATTTTTCTGCATGTGGATGTCCAATCTTCCCAACACCATTTATCGAAGAGGCTGTCTTTTTTCCATTGGACATTCTTTCCTGCTTTGTTGAAGATTAGTTGACCATAGAGTTGAGGGTCTATTTCTGGGCTATTCTGTTCCATTGATCTATGTGTCTGTTTTTGTGCCAGTACCATGCTGTCTTGATGATGACAGCTTTGTAAAGCTTTGTAATAGAGCATGAAAAAGTGCTCCACATCACTCGGCATCAGGGAAATACAAATCAAAACCACAATGAGATATCACCTCACACCAGTCAGAATGGCTAAAATTAACAAGTCAGGAAATGACAGATGCTGGTGAGGATGCGGAGAAAGGGGAACCCTCCTACACTGTTGGTGGGAATGCAAGCTGGTGCAACCACTCTGGAAAACAGCATGGAGGTTCCTCAAAATGTTGAAAATAAAACTACCCTATGACTCAGCAATTGCACTACTGGGTTTTTACCCTAAAGATACAAATGTAGTGATCCGAAGGGGCACGTGCATCCAAATGTTTATAGCAGCAATGTCTACAATAGCCAAACTATAGAAAGAACCTAGATGACCATCAACAGATGAATGGATAAAGAGGATGTGGTATATATACATAATGGAATACTATGCAGCCACCAAAAGAAATGAAGCCTTGCTATTTGCGATAACGTGGATGGAACTAGAGGGTATCATGCTTAGCGAAATAAGTCAATCGGAGAAAGACAACTATCATATGATCTCCCTGATACGAGGAAGTGGCAAGTGGTGATGCAACATGGGGGCTTAAGGGAGTAGGAGAAGAATAAATGAAACAAGATGGGATTGGGAGGGAGACAAACCATAAGTGACTCTTAATCTCATAAAACAAACTGAGGGTTGCTGGGGGGAGGGGAGTTGAGAGAAGGGGGGTGGGGTTATGGACATTGGGGAGGGTATGTGCTATGGTGAGTGCTGTGAAGTGTGTAAACCTGGCGATTCACAGACCTGTGCCCCTGGCTATAAAAATATATGTTTATAGAAAATAAAAAATTTTTAAAAATACCATCCATTTTTTTCAAAGAAATGGAACAAATAATCCTAAAATTTATATGGAACCAGAAAAGACCTAGAAACCAATATTCTTAATCAGCAGTTCTTAGCAACCCAGGGCTGACTCTGAATCTTCAAAGTTGACCTCCTTCTAAAGCCTTTGCAGCTGGAGTACAAACCTGCGTGTCACAGATCACATGTGTGGTTAGGAATTCTGTCTTCTAAATTTGATTAATATCTTTCTCATGAACTTCTTGATTTTCTTCTTTCTCAAACATTCACCTCTGTGAATGGGTTTACTAGGGTCCCCAGCAACCAGTGATAGAACAATCTGCTGGGAAGGTGTTGAGTCTCCATAACTGGAGAAGGGATTCAAGACTGTTACCATTCTTGCATGGCAAGTCTGTTACCCTCAATGGAGGGCATAGGCAGTAGACAAGACAGACCTGAGTTTGGATCACTGTTCTGTGCCTTGCCAACAGTGGGATCTTGGACAAGTTATTTAATTTTTCTGAGTTTTAATTTCCTCAATTTGAAAAAAAAACTCACCTCGTGAACTTATGTGAATAATGAATATGATCTTTTCAATGTATATGTTCAAAGTACTTTGCACAGTGCCTGGTGCGATAACACACATTTAGTGAATGTAAACTCTTATCTTTAAAGTGGATTCAAGTATTAGTAAGTTATTCAGTTAGAAGATTTTTAAGATCTTTTCCAATCGAGGAAATGTATCCTATTCTTATTTCTTAAGTTACTTCTCTGTACTTGAAATTTTGCACCCAGTTTCAGTGTGTAGGGGTTTTGCCCGCATCACCCAGCAATTCTGTAACACCATCTGGGGGGCCTGCAATTCAACTAAATTCTGACACTGTCTATCCAGAGATAGTACCAGATTTGCTAAGTTAAGAGCTCAGTTCCACAAGCTTGTCCCCACTTCAGATGCCAGTCAGACGTCTAGGTTATAATCTGTGCTTCTGACCCATTGGTTATAAATCAGAGGTTCTTAGGACCTTCTCCTTGGGTTTGGTTAATTTGCTAGAATGGCTCACAGAACTCAAGAAACTAGTTTACTCACTAGATGACTGCTTTATGACAAAAGACATTAAAGAGTGTGAAACCATAGCCGGATGAAGAGATACACAGGACGAGGCTGGAACAAAAGAGCCTGTCGTCATGGAGTTTGGGGCATGGTAGCACGTTCACGTTCCCCATCCTGGAAGTTCTCTGGGCCCATCCTTTTAGGTCTGTCTGTTTTTGGTTTTTGGTTTGTTTGTTTTAAGATTTTTATTTATTAGAGAGAGAGAGCATGAGCAGGGTGAGGGGTAGAGGGAGAAGCAGACTCCCCACTGAGCAATTAGCCCAATGTGGGGCTCCATCCCATGACTCCAAGATCATGATCTGAGCTGAATGCAACCGCGTAACCGACTGAGCCATCCAAGGCCCCTCCTTTTAGGTTTTTATAGAAAGGCTTCATTACATGGGGATGATTGGTTAAATCATTGCTACTGACAATTGATTCAACACTTCCTTTCCTCTCTGGAAATCATGGAGTGAGACTGAAAGTAAATTCCAACCTTCTTTTTTTTTTTTTTTTTTAAGTTTTATTTTATTTATTTGACAGAGAGAGAGATCACAAGTAGGCAGTAGGCAGAGAGACAGGCAGAGAGAGAGAGGAGGAAGCAGGCTTCCCGCTGAACAGAGAGCTCGATGCGGGGCTCGATCCCAGAATCCTGGGATCATGACCTGAGCCGAAGGCAGAGGCTTAACCCACTGAGCCACCCAGGCGCCCCAAATTCCAACCTTCTAATCACCTGGTAGTTTCTCTTAGCAACCAACCCCTATCTTTAGGTGCTTTTTAAAAGTCACCTTATTAACAAAACAAAAGATACTTTTTACCTCTCATCATTTAAGAAATCCCAATGGTCCTAGGAGCTCTGTGCTAGAAATGGGGACACAGACCAAAAATAGATTTATTATTTTAAATCTCAATATTATAGTACCTCTATTATACATGTAATTTGTAGTTCTTTCTTTGTTGTTATTTATCTTTTTAGATGTTTATTGTATCTTCACCTAGATAACAAGTTTCTTGAAGCCAGGCACTGTGTCGTATGTTATTTTATTTTCTCCAGGGTGCTATGGAGCATGATTTCCCACACAGAGCAGATTTTCTAAATCTCGTTTCTGTTGAAGATGCTGATAAACACCTTTGGAAGACTTCTTCCCCAACTTGTCAGTATTAATTAATTTAGATTAAATGAATATTTCAGTTATTCTTAGGGAATAAGGTAGGTGCTTTGGAATATGCAGAAGGAATTCAATGTGTCCTAAAGATTCCTTTTATTCCCAAGGAATAGTTTAGACACCAGAAACATCTGGCTCATTAAATGGGTATTTATACATTGTTTGCATGAATTTGCTTAAAGATTCATAGGGTGACAGCTTTGCACCAAATTATACTTTAGTGGCTTCCAGTGTCTTTAACTCTTGGGAAAAATCACTGTTTTTTTGATAGTTTTAAAATACTCACAAAGGGTGATTTCAGTACTGATAAGGGAAAAGGAGCAGGACCAACTGCAGAGTACAGGTGGACCCAAACAAATGTGCAAACATTGCCAGGATAGACTACGTTCCTAAGCATCCCAATGACTCTGTCTTACAGAGGTAGCTGGAGGTAGAAATCTGCTTTAGAGAAATCTTCCCAAGCCTGTATTTTCATGGGGAAAGAGGGAAACTTCATGCTTGATAAGTGCCACAAGGAGTAATCTTCTTTTCTTCTTCCCTGTGCTCCCTACTGTTTTCAGGAATGACAAGAACAGAAAATATCCACCTTCTCTGCCAGAAAATCATGTTTCCTACATTGAAATCTATCTGCAGAGCTTGTTCTAGATAGTTCTCTGGGAAATTCAAACAGTGCACTAACTCTGCTTCCCTCAGCAATTAGTAGCTTGTTTTCTGCCTGATGTCCTGAGATTTTCTTTTCCCCTACAGAGCTCCCTTTTTGTACTTCAAAAGGAAAGATTTGGGGCAGAAGGAAAGGGACGTTTTGCCTTACTGAAGATTTTCCTTTTAGAGTTAATGGTCCACTTCAAATCATGATTGCATTTCTCTATTGTGTGGTCAAATAGGTGTGCATACTCTGTGCAGCTCAGTGCAACTGTAATGCCAAAAGAAACCCCTGGAAGGGTGTCACTGAATCTGTCTTTACATACTTACCTTTGCCCAATCTTTTTGTTCAATACTCATTTTTGAGTTTGCTCTTCAGTACCCTCTACTTTTCAGCACTGAATCCATTCAGAGTCTGCCCTTTCAGACACTCTAATTTCCAGGCATTTAACCTTTAAAAAATTGACAATTTTTCTCCTCTACAATTTTATGACTTTTGAGTCCATAGAAAGCAGGAAATAAAATGCCATTTTCTTTCTCCAAATTAAAAATAAAAGAAATCGGAAAAGAGAACAGAAAATGAATTGTTGGACTGTCAGTGTCTTCCATGTGAAGACATTGGATAATGAAATCAAAATGGATCATCAAGTATAGGTCAACTCATATTTGCATTCAAGCATTTTTTAAAAAGAATAATGTGACATGTGATGATTTTCTGCAAACCCCAAATGCTTCTTATTTTGAAATCATCTTCTAAAACATGCTATGTATATTTAGTCATTGTTTAATATTGACTTGCAGAGGAATGTTAGAAAATACAAAAGTGGCTAAGAGTTTTTGACCTTTAAGTCATTACTATTCATTATATTTGTTTAGAAATATTATCAAAGATTTTCAAGCAATTTATCAATCTGTGACTATTGGATTCAGGTGTACAGCAGGCTCTATCTCAGTAATAAAAACACACAAATTATAGAGTAGCCATGTTTGGACACATGGTCAGATATAATCTAACAATGGATAAGATATTTGAAATCAGAACTGTCTTGGAAAATTCTAGACTTTCTAAAACAGTGAGCTGCATAAAAAATATTGTGTGTGTGTGTGTGTGCATGTGTGTGCATGCACCCGTGCAGCTCTGTTTTAAAACAAGCCATTCATTCTGCATAGAAGTCCTGTCAGCATTGGGCGGCTAATTAACAAGGATGAAGGCTTTGCTTAGAATCCAGGGCTCCCCGAGGCCTGATTGCAAAGTTTGGTCCACTGTTTCTGTCAAATTTCAACAATCATAAATTTCAGGGAACCACCTTCTGTTTTTCACATTTTCAAAAAATCATTATGAAGAAAGATAAACATATGATATTAAAACAGATTACTATTCTTTTTTTTTTTTTTTTAAGATTTTATTTATTTATTTATTTGACAGGGAGAAATCACAAGTAGATGGAGAGGCAGGCAGAGAGAGAGAGAGGAGGAAGCAGGCTCCCTGCCAAGCAGAGAGCCCGATGCGGGACTCGATCCCAGGACCCTGAGATCATGACCTGAGCTGAAGGCAGCGGCTTAACCCACTGAGCCACCCAGGCGCCCCAGATTACTATTCTAAATGTTAAAAATTATCAACAACCAGGGGCAGGCAAATAGAACAAGATGTTAATAAACTGAGGCCCAGCTATGGAAGAAACAAAGTTTGCAACTATAGTTGCTACAAATTTTACATCTCACTACCTCATACTTAACCTACTGGGGTCCATTTTGTTGTTATTTCAATTTTTTAATTAACATGTTATTGTTTTTGAGTGTTTTGAGCACTCAGAGATTATTGGGGCTAGGGAAAAGAGGGACTTTCTTGAAATGGACTTTCTTATTCCATGCAATTTATAATTTTTGTAGAGTACAACATTTTCAATAAAACTCATACAGTGAAATCAAGACTATTCCTTTATAATAACTTACTGGTGTTCAGTTCTAATCTGATTCTTAGCAAGACAATATTTGTCCGGTCTCTCTGTACGGGTATAGAGAATTTTGTATAGGACAGATGCTCGCCAAGTTTTCCAATTATCTGTGCACATGTATTATTAAATTTTTGGTCAGGAGAGAAATGTACACAATTATAGAAAATCAGTGTTTGAAGACTTGGAAACTCTCCACAGGCAGGCACACACATATTGGTATATACACATACATATTGCATTAGCCCACCCAAGGCAGAAATCTTTCATTAGTTGCTTTTCCATACAATTTTCTGAATGAAATTGAATAAAATGCATTTTTAGGCCTACAGTCTTGGTAACTAATCATCCATTAAGCATCGTTTGCTCTAAATCTATGTCAGCTCCCCTCCCCTTTGAAAGTTCTCTGGGGAGAAATAAATGTACTGGGGCAGGAAAACCTGAGACCCAGGAGCCTAAGTATCTGCAAAGACTTAAGCTATTCGTGGAAAATCAACTTGTGATGACATCTTTTTGAGGAAGAATTTGAGATTGATTTAACCGAATGCTATACTTGCTCCTGCTACTATTTTTGTTCTAAGGATGACATTCTGCTAAGGAAAGAGACACGTATCTAAAGCCTTCAATCATTCGTGAATAAAAGCTCTCCTATTAGGCAGTGTTATCTAATCTTCCTTGGTGTCAGTTCCTGCTTTCTTTGTCCTTTGCTGATATTTTTAATGAAATGCCCAATTACATTGTTATAGGAAACTAGTTCCTTGATGTTCCAAAGAGTTGACGAAGCTTAACTTTTCTTCTAGCCAGGCCATATAAATGGTCTAGTAGTGGACTTTTCATGACTGCATAGGGAATGATGAGTAGATCCATTTAAAGGAAATTCCCCTGATCTTTCTTAGCTGAATATAGAAGGGAGTGATGTCCTAGAAAAATCTGCTGGCTTGGCAGAGAAACTGCTATTAAAATAAATTGGTTACCAAGTGTTTATTGCACTTTGTTTGCCTCTCATCATAATCCTTCATAATGTGTTTAAACAATTAATTGCCACAATATTCAACCTTCTGAGGCTTGGAAAGGGACCGTGAGTAGATTGAAAGAGCTATGAATTCCTATTTGTGCAAGGGGGAGAGGAGGCTTTTCACTGTTGGTAATTAATCACATATTAATTTTACATTTATTGAGTGTTCACAACGTAAAATGAACAACCAAATGTACTTAGAGCGACATATGAGGCCATTATGGTCTTTTCAAACACTGTGCATTCAAGAGTCAAGGAGCGATTCTTGTTCCAGGCAAAGGATGTGAGAAAATGACCCTTAGAAACTTTGCTGGGTGGCAAGAGTAAACATTTTTTGCCATAAAGAGCTCTCATGTATCCTAACACTATGGTGGTGTGTACGAGTCAACATATCTGACCAGTTGGCTCCATATTCTTTTTCTACTTTATGTTTGCAGTAATTCAACCAACCTGAAAAATTCTGATTCTCAAGCATATCCTACCATGTTTCAGTCAGCTGTAATGAAAATATATATTGCGTGCTCCCAAAACATTTAATTTCATGTATTCATCACCTTTATTAGATGGAAATTGTTGTTATCCCCATTTCACAGATGAGGAAAATTAGAATTTAAAGATCTGAGGACTTGCTGAGGATCACTCAGCAAAGAGCAAAACCAGTGTTTCAGCTGAAGCAGTCTGATTCCAGAATTCTATGACCATCTGTCTATTTATTTATCCATGAACCATCCATCCATCCATCCATCCATCGCATGGCATATTGCTACCTATCTAGATATCAAAGTATAAGGAGCTGTGCTTTTCATCTTACATAGTAGAGGCTATTCTCAGATGTCTAGTAATCATTGTTTTTCAGATCACTAATCAAATTTAAGAGCAAGATGCTAAAAACCTTTCAAATGCTCTGTGTAGCTGGGTGGGCTTCTTGACTGATGGGTCTTCCCATAGGTTAATTAGAGAATCAGTCATTTTTTTTGATAGATATTCAAATTCAGTATCCATAACTCATTTCTTTAGAGCCATTATTTTGCATCACTGATACTGTCTAGGATGCCAGGGTTAGGGTGTAGGTGTGGGGTGGGGCTGTCAGTCTTCAGAATGAAGTCATGAATTGAATCCCTCTATTTTCAGAGTAGCACCTTGTAGCTTGTACCCACACAGAGTTTCTCTGACCAAGCATCTCCAGAAAGAAAACCTATATCCTCTGGGGGTGAAGAGAAGCAATCTCTTAAACTTTATGGGATTGAGGAAACTTAACTGCTGCTAACACAAACCTCTAATCCAATCCTATTGCTATCAGCTCATCTAGGATTTGTGAGGAACAAGGAATGCCTGCAACCCTGACCTATTCATAGCATTCCAGCTCAGGTGATTCCCTCCTACTGTAAGGTCCATTGCTCACCTTTAGCCACTGTCATCTGTCCACGTATCTCTTTCTTCAGTCCACCACAAATGGTATAATCTCCAGGAAACCTTTGTTGATCATCTCAGGTATTTACAGCCTACTACACTTTGTATGAACATTATATTCATGTTTAATTATGTCCAATAAACTTCATTTCTTTTCAGGATTGAACCTGAAGACTCTTCTTCATATTTCTTTCAGTATTTAGCACAGAACATTCAGAACATTTTGGCTAGCAACAACAATAATCTGGTGATGGTTACTTATACATTTCCTGTGTATATTATCATTATGGTATGGGAAGAAAAAATTTTTCCCAATAATTATATATTTTTCAAAACTTTGCTTCATAATTAATGAAAACTTAGAAATAAACTGAATAAACCAGGCAAGTCTTACAATTTTTTAATTTCTACTTTGAGTTAGACAGACATCAATACTAATTTTCACAACACTGAAAGGCAAGTATTGTTATATCCATTTTTTCAACTAATAAATCTAAAGCTTGTAGAAGCTTGTATTTATGTAACACAAAATTAATGAAACTCTTTCACTTTATGTGACATCATTTTATTTTGACCCTCCAAGCAAATCTTTGTGATAATGATGATTTTTTATTTTTCTTTGACAAGTGAGAGAAAGAGAACTTAGAACAGTATTTCTCATAATGAGTATAGTCCATGAAAACCTGGGGGTCCCCAAGATCTTTTCAGGGAGTTCTTGAGGTCAACCTATTTTTTAAAGATTATTTACTTATGAGAGAGAGAGAGGCCATGTGTGGGGCTAGGGGCAGAAGGAGAAGCAGTCTCCCCACCGAGCAGGAAGTCCTAGGTAAGGCTTGATCCTTACCTAGGGACTCCAGGATCATGACCTGAATCAAAGTCAGACTCTTAAACAAATGAGCCACCCATGTGCCCCTTGAGGTCACACTCTTAGTGAGACATTTGTTTGCCATTTTCCTTCTCCCACACTTGGTCAGTGAAGTTTCCAAAGTTTGCCTAAGTGATTATGTCATCACTCTGACAGGTAATGGGATGTGTGCTTAGGTATTCTTCTGTTTTAACACCTTAGTTTTGGGGTATCTGGGTGGTTCAGCTGGTTAAGAGTCTGCCTTCAGCTCAGGTCTTGGGATCGAACCCCGACTCCCTGGTCAGCTGGGAATCTGCTCTCTCCTTCTGCCTCTCTCCCTGCTTGTGCCTACTACCATCCCCCAAATAAATAAATAAATAAATAAATAAATAAATAAATAAAATCTTTTTAAAAAATAAAAAAAAAAGAAAACCCAAGTTTTAATTTTTAATTGAGTAAATATCAGACAATATAGCCCACATATACAAAAGCTCCTTAGAGTTCCTCAGTAGTTTTCAGAAAGTATAATGGATCCTGAGACCAAAAAGTTTGACAACTGCTATCTTAAAGGAATGCATTCCTTGTATCCCACAAGGAATATAGTTCATTTTTGGTAGAAATGAATTGGCAATACAGATATTCTGTGAACTTAGTATACTGTGCCTCTCCTGTATTTTAATAGAGAAATCCAACTTTCCTTAGACGATAGCCTTGTGTGTCCAGCAGAAGAGCCCCAATTATATATATACCATAATTAGTAAACAATTTTTTCTGAAGACCTACATATATTTCTTTTCTCTTTTGCATTCAGTATCACAGCAGTACACCTGGAATTCATTTGACTTTGAGAGATTTGATATTGTTAAAACTTTACTGTGAAGCCGGTTAAGATCCCTGTACTACATGCTTTTGTTGGAGGCCTTTTGTTTGCAGTATACTTTTACCAAACAAAGTGACTTCTATCAGAATTAATTTCTTTGATATTCACCATATAGAACAAAATCAAAGTTTCTTACACGACAATCTTTGAAAAACCTAGATATAAGAATTTTTTAATCCTTTCAGGTTGCTGTCTGTCTCTATTATTGGAAAAGTACCTAGAGAAATCTGCCAAATTTAACATGTTTGCATGTGATATATACTACAGAAAATTCTCCAAAGAGATCCTCACCCTCCACCAAGATACTGGACTTTAAGTTTCTGTTAACCAAAAATATGTTTTTAGACATTTAGCTTACACTCCCTTGGGAATTAGGATGGAATTCTTCCTCTGAGTTTTACATACGTACTTCACATGGTAAGGGTCATAATAAACTACTGATAATATTTTAGAGAAATTATCAGTGATTAGATTTTGAAGAGGAGGTTATCTTGAACTTCAAATCATATAGAGGCCCAATAATTGACTCAAAATTTGAGTCAAAACTTTGACTCTTTTGTCTCAAAAATTATTAAATTGTAAGTTGTAAAAAAAAATAGAATTCGATGATTTTTAGTATGTCAAATTTCCTTAATCACATATGTATGTAACATGATAAAAATCATAATAAATTATTGAGAATATTTCAGAGAAATTTTTAGTGTTTACATTTCAAAGAGATTATCTTGAATTTACAATTATGTAAAGACCCAAAATTCAGATGGAAAAAAGATCAGATTACAAACTGTACAAAACAATAAGGAAAATTTGGTGATTTTTAGTATGTCAAAGTTCCTTTTGATACAGCCATCAAAAGAAATGAAATCTTGCCATTTGCGACAACATGGAACTAGAGCATATCATGCTTAGCGAAATAAGTCAAGCAGAGAAAGACAACTATCATATGATCTCCCTGATATGAGGAAGTGGTGATGCAACATGGGGGCTTAAGTGGGTAGGAGAAGAATCAATGAAACAAGATGGGATTGGGAGGGAGACAGACCATAAGTGACTCTTAATCTCACAAAACAAACTGATGGTTGCTGAGGGGAGGGGGTTTGGGAGAAGGGGGGTGGGGTTATGGACATTGGGGAGGGTATGTGCTTTGGTGAGTGCTGTGAAGTGTGTAAACCTGGCGATTCACAGACCTGTACCCCTGGGGATAAAAATATATGTTTATAAAAAATAAAAAATTTAAAAAAAAAACCCAAAAACCTGGTAAGTGAGAACACTTTCCAGCATCCCAGCCATTTCATTTGCACTAGATTTCCTGGAGTTTGTGAATAATACTGATTGCTGCAGTTGAATCGATTGTGCAACAATCACATTGATCATTAAGACAGTTGAAATGAGCAGATCAGCCATAGGGCAGTTTGTTTATTTTATGTGTATAGATATAGCTTTAATTCCCAGCACAGAAGTCTCAGAGAAGTATCTTAATACAAATATTTTTTCGACTGAGTACACATTAAAGGGTCATTTTCTTCCATGCTGTAGGGAACAAGAGCTCAGGGACATGGTCTTAGCATGTTGACACTGCACTTAAGGTTTGTAACAAAGTACCTTATTCTCTACCCTAAGGGTTAGAAATGGAGCTCTGGTAAATCTACACCAGGAAATCATCTGCAGGTGTTTTTATGGTGAGGAGGGAGTGAGCCTCTGTCCCCTGGATGGGGATAAAATGCCCTTGAGCATTATGATTATAATGCTTTTTGAATTTTTGCAATTTTGCCCTTTCCACATCTGGTTGCAAGCAAGGCCTGGATTATATAAGAGATGCATGTGTCTAAAGGGACTCGCCACTAACATCTCTGGCTCTCCCCTTGGAGGTTCTTGAACAAGTATCAAGTCTGAAAGCTACTAGCAGCCCCAACTGGGCATTGATTTTGATGCAACATTTGAGAAAGAGGCGAGCAACATTGGCTATCTGCCTTCAAAATTTCTGAAATATAACACAGAAAATATGTGAAAGAATATTTATTCACAAAGTATCAAAGAAAAGAAGATCTATGTAATAACATGACTAAACCCCCAAGTCACAGCCTTAAACCATTAAACATAATAATAATAATAAAACCCACTATAGAATCCAGTAACACAAAAGAATTTAAATAGTATGGCTGGAGTTTATAAACATGAAACTTCACTTTGATTTTTGTGAACAACTAACTTGCCATACTGTAACACTTTTTGTGTGACCTCCATATGCCTCTGTTTCCATGAAATCTGCTAGGTAGGGAGTCTTCATTTGTTTCCCCCTCAGCTATATCTTTAGAGAAAAATGGCTTGTTTCTAGATTGTCAGCTAGTGTTTGTTTTCTTCTTTAAACTTGCATTGGCCAAATATTCCTTGGTGATTCTTTCTGTAGATGGTGGATTGTTATTTCCTTTTACCTCTAATTGGTATGTAAGGGTCGCTTGCTAGTCTTCTATTAAATATATATATTTAATCTTAGTAAAGGGAGAAACACAGAGAAGAACAATGAACACAAATAATTGATGAGTTTTCACTCTTGCCATGGTTTCCTAAATAGGACGTTGATTCACATTAGGAAAACATATATATATATATATATACGTGTGTGTGTATATATATATGTGTGTGTGTGTGTATGTATATATACCTTTTAGAAACCTTGTCCCTTTTCTGTGTGAATGTCCCCTCTATTCTTGGAGTTGTCAGGAGCTGTTTGAAGTTCTTGTGGAGCACCCTGTCATCTGAAGGAGGTTTGACTGGCAGCTCAGGGTCATTCAGAAGGACTTTCTTATTTTGGACTCCATGTCAGTGCAGGTTCCCCCTTACATGTTGGTCTAATGTGTGAATCTCTTTGACAAAAGTGTCAAGTCTTCAGAGAGAGTTTTTTGAAGACTGGAATCAAAGCTGCTCTGACAAATAATTCAGTATTTGTTCCTTATAATAGCCAAAGAATATTTTTATATCTTATAAATGTTAAATTTAATTCATACCAATTGTCATATTAGCACAATATTAGGGATATAACAAACAGTGCATAGGTATCAGTGAGCCATTATAAATTGAATTTGTTTTAAATATTCTACATGTATATTCAGACACCAATCATGCACGTGTACATAAACACACTTTCAGTTTGGAAGTTCTCTTCACTCTAGTGCTTTTCATCACATTCGGTATAAATGATCCATCACTTATATGCATCATTTCCAATAAAATACACCTTATGCTATTAATGCCCTATAGGCAAGGCATATTTTCCTATTTTATCTCCAACTGACAGCCCAGGTGAGCAATGTCTGGGTAGCATATTCAGATATTGATGTGTGTGTGTGAGTGTTAGTGTAGTGTATATGTGTGAGTTATTCTCTGCTTCCCCCTACACCAACATTTTCACCCATCCATTCACCTCCATTCCTGAAGATACCACAGTGTTTTAGGAGGAAGACATGTCACAAAGTCTAAATTCTTAGGCGAAATTAGTCTCCAGATATAGAAGAAGAATTGCAAAAGAGAATTCATGGATTAAAGAAGGGTAACTTGGAACTGCAAGTAGCAGAAAGGACTGTTTCTCCCTTACAAATGAGAAAAAAAGAAAAGGATGCCTTGGTTGAGGGCAAAGGGGAGGAGGGACATGCTTTCTGAGGCCCTCTCATCAGGAGAGCTCCTGCTCTCAGCCTGCACAAAGAAGCAGCTATGTGAAGCAACCAGGCTGACAGAAGTAGCAGCAGTCCCAGAATGGTCTCCTCATCCCCACAGTGGCAGGAAATTGGTCGAAACTCTGGGATGGGTATGTTGGAATGAGCCCACAGCAACCTCCATTGCTAACATGGGTACCGATGACTCAGGAGCAGCTTTTCTCCTTACCTTCCACCCTCTTGACAACTGTAAGACTCCAAAATTGTCTGTGGTCCAGCATGACGAATGAGCAGAAGTCCTCAATGTGATATAGGCTGAGCGTTCAGCTGGCCTGTGACTCAACAGTTTAACATCAGAAATCTGTGCCCAGTTATATAATAAACAAGTTTATTTGCACAGTGGATTTGGAGGTTTGTGTTTCTCATCTGGGGCAAGTCTTTTGTCTCCACATTAGAAAAGTGTAACCCGAGGTTGAGAGAATTTAGAGAACTTACATAAGATCATAAAAGGGTTAAACTCCAGAGCCAGGATAGACATACCCCAGTCAGTCTGACTTTGAGGTTCCGTGATCCACCTGCTATGTTGTCCTGGCATCTAGGATTAGAGCAGTTAGGTCAGATCCTCACGTGGGGGCAGCATGTGGAGACGGTAGGTACATGGACAGTTGTGCACGTGGACTGGGAGAGTGTATTTTGTTGAAAAGAGGAGTCAGCTGCCTGAAGACCAAAACCAAATTCTCTTCATTCAGTTTACAAGTAATAAAGCTGATGTTTTCAAGTGTGCCAGATTCCCCAGCTATTTCTCAACTGGATCAAAATCTTTAGAAGTAGTGATATGATGACTATAACAGTTAATCCTTCACTGACCGATACATGTTGGCACAATAATGGGAAACAAAACTAAAGGCAGAGTCATGACTATAAAATCTATCCTTACTATTATACCTCAGCCAGGTAGTTCAGAAAAAGGTATGTAACAGCAAATACGTGTGAAAGACCAACCAAATGCAATGCCTTTGAGAAGCTTGTAAGATAAAGTTTTCACAGCTCCCTCAATGCAGCTCCAAAGAACAAGTCCTGTTTTTGCTTTATGGCCAAGCTCATCTTGTATTCCCGTCCTCTCTGGAATTTTTGAAGCGTATTTCTAGTTTATATGTTAGCACTTCGTTCCCTTCAGAATTTCTGTTTTGCATTTTTCAAAGTTGTTTTTATTTTGGCTGATATTTATTTCTTACCTTAGCAAATACTTCTTTATGTTAATTTGACCTTTGCATTTGTCTTCAACTTGAGTAGTATCTATTTTGTTAACTTGATGGGGTCAATAAGTTTTTAATCTGTGTCTATGGGGGTTTGTTGGCTGTGATTTCAAATCTGGTTCCAGTTTTTTCTGTCAGAGACCTCGAGTGAGGAAGGATCATTCTTTGGGGAAGTGGTGATTACTGATTACAGAGAGACTGGAGTGGTAAATGAACATTGTAATAGTATAATCTAGACCAAGTCAGGTTAAAGTCAGAAAAATATTTTTCTACTGAGGTATTATAAAAACATCACCGTACACATTCTAAAAATGATAATTACCCTTATAATATTTAATATTTACTGTGCCAGGAAACTTTCTAAGAGGTTTATTTGTATTCTAGAATCTCCATAATAATCTCCATAATAACTGTTAATACCAGGTACTATTATTAAGTCCCTACTTATAAATGAGAAAACTGAGACTGAGATCACACAGGTAGAAAGTACCAGAGCCAGGAGTCCCCATATTATGTGTCTATGTATGTGGCTTAAGGGTGTGGTTAGTGAAATCCCCTGCCAAAGCTTAATGGAAATGTTATTTAAGAGTCAGATGAAAAGATCAAGGTTTACTCCTGGTTAAGAGTATGGGGTCATTTTTCTTCTCTCCAAACAAAGTTGTTCCAGTCCTTCATGGATAATTAGAAGGACCCTTCCTACTCTTACATTCTCCTGGATGATTTGTCACTCACTTTAGGTGTGCCCAGAATGGATGGGCTGACTTAAAGGTTATCACCTCTGTGACCCAGGTTCTCAGTTTCACAAGAAAATATGTCTGAGGTTAGGACATGAAATATAAATAGTTTCCTTAAGAATCTGCTTCACGGGGCACCTGGGTGGCTTGGTGGGTTAAAGCCTCTGCCTTCAGCTCAGGTCATGATCCCAGTGTCCTGGGATCGAGCCCCACATCGGGTTCTCTTCTCTCCATGCAGAGCCTGCCTCCTCCTCTCCTCCTCTCTCTCTCTGCCTGCCTCTCTGCCTACTTGTAATCTCTGTCTGTCAAATGAATGAAATCTTAAAAAAAAAAAAAAAAAAGAATCTGCTTCACTTGCAGAGACTAAAATTTAATGTTGATCAGAATGGGGTTCAGATTGTGATTTAAAATGACTATGAAATCTACTGGAAAGTTTGGGGACTTTAGATTCAAGAAAACCCATGGAGCAAATCTTAGCTGTACCTCCAGCTAGCCCAGTGGCTGTGGACAAATCTCTTCCTCTTTGATATTCAGCTTTATCATTCATCATAGAAGAATGTTTATCTTTAAAAGTTTTGGGAGTGGATAGGAGAAGGGCATGCAAACACCCACTGTACATAGACTCTCAATAAGTTTCAACTGTAATTTTATTCAAAAACGTGTTTTCATAAAAAGGAGCATTTATTGATACTTTTTCATAAACAAAATTTCTTTCCAAGAACAATAAAATATTTAGAGTATCTTTCTTTCCCTCTGAGATCATAAAATAACTTATATATGGTGACTGGCAGTTTAATTAAATAGAATGGTCCAAGCCAATTTTGGGTGAATGAAAGCCACATAGTTTAATGCACATACCATGGTCAGTGTCAAAGAATTAAACACATAAAGTTGCTTCAGAGGTCTTGTTTCAATGAAGCAGTTTCTGACCTGGTATTCCTCAATCTTAATGGGTAGCAGTGGTATTGCATGAGCTTGTCTCAGTCAGCTTGGGCTGCTATGATAGAATAAAAAGTGTAAAATAGACTCAGTGGTTTAAGTAGCTGACTTTTAATTTCTCACAGTTCTGGAAGCTGGAAGTTGGAGATCAGAGTGCCAGCCTGGTCAGGTTTGGCAGAGAGCTCTTTCCTGGCTTACAGATGACCACCTTCTCACTGTATGCTCAAATGGCCTTTCCTTGGTGCATATCCAGAGAGAGGGAGAAAGGAGGAAGAATCTTTCTCTTTTTCTTCTTATAAGGATACATTCTTAATCAAACCCTAATTACCTCCCCCAAAAGCCCCAGCTCCAAATACCATCACATTGAGAGTTGGAGCTTCAGTGTGTGAATTTGGGGGAGACCAAAGCATTCAGTTTACAACAAAGCTTTTATAAGCACTTCCAAACAATGAAATAGGATTCTTATATTTGCCCTCTATAAAGCAGCTCGGGCTAATTAAAAAACCAAAATTCTTCGCTGCACTTTTTTTATCAACTCTGTGGTAGCAGTTGTCCCATATGGATCGTGAATTTAAATAGACATATCTGATTAATAAAAACAAAAATATTACTTAATAAAATACAGTTTAGTAGATAAAACATTTCAAAATACAATGCTTTTGATGCTGAAAGGAAAAACAGGAAATTTTCAGGTTTGGTTGATAATGAGAGTGGTAGCATGGATATGGGAGAAAGAAATCAAGAAATGCCCACGTTAAGGTGATAGTTGATATCCTGACAGAATGATCTTCCTGGCAATACTTAACCAGATAACAAGATATTTTTCAGTAAAACATACAGAATTTCTGAAAGAATAAAAAGTATGTGACCTGTAAAGTTCATGGGCCAAGTGGCCAAGTAGTCATGATGGGACATTCTTATACTCTTAGACCGAAAATCAATTTTTAGAATGTGGGTAGTCCCAGGACACCCCACTTTGTCATGGACAAAGGCCTTAGAAAGGGAAGGAGGAATCACTGCAAGGTATCTGACCATAACAGGACAGGGGTAGAGAGCAGCTGGGAGGCACAGCTGCCTCGCAATCATGTATAAGTAAGGGTCTCATGGAATGAGGGCAGGTATCTGAGGAAACAAAGATGATTGTAGCCTCGTAAGGTGTAGGATGGTCCAATGAAGGAAGTATACACTTGCAAGAGAGAGGTGTTGAAAAAGATTTGGGAGAGACAACTGTCCCTATAAGGCTTTTATACAAGATAATCAAAGCACTAGTAATAGGATATCTTGTTGTCAAGTAAATGCAAACGATTCTCAATGTTCCCAACTACTTATGCAAGTAGAATAATATCCCTTCATGACTAAGTATTTACATAGCATTGACCTAATCTTTCTTGCTGCTTTTGCAGAAGAGTGGATATAACCAACCACCCAGCGTGATGAGATTCTGACCTACTTCTGAAGATTTTTTGTGTAAAATAAGAATTTTTGCCACCAATTCCCACGCTCAATAACAGCTTCATTTGTTTAGTTCTTACAGTTTACAAAGTGCTTTTCATACATTTTCTCATTTGGATTTTCACAACTGTGGAGGCAGGAAGCACATGCAATTTATTCCCATTACAGATAAGCAAGGGAAAGCTCATCTGAAAACATGGCCAAGATCAAGTTGCTGAACTTGATCATTAACTTGAACTGGGTCATTAATGCAGGTCTTGAAATACCCAGTTCTTTCAGCTAAATTATGTGGACTCTATATAAAATGCTGCCAAAAAGTAGTTTTTGTTCCTAAACTAAATTTCTCATACAATAGTGAAGGTTCTTTTTTCTCAAATCCTGAAAAACGAGGATAGAGAGTATTACTGGCAGTATGAAATCAACCCAGATTTAAAAAAAAAAAAAGATTAAAATTATCCAGTATCATTATGCTAACCTTTCTACTTTGGCCATGTTTTCTAACTCTTTAATCATGTTAGGTGGGTCTCATTTCACTGTCTGATTGCTAGAATTTGTGGTAAGCAGTGAGATAAAGGAACTTTAGCTTCTTGCAAAACACAATCTTTCACAATAAGATAATTATGTGTAGAAAAAATGAACAGTTAAGAACATAACAGCACCTATCTTCTACAAATGAATGAATAAAAGAACCGCTGACAGTCAAAAAGATTATTAAAGTTGTTCTTTCAGACTACAGTGTAGCGAATGAGAAGCTCACAGTAAAAAATGTGCTTAGAAATAAACTTGGCTCAGTCTTAAAGAGGTGTTATTGTTCTTTTAATACTATGGTTTTAAATTATGGTTCTTATTTTTAGGTGTTAATATTGGAAACTTTATATCCCGGGGCCACATCCTTCAACATTTTATAATACTGTGTGGCCATATGAAATAATGCCTATAAAAGCATGTTAGGTGTAACACAGGGGAAATACGAGTTAAGGACAATAACTGTAGAGTGAATGTTTTCCTTTTTACACATAAGCCTTACATGTATATTATTTGTCTGCTCGGCCTGTAAAATAGGAACTGTATCTGCAGTTTATAACCAGATAAACTAGAGTGCTAAGAAGTTAGAAATCTCCTCCAAATATCACACAGCTCTTTTGCTGAACTCAAGGAACAGACTCAATCTTCTTATTCCATTTTTTTCACTTCTTGTTCCTTTTTTTTCATTTGCCTTTCCATCTTTTCACATGATTCATGCAGTAATTTTCTACCAACTATCCAAGCTAAAAATGTGGATGACATTCAATTTTAAAAGTTTTAGTCCCTTTTGTCTCCTCTGTACTGACAGAATGTACAGAATACCCTTAATAATAAAAAAAAAATCACCTTTTGAAAAACATATCCAGAATATTAACATTTATAAGCTCACTACATTTTTCTGTACGTTACCTAACATTATCTCTCGTGTCCTCATGTCTACGTGTTGGACTTCATTCTTTTCAGGAGAAATGTTGTTCACTATCTGTGTTCAGTGCTATATCCACCTTTGTCCCAAACACCGAATCATATCCAACACCACCTGGAGAAAGCAAGCTTCTTCACCCATTGAAACACAGATGGGATTCAAGGCGCTGCAGGAGTTTAGGGGGGTGACCTCTACGGATTGTCAGCTTTGTAAACTCAGAGTCCTAGAATATTGTTTTAAGGTGTGTTAGTCAGCGTGGGCTGTCATAACAAAGGACCCTAGACTGGTGGTATACGCTAACACAAATTTATTTTTACAGTTTCGGAGGCTGAAAGTTGGAGGTCAGGATGCCAGCAGGGTCTAGTTCGGGGGAAGCTCTCTGCCAGGTGCCAGATTGCCAATTTCTTGCTGTGTTCTCAGATGGGGAGCGAGTGAGGAGGGAAGGTTTCTTGTGTCTCTTACGAGGGCACTAATCCCCTTCTTGTGGGCTCCTTCCTCATGACCTCATCTAATCCTGATTACCGCCCCCCCCCCCCAGTACCATCACATATTGGGGTAGGGTTTCACCATAGGAATTTTAGTGGGACACAGACATCTACTCTGGGACAGAAGAGGTAGTAGAAATAAGTTGGATTTTGAGATTGCTCAGGCATAGATTTGAGCCCCAGTTCTGTCCTTCCACTTGCTGTGTGTAAATGACCACCATTTTAAAGCTCAATATTCCTAGGTATAATGCAGGACTAGTAATTATTTAACAGAACTCAGGTAAAAATTAAAAATAATACGTGGAAGTTCTTTAGCTTCCTTGGCATTATGCCTGATATACAGTACACATTTAATAAATGGTAGCCATTATGGTCTTTTAAGAATTTTATGCTAGGTTTCATACGGTAGAACATTTATTTCTTTTGGGAACAGGTCACATGGAAGGTATACCCATTAAAACACTCAATGTGTTTGTATCCCCCCCCTCTTTTTTTAAAGCTTTCATTTATTTATTTGACACAGAGAGAGACAGCGAGAGAAGGAACACAAGCAGGGGGAGTGGGAGAGAGAGAAGCAGGAGCCTGATGTGGGGCTCTATCCCAGGACCCTGGGATCATGACCTGAGCCTAAGGCAGACACTTAATGACTGAGCCACCCACACTCCCCAATATGCTTGTATTTCTAATTGCAACCTTCTTCTCTAAATTGAGACTTTCCCCCTCACATTTGCTTATTCTTTTAAAAACTAAGCTTATTTGGGTTTGGAGCCTGGATTGCTTACATTAGAATCCTGCCTTTGGTTAGGCTGTGTGATTTTGGGGAAGTGACTGTAATGTGCTGTGCATCCACAGATTCCCGTGCTGAAATCCTAACCCCCAAGGTGATGATACTAGGACATGGGGCCTGCGGGAAGTGATTGGTATCATCTTTAAAGAGAGGGTAATAATAGTTCCTGCTTCATAGCGTTGTTGTAATGATCACAGTAATAAGTAAAGTGTGTAGAATAATGCCTGACATGTAGCAAACATTATAGAATGCTTAAGTATTAATATCATTAACATACAGTAGTTTTATAATTTCTCCCATCCTTTCTTTCTTTTTTTTTTAAGATTTTATTTATTTATTTGACAGAGATCACAAGTAGGCAGAGAGGCAGGCAGAAAGAGAGGAAGGGAAACAGGCTCCCTGCTGAGCAGAGAGTCCGATCCCAGGACCTAGAGATCATGACCCGAGCCAAAGGCAGTGGCCTAACCTACTGAGCCACCCAGGCGCCCCTCCCATCCTTTCTTTACAAAGATCATCCTCACTTTAGTTTCCTTAATTACTTCTCACACACTGCCCTCCTTATGTTTTACATTTTTACAGCAGAAATACTATTTTTTTCAAGAGGAACTCTGTACCTTTTCCACTGCCAACAATGGTCCCTACAATGCATAAAGCTCAGTCTTCTGTCTCCTTTACTGTGTCAAATACCCAAATATAACTCCTTATTCTTCTCCCTGACCTTGAAGAATCTAGAATCTGTTTGCTGAGTCTTGGATCACTTGGAACATTTGTATGTTCTGGTTTTTTCCAACAGCTTAGAAAATAATGAAAAAAGAAAAAAAAAACCACAATTCTATGCTTTCATCCTTCTTATAGGTTAGGAGAGGGGATACTTGAATGTTGTGACACAAGGTAGTATATGTAATTTAAGAATATATAACACAGATGTTACATGTAACACAGGGTAGTATATGCAACACAAGTGAATGTAATACAAGGTAACATATGCTAGATGGTAGATGAGCTACATACACCCTGGGGCCACAGGAGTTCAGGTGCTGAGGAGGCCAGTGTGGTCTGGGGCAGCTGGGAAAGGTGTCATGCAAGAAATAGGCAAAGAGCTGGCTTCTGCCCTAAAAGGTAGGGCCTCTTTCTAGGTGTTTGGAAATGCCCAAAGAAATGGATCAAGTTTGCAATGTTTGGAGGAAAGTCTCTACTTAAATGTCTGCAGGCACTCTCTGACTATTGTCTCAGCTTCCCTGTCTCTGATATGCACCCATCATCCACACACATGCATGCGCACACACACACACACACACACACACACACACACGGCTCTCCTGATAGAACTGTGCAGCACCACTGTGGCTCCAATTTTCAACCCAGAAACTGGTAAATTATCCATGACTTTGCCCTCCTATAGCTCTAGGTCTCTAATCGATCAGAAAGTGCTATTGATTGTCCTCTTAAATATCTCCCAGATCTTTCTGCTTCTCTCTATCATGAGTGCCACTACACAATTTGGGCACTGTAATTTTGTGCCTAGATTATGGGAACAAGCTCCTAATTGTTCTCCCTAAATTCGTTCCCACCCAGAAGCCAGAATGATGTTTCTGTAATGTAAATCTAATCGCTGTCTCTGCACCTAAACCTGGTGGCTGCTTCTTCCAAAAAGTGCATTGCCCCGAAGTGGAGTAGCCGTGGCTGCCATGCCTAACAGTGTTGGGTCTGCAGCAGCAACGCTCCTGGAGCAGGCAGTGCATGTCTGTGGGGGAGGTGGAACAACAAAAAGTGAGTGGGGTCCTTTCTGAATGTCTTTGACATTTTCCTAGAGGTTCCCTGATCCAGGACAGGCAATAGGGAACATTGGAGAAAAGGTCTGGCTGATGCTCTTCAGTTTGGCTGGTAAGGACCTTTGTTGTCTGGGTATGAAAATGCCATTTGCATTCACCAGTTGGAGACAAATGGGTTAGACACAAATACATAATTAGCGATTCAGCACCTCTCTGTGGTCTGTTTCTTCAGCACGAGATACTCACCTGTGTTTCCTTTCAGCTGCACCCAGAAAATTCCTTGTTTCCTTACAGTACTCAGCTTAAAAGACTTCTCGGGGAAATCTTTCTGACCCACCCCTCTTATCCCCAGGGCAGGTTTAGGGACTCCTCTGTTCCCTCTGTGCTCACCCAACCTCTGTGAGGGTTACATCACAAACTTAGTCTGTGTGCTTTCTATACATTCCCCGCTGAACCAAAGACACAGAGAGGCTGGCCTACGTGAGAGAGAAGGATTTGTATGAAAACTTGTGGAATGAGATTTTCTGCTCCCCACGCTTGGTAAGTGTGTCTGTGGAAAAGGTTAAGAGAAGGCACCCTGGAGAGAAAAGAATTGCCTAACCAAGGGCCTGGGGCAGAACACACAGGACTTCCCAATCTTGTGCGGTAGCAGAGCTGATCAAGAGGAAACCTCTCTCCAACCACCCCTGCTCCACCATGAGGACCGGATCCACTTCAGAGTTTTTCCACTGAAGAGGGTGACCAAGTGACATATTGTACACTATACATATATGGTAACAGTGAAAGAATAATTCAGGTTGTCCTGAATATTATGGTAGCTCTTCTATTGATGCTATTTCATTTCATTTAACTTAACTCACAAAAACTTTCTAATGTATGTATTTTATCCAGTTTTAGGGATAAATAACAGATGTATATAGATACCAAATAACTTACCCAAGTGACATAAATGACAAATGGGAATCTTGAAACCCTACTTAGCCCACCAAGTCAGACTTGATCATTATGCTATTCTATCTTTTTGCTTTGACTCTTTTATATTGATTTCTGAGCCTCTGTTTACATAGATGTCTGTGTACTTTTTTTAAAAAAAAGATTTTATTTATTTATCTGAGAGAGAGAGAGACAGTGAGAGAGGGAACCCAAGCAGGGGGGGTGGGAGAGGGAGAAGCAGACTCCCCTTTGAGGAGGGAGCCCGATGCAGGGTTCGACTGGGATCATGGCCTGAGCTGAAGGCAGATGCTTAATGACAGAGCCACCAAGGTGCCCCATGTCTGTGTACTTGTACAAGAAGCAGTCACAGCTTCTTTATCTATATCGCCAAAACTTAGCAAGCTATGTGGCATGTTGTTGAGAGTGCAACACAATTAAGGTATGAATGAGTGCATGAAAGAACAATGGGGAAGAATGGAATGATCAAAAGGGCAGTCGTGAAGGGAGCTGTTTGCTAGGACCGGTCCTGCCCCTGGAGTTCCAGGGACTGATACATTCTTTAATGAAGATTAGTGTTGATTTTGTTTTATTTGAGTTATTCTGTATGGAGTATTTCTAACACGCATGAGCAAACACGGAGTTCACCCACCTGCACACTCACGCTAGTGACTAGCAAGGTTGAAGTGCCCACCTGCTCAGTGCCTCTCTGGCTCTGTTCTACTTGCTGAAATTCTGATGTTCAAAGGTTACTGGCTCATTCTACAGATTTTCTGTGGATGTTAGGTGAATTGAATTAAGATAATTCAGCATGGAAAGAACATGAGGAATTTTAAAACATGAATAAAGGTATTAGGCTATAAGATATATTGCTAGACCAATATGTTCTAGAGACCTGTGGTACAACATAGTGTCTATCGTTAGCAATACAGTATTTGTACTTCAAAATTTGTTATGAGGGTAGGTCTCACATTAAGTGTTCTTATTCTGCACACCCCCACCGCTGCCAGCAACCAAAGGGATATAAGGAAATTCTAGAAGGTGTGGGATATACACATTTCCTAGATTGTACTGATAGTGTTGCTACCACTCTGTGTATGTTGCATATGTCTAGACTCATCAGTTGTGCATATTAAATATGTACAGTTATTTGTATAGCAATGATACCTCAACAATGCTGTTAAAAAAGATATATTTGCAGTTATATCTTTGGATTTGAAGAGAAAGATGAAAGCAGAAGAAAATTAGTAGTATCTTAACTCTCTGCCTGATGGCAGCTGTGTCTTAATTTTTCTGATTACTAAAGAGAAGATTCTATAGCCCATTTCTGTTCCTCTTTGCTTATAATCCACTGAATTAACTGAATTTTTTTATGCAGAATTTTTAGCCAATGCTTGCAGTTAACCCAGATGGCAGCTACTTTTTTTTGAGCTTTGTTCACTCCCACCAAGTCAGCCTCTCGCCTCCTTTATCTTTGATTTGAATTGTTTCTTGGAGGGCAGCTACTTTTTTTTCTTCTCCATAAAAATTTAAAATTAAGACTTGTCAATTCATGGCTCATTTGTATCCTGGGTTCATGAAAGGCTTTTCTTTTGTTCAATTACTTATGAATTATCTTTTCCACATGCTCATCATTGCTAGTCTTAAGGCTTTCAACACAAATTGCCCAACTGTCCTCAAGAAATGCTTTACTAATTTATATTATTTTATCTCACGAGTATATGAGAATGTTTATCCCCCTTTCCACCTCCTATTCTATAGATAGCAATTCTTGAGTTTGGCAGAAATCAGGATTTATCTCCCAGGAAGAACTGTGTGTCCCATATAGCCAATGGCTAAAGAACTATAAATTATGTAACCATCAGATTCCTCATGCCTACCCCCCCAAACATTTAAGAGAGTTCCTCAGCAAATTTTTAAAAAAATTTGCTTGAATTTTTATTATCTTTCATTTATCATTTGAATTTTAAAATCTTCCTGATGCAAAAACAGAGGGATACATGATCAAAGATAAAAAGCACTGTCAGCATTTGTTTTCTTTGCATTTGGGAATTAAAGAGAAATATGTATGGAAATATGCTAAGCATGTAAGAAGCTCTAAAGGGTTGAAAGTTACATACAAAAATATAATAATGAGCCAAGAATTATAAATGGAATCCATGGAAATGAAGGTGACCTGCATAAAGGATGGGTAGAATACACACTGATTGCAATTTCAGACACACACTTCGAGGGCCACTGAGGACGAAAGTGGATTCCGGATAAATCTGCAGCGTAGATGATATAAAGACACACACACACACACACACACACACACGCACGCACGTACGTACATCAGAGAGACAAAATGGGAAAAATAGGAAAATAAAGTGTTATCACTGGATAGGGTTATCCAGAGTGTGTGTGTCTGTGTTGGAGGCATTGGGATGGGGAAAAGAGTGTGAAACAAATTCAATTAAGCAATTACTTTGAAATTTTAGGATCCCTTTCTTTTCTGAATGGATCATTGAAAAGAACTTCAAAAATAGAAGTGTTTTTGACAGTTAAAGAATTACCAGAACTCAGGTGAAGGATTTTATTCTGGTAATAAACCATATATACTGCAGTTGAAGGTGAAGAAGAGAGACAGATCTGCACTAGTTAACAGGAGGGGGTTTCCTCTGGTATTCCAGTAGAACTGACCAAAATCTTACATTTCTACTTTAAAAATATATTTCTACTTTAAAAACCTAAAGTTCCTGCCCTAAAGTTAAGTATTAGATAAAATCTTCAGGGGACTTATAATATTTTTAGGATGAAGAATACATTGGAAATTTTACTCTGTAATTCCTTTGTAAGGGATTAGAATGAGTGCTTTTTTTTTTTTTTTAAAAAAAAGGATTTTATTTATTTATGTATTAGAGAGAGAGAGAGAACACAAGCAGGCAGGGGGAGCAGCAGGCAGAGGGAGAAGCAGGCTTCCCACTGAGCGGGAAGCCGGATGTGGCTCCATTCCAGGACTCTGAGATTATGACCTTAGCTAAAGACAGGTGCTTAACTAACTAAGCCACCCAGACATCCCACTTTTTTTTTTTTTTTTAAGATTTTAAGAATGAAGCTCTTGAAGATAAATTCTAAGTTCTAGAATTCTGTATCTTCCAAAAAAGAACAGTACATAATTCTAATTAGAAAAAAATGTGTGTGGGACAAATATTCTTCTCTGTAATATAACCAATAGGTATAATAGTCTTAATCCCGACATGTATGAACACTTTGAAGGTAGATTAATTTGCAGGAAATATTAGTGCCATTAACAATTTCCCAAAATGATCCTTTCAAAGAAGAAATCAAGCAAAAAATTACTTGTGGCTGAAATGTATGATTTGGCTCTAACTCTGTAAAGATTGGGATTGTAGCAATACTTTCCTGTCAGGTAGCGTGTTCATTTAGGTGTTCTAAAGAACACTCTCTCTGGCTCACAGTTGCTCATCAGTGCTCATCAAGAGCAAGGCCTTGCCCAGTCCATAGAAGCCTTGGTCACCAGCTTAACCTTATATGATGGCAGGTTCAGAGATGCTTTTGAGGCAGATTTTAGCCTTGCATTTGATAGGCATTATCTGAGTTCACCTCTTTGCATGGAGTAGACAAGCAGGATGCAACTGCCTAACTCCATTGGATACCATTTGCACTGAGCTGTGAACCATGGCTTGCCTTTCTGTCCAGAGACTGGAAATGCCGTCTCTTTGGACGTGTTTCTTGATTAATCTTGTTAATTATCAGAAGAGAATATTCACCATAACTTTTAATGGGCTGATTTCCAAAGCTAATTAGCAACAATGCATGTGCAATACAGATGTGAGCCCAAAATGAAAACCTTGAACTATCTGCTGTTCCTCTTGACATAGAAGAGAAAAGAGCTCTAAAGGGCCAACAGAATCTACCTGTACTTTTAAAAGTGTGAAGAAAAATCAGAACAAATGAGATGTCCTACAGTTGTAGAGAAGATTGAGCTTTAGTGATTTTGAGCACATCTTTGGGAGCATGGTGAGAAAATTACCCTCATTGTAGGAAGCAGAGAAGAGAGTAGATGGGAGGAAATAGGAGTCAAAACTCATAAAACACTTATTTAAGATTATTAGCAGCTTTTTTTAGCCGAAAAGACTAAATAGCACAGTAGGACACTGGGATGGTATTTTTAAATTTGGAAAGAATTTTGGGGTGTTATTTCATAGGAAGAAAGGAGAAAGAGAAATTGAAGATATTGAGAAGGGAAAGAAAATGTTGGATGGGTGAATGAATAGCAAGGTGCCTCCGGCCTCAAGAGGGGATATCGCTGTAAGCCCAGAAGCATGGTGGACCATGGAGAAGCATTTATACCTCTCCTCTGGAAGGCAAGTTTTTGGGAGGCACCCAGATGCCTCTGAGTCTGTCTTCTCTAGTAAAAAATGCATGCTATTAGTAACAGGTGGGGCCTTTATTAGGGTATTGAAATCCAGGGTTGTTTTCCCTGGGCCTTTGGATTCAGGCAAGCACACAGAGCTACAAATTGAGCCTTGTCACGTGTCAGATAGGTGAATCATGTTGTTCTAAAACATAAAAAAGATGTTTAAGACTCCCATGCGTATAATTTGCTCATAATTTTTCTGTCCCTTTCTTCAAAACACCATTGGGACGATATCTTCTTTCTTTTACATGCATCTCAGAATGTTTTCCCCTTCAGAATGGCCTTTCCTGGTCATTGTATTTATCCTGGTTCTGCCTGTGGACAACATTCCTGGGAAAAGAGGGGAGGCACACATGGAGGACGGCCTTAGGACCTACACTGCCCAGGATACACCCACCTATAGCTCTCAGGTCACAGTGCAAGGGAAAATAATGCTCACTTTCAAAAGATAAAAAAGTCTCTTTTTTGGGTAAATTCCATACAGTCAAACAGAGGCTAGCACATAGCTAATCATGTTTGGTCTTTTCAACAGGTACAATTCTCGCTATCATATTGGACATATTAATCTTTTAAAGGGGATTCTTAATTGTTTTCTTGTTTATTTATTCTTTTGTTCTTTTTTTCCAAAACAAATTTTAATTTTTTATTTTTTATAAACATATATTTTTATCCCCAGGGGTACAGGTCTGTGAATCACCAGGTTTACACACTTCACAGCACTCACCAAAGCACATACCCTCCCCAATGTCCATAATCCCACCCCCTTCTCCCAAACCCCCTCCCCCCAGCAACCCTCAGTTTGTTTTGTGAGATTAAGAGTCACTTATGGTTTGTCTCCCTCCCAATCCCATCTTGTTTCATTGATTCTTCTCCTACCCACTTAAGCCCCCATGTTGCTCACCACTTCCTCATATCAGGGAGATCATATGATAGTTGTCTTTCTCAGCTTGACTTATTTCGCTAAGCATGATACGCTCTAGTTCCACCCATGTTGTCGCAAATGGCAAGATTTCATTTCTTTTGATGGCTGCATAGTATTCCATTGTGTATATACCACATCTTCTTGATCCATTCATCTGTTGATGGACATCTAGGTTCTTTCCATAGTTTGGCTATTGTGGACATTGCTGCTATAAACATTCGGGTGCACGTGCCCCTTTGGATCACTACGTTTGTATCTTTAGGGTAAATACCCAATAGTGCAATTGCTGGGTCATAGGGCAGTTCTATTTTCAACATTTTGAGGAACCTCTATGCTGTTTTCCAGAGTGGCTGCACCAGCTTGCATTCCCACCAACAGTGTAGGAGGGTTCCCCTTTCTCCGCATCCTCGCCAGCATCTGTCATTTCGTGACTTGTTGATTTTAGCCATTGTGACTGGTGTGAGGTGATATCTCATTGTGGTTTTGATTTGTATTTCCCTGATGCCGAGTGATATGGAGCACTTTTTCATGTGTCTGTTGGCCATCTGGATGTCTTCTTTGCAGAAATGTCTGTTCTTGTCCTCTGCCCATTTCTTGATTGGATTATTTGTTCTTTGGGTATGGAGTTTGCTAAGTTCTTTATAGATTCTGGACACTAGTCCTTTATCTGATATTTCGTTTGCAAATATCTTCTCCCATTCTGTCAGTTGTCTTTTGATTTTGTTAACTGTTTCCTTTGCTGTGCAAAAGCTTTTGATCTTGATGAAATCCCAATAGTTCATTTTTGCCCTTGCTTCCCTTGCCTTTGGCGTTGTTCCTAGGAAGATGTTGCTGCGGCAGAGGTTGAAGAGGTTGCTGCCTGTGTTCTCCTCAAGGATTTTGATGGATTCCTTTCGCACATTAAGGTCCTTGATCCATTTTGAGTCTATTTTTGTGTGTGGTGTAAGGAAATGGTCCAATTTCATTTTTCTGCATGTGGCTGTCCAGTTTTCCCAGCACCATTTATTGAAGAGGCTGTCTTTTTTCCATTGGACATTCTTTCCTGCTTTGTCGAAGATTAGTTGACCATAGAGTTGAGGGTCTATTTCTGGGCTCTCTATTCTGTTCCATTGATCTATGTGTCTGTTTTTGTGCCAGTACCATGCTGTCTTGATGATGACAGCTTTGTAATGGAGCTTGAAGTCCGGAATTGTGATGCCACCAACGTTGGCTTTCTTTTTCAATATCCCTTTGGCTATTTGAGGTCTTTTCTGGTTCCATATAAATTTTAGAATTATTTGTTCCATTTCTTTGAAAAAGATGGATGGTACTTTGATAGGAATTGCATTAAATGTGTAGATTGCTTTAGGTAGCATAGACATTTTCACAATATTTATTCTTCCAATCCAGGAGCATGGAACATTTTTCCATTTCTTTGTGTCTTCCTCAATTTCTTTCATGAGTACTTTATAGTTTTCTGAGTATAGATTCTGTGCCTCTTTGGTTAGGTTTATTCCTAGGTATCTTATGGTTTTGGGTTCCAAAACAAATTTGACAAGAAACAGATGAGCGACAATGAGGTGAGGTCTATTAGTCCAATCATTATAAAATGAAAAGGTTTTTAACCTAATAAGACAGCCAGTTTGAGGGGAAAAGATTCCTATTTGTGTATGAAAGGAAGCAAAGCTTATTCTTAGTTCTGATTTTCATAAATAAATACATTACTGTATACACACACAGAGGAAACTCTGTGTCATCCCATCAACATGACAGAAATAGAGTTTGGAAAAAAAGTCAAGTGTGGTGACATAAAATTCAGTCTTTTGGTGTCTGGACAGCATAGAACCACTGTCCATGCAAGAAAAATGACACTGCCTCCTGAAATTTCACTAGAAACTTAATTTATCAAACATAATGGGTCAAAAGAGGGAAATGTGGAGTTAAAGAATAGTGGGAGTTATGAACAGTGTAAAGCCCTACTCCAAAGATTCATATGATTTTTTTTTTTATAGTGGTATTACTTCAGAGAAAAAAAAAAGAGAACACATATATAGTAGTCATTATCATCAACTGCTTACAAAGTGATAGAAATAAACCTGACATAGTTTTCAGTGTAGCACCTTGCTGGGGGGCCTGAGAGGCTCAGTTGGTGAAGTGTGGGACTCTTGGTTTTGGTTCAGGTTATAATCTTGAGGTCAGGAAATCACGCCCTGTATTAAGCTATGCTCAGTGGGGAGTCTGCTTGAGACTGTTTTTCTCTCTTTCTCTCACTGTCTGCACGTCCTCCTGCTCATGCTCTCTCTTTTTCTCTAAAATAGATAAATATTTTATTTATTTTCATTTTTTAAAGATTTTATTTATTTGACACACAGAGAGAGATCACAAGTAGGCAGAAAGGCAGGCAGAGAGAGAGGGAGAAGCAGGCACTCTGCTGGGCAGAGAGCCCGATGCAGGGCTCGATCCCAGGACCCTGAGATCATGACCTGAGCTGAAGGCAGAGGCTTAACCCACTGAGCTACCCAGGCACCCCTAAAATAGATAAATATTTTAAAAAGCTAAAATAACACCTGCTATATTAGAACTACATCAGCTATCATTGTGTGTCTATGATGGGCTAGACATTATGCCAAGCATCTGACTTCTGTTAGTGTTAACTTTCAGAATCATTTTAGAAGTTAAAATGATTGACCCATTTCATACATGAGGTCACTGGGGTTTAGAGAGGAACTGTGCACATGGAAGTGCCTGGACCCTAAAGATCATGATCTGTCCTCTATTTCTTGATGCCTCATTCTGTTGTAGGATACTACTCTTTGATGAGAGGTTAAGGTTCAGTGTGACAATGTTCAAAGCAAAGTAAGAAAATTGTGTAGAAAATATCACTTTATGTAACAAGTAAATTAAAAAATTAATAACAAAAAATGCACTTTGAGATTAATCCAGATGTCAAAAATAATACTGATGTCTCCAGAAAAGCACTACATAGAGATGGAACTGAGGAGTCTTGAAAAGGCAAGGTTACACAGATAGAATAACTCTGGACTGCTTGCCTTTTGGCTCTCCCTTAATTCACCCTTGAGGAATATTAAACAACTCACCTGTGTTGTGTGTCTGGTCTTGAGACTCATTAAGTAACCCTTCTCAGGCTGTGGACATGAAGGCAAATCCTCCACAGAAAGGAGACATTCTAGAACATTCTAGACATTCATACTAGAATATTCTACCATGACTTCCACAGTTTTGCCCAGGCAAATAAAGTCACTCAAATTCCCTTTCTACTTTGTTCTTAAGTATAAGTTAATAAGCTCTTCTCATGTTAAAAATATTGCTGCCAATAACTATGAAAAAATAAATACAGATTTACCTGATTTGGCCTACAAAACTATCTGGATCTTTACAGAAAAAGTTTGTCAACCCCTATTCTAGGTAAATTAGTGGATTTTAGTTTGGATCATTCTTTTATGTTGCATAATCTTAATATAAATATAATTGACTTAGGCAGTTTTTCTAGTGTCCACAAGTATGAGACAAAGACAACGAGTGAGCTTATGTCTGGTACCTGTTTTTCCATGGGAGACTCCCATTAAATGTCTTGGATGGCATTTTTGAAGACAGGTACTAGTTTGCTAGTAGAAAATTAATGCTGACTGAGTTTCAGAGTTCTTAACTCTTATCTTTGTGTTCAAACATGAGATCACCTGATAAATTATTCTTTCCAAAGTCAGACTGGCAGGCCAACCTATTTTCTTTCTCAGAAAAACAACAAACACAGGCCGACTTGCCTCTTCCATTATTCACAAGTGAAACCTCATCAGCTACTTTATTAAGACTGCTATGCTGAGAGTTCTAACACTCTCTACACTTAAATTCAGCATCAGGCACGTGTGAACAAGCTTCAAAGACAGCTTCCCACTTTACTGTCCTTTTACGATTACAGCCTAGAAAACCTCAAGGGATATGATAGCTTCTCTTGGGAAAAATCGGGTGACACTCTAAGTGTGAATGGTGCCTAGAGAGACATGAAAGAAGCCTGGAGTTTGAAGTTGCAACCAGGCCTGTGCTGGTACTTTTCAGACAGCCCTCAGGATTATCCATCTTGTTGAATGTTGCCAACAGGTCATCTTACAAAAAGTCACAAGTTGGAGTCATGGTGCTATTATTTCCAACTACTTCCTCACCTGCTGAAACACACTGAGGAACTTCACAAATAGAATTTCCTGAGGCCAAGCTAACAGATGCACTGAAAGAGGCATGATGAGGTAAGAAAGACCACGGGATATGAATGATCCAGGTTTAAACTCACTTACTGCCCTTTCCTTGTCCACGTGGCAAAGAGGCACCTGACTGCTCTGAGTCTCAGCGTCTCACCTGGGAAATGGGGTGTTTCTCACAAGACTGAAGATTAAATGTGATATATAGAAAAGATGCCTAGTTACCTACCTGTGGGGTGTGCAATAAACAGTGTGGTATTATTTCCATCCACTAGGATTGTAAACCTTTTTCATATTCTAAGACACAGGATACTTGCAACAGGTTCATAGAAACACTGTATTCTTAAAAAGTTTAAGAAAGCGCAGGCACACTTATTCACAGAAACTTGCTACTTACTTCCCTGTTACTTAAACATAACCTTGACATATCTTAATGGGAAAAGGACAATCAGTTTGGGTCTAATAGTGTTAAGATTCTTCTTTCTGGCTTATAGTCTTCATGAGCAAAGTGAAAGGGAGGGCCAAAATACTGTTACAGAGCCTTATCACAGGTATGTTTCTGGGATGTTCAGATCTCAATTCCTTTATGGAAATGTTTGTATAGAGCTCATGGGCCTCAACTATCCATTCTCCTTATTTATGTGTTTGAAGTGCTACAGCATACAAGATACATTTGGCTTGGGAATGCCATGTTGCACTTAAATATACATACAAATACAATTCCCCCGTTCTCTCTTTCTCTCTCACTCTCTTGTTCTCTCTCCTAGTGGGTTTTCTCATCATGACATTCCTCATTTGGGAAGGTAATGAAGTACTTTGGTTTAAACAGATCCTGCTGATTTGTAGACTGCACATGGGAATGAAAGCCAGAGATTCTGAGCGATATTAGCAATTAGCTATTCTGTTTAATTATATCAGTGTGAACCATGACAGATAACTGAAAATTGATCAAGTTCTTTCCCAGAGTATGATTGTTATTTACCCTCTGCTTTCATCTCCTTATGGCTGATTTCCTATACAAACTGAAGTGGTATCTCTGTTCTCCTGAGACAGTGTACTTTTCTCTCCTTTTTAGATCATGCTGCAAGTTATTATTATGAGAACAGTAATGAACGAAATAAATCCTCTTACTGTAGGCAGATAATCTCTACTCCATGAGATAATTATCAGATCTCATGGGAATTTGTTTTTAAACTCACTTCATAATGATGACTCTCTTCTCTGAAGATGCTTCATCACGTCTAATAGAATGTAATCACAGACCACGGTGGGATGTGTAGTACTTGTTTAAAATCCATCTCCTAAGAAAAGGGAATGGGGAAAGTTAATGATATCTAATGGCCCTTGATCTCCCAAGAGGTTAGTCCTTCCTACCTGACAGTGGTATGAGAAGCCAGAAAATCTGATAGTACTTTAAGTATTTTGGAAAAGGTGAGTGGTCTACTTGTATTATATGTCAAGGCTACGATCTAAATGAGAAGCACTTGGAATTGCAGATTCTTTAAAGAAAAACTGACAAGCAGAATAGGGTCAAAGCCAATACCGTGAAAGTATAAGTAGGAGAAAACCTTTTGAATCTCAAATCATATAACAGTCTGCAAACAGTAGGTTTTTCATTTTGCATATTGAACATTTTGCATTTTGGCAAATATAACAGATAATGAATTATTGATCCAAAAGAAGTTCAGCAAATGCAGAGCTTAAGTAAATTGTCTGTTGTTCAATACAAGGTACATTGATGTAGTAGGACAAGGGGGGGGGCAATCTATTGATCCACTCCCCAGATCCTTCTGACCCACACTGATAAGAGAAAACACAAAAGTTGAATACACTTTAAGTCTGGTTTGAATCTAATAAATAATTCTGCCAAGATAGAAGTACTTGGGCCTCCTAAAATCTGGTGTCATTGTCATGATATTCTTCCTCGTGGCCCATTTTGAGTTTTATCAGCATCACATGTGAAAAAAAGCTGTTGAATTGTTCCTCTGGAAGCAGACTTGCCATGTGGCTCTAAATGAAGTGTAGTGGATTTTATCTTGCTGGTAAGAGACAGAACTACTGATAATCTTTCCTAAGATATTTTCCTTTATGCTTTTTTCTGAAATGAAGTGACTTGGGGCCAGGCAAGTCGTGAGGATTCTTATTTCTGAGGAAAAAGTTGACTACTTTTCCTTTGAATGCCCTAACCAATCTTAAAATTCAAAATCGGATCCTATCGCAGTAAACCACAATAAGGAAGGAGAAAAGGGTCTCTCAGTGAGCTGGGGAAGACACGTTTATTACTTAGAATTCATTTTACCATATTACCGCACTTGACAGATGACCCTGGTGCACCTACTGCGTGCCAGGCACAGTATCTAACACTGTGGGATCAAAAGATGAATTAGATATGATTTAATTGCTTGGGATAAATAAACAAGCAAATTATAGCCACACCAAAACACAATAATCGCTACAAGGAACATAAGCCACAATGCTAAGGGAAAATTCAGAAGGGTCTAAATTATCAGGGAAGTTGCCCTAAGATCTGAGTAGGCATTAACTTGATAAATTGGAACAACAAATCTCACTTGATGCATCCAGGTGGAACATAGGGCTTGAAATCTGCATGACTCACTGGAGGAACTCAAACAAGTTGGGTCTGTCTATAGCAGAAATTGCAAATGTTGTGAGTATCAGACATGAGGTTAGAGCAATGGTGGGCACCCAAAGGTATTTGTTGTTTATCAAGAAAGCACTGGGGGGGGGGTGGTCACTGAAGGACTTGCCTTGACTTCATATGTGATTTGAATATATAGCCACTGCCAGCTGTGTGAAAAGTACATTTGGGGAAATCAAGACCAGAGCCAGAAGAACACTTCAGAAAACAGACTCAGTACAAGAAATGAGCAAACCCTGAATAATAATCATTACCCTTAACTAAATATGTATCATAGGCCATAACAACAATAAGTTGTATGCTAAGTATTTTATAAACAGCTCATTTAATCTTCATAAGAAACCTCTAGAGTAGGTATTAAGAACCCATTTTAAAGACAAAGGCCTGGGATTCAGAAAATTTAGATACCTTGATTGAGATTGCATAACTATTGGTAAGACAGAATTTGGATCCAGGTCTGTTTGACTTCAGAATACATGCACCAGGAGGCATTAGGCAATACTTCCAAATCAATGGTAGGACCCACTTAAAAGACAATGCTGTCATTCACCAAAAGGAATTCAGATGCAGATACAGAGGTTTTGGGGAAATGTAATAAGCTATATTGTGGATATGCTGAATTTGAGCTTTCAGTTAGACATCTATGAAGGGATGCCACTGAGTAATTATATACTGACATAGAATTTAAAAGAAACTTGGTTAGAGATTCATCCGCAGGGCACTCACAGCCACATACCTTTACTTCTCTCTGGAGAAGTAAAGGTAAAAAGAACCGTTGGTCAAGACAAAATACTGGGAAACAGTACTAAGCAGAAGGGAAGTCTATGAGTGGAGTTACAAGAGTGTCCAGGATGATTCCAGGGTGAAGTCAATCCGTCAGTATGAATTATGCATTTCACACACACAAGGTAATGTGTTGGGCCCTAGAGCTGATGCAAGAAAGTAGCAAAACATCAGCATTTCCCCCTCAGGAATATTGGGAAGAAAATAGCATGCTTACACACAAACAAAAGGTTAAAATTAATACAAACATTTACAGAACCACTAAGTGAAGTAAGAAATGTCACCAGGCAGAATACCAGAAATTTCTTACAAGTGGTTTAGGGAGTAAGACCTCTAGAGAGGAGGATGAGGAAATTGCTTGGTGAACTGGGTTAATAAGAAGGGCTTCATGGAAAACACGAAACAACTGATTTCAAATGTATCTGTGCTTCAACAAGCTATCCTCTTTAAAATTCGGATTTCAGGGCCCTGCCCTCTGGATCTGATTGAATGGGTTGGAATTTGACTCTGAACTCTTAAGAAGGACTTCAGGTGATTCTGAAGCAGATGAAACAATACAAAATTTGAGAAATACCAATGTTACAGTGTGGACAGAGGTGTTGAGTGGTGTGTGCTGTGGGTGCTGTGGGAAGGGGTGAGCATTTAAGGTGAAGAAAAGGCAAGAGTAAAATTACATAATCATGATAAATGGAAAACTGTTTGCACAGATGGTCGAAGAATGTCCAGATTAGGAAACACTGGGAGATGTAAGTGAGAGGCACGGCCATATTAGGAAAACCCTGCAGACCTGTGTAAGGAGTTGTTGTCAACTGAAGAGATTTAATCATACTTTACAATTCAGGCTCAGGCAGTGCAGTTTTGCTTTCTGCAGCAGAGAATATACATCACATTGCTCCTATAGCTGGAAAGTCTAAAAGTTCTTCTCTAAATAATCTGACCTTGAGGCTTCATAGGGAGGGTGGGAGGTGGGGGAGATAATAAGGCATGAGAGAGAAGAAGCTTGAAGTGGTTTGGTCCAATGGTAAAATGCTCCACAGCAAATAAGGCACATAAATTTAATCGAGTTGCCCTGTAACTGTCTGTCAGCAAGGCAATCATTGCATTCTGCTTTAGTCTCTTGCTCTTTTGAGAATGACGACATTTTCAGAAAATCTTTTTTTTCTCCCAACAAAGTGGCACTTAAAACGTACTAACAGACAATTAATTGCTGTTTGTAACAACCTATGAAGTTACTCCTCCGAACTACAGATGTGTGAGAATATAGGCAAAAAGTGGGAATTTATTCCAAGACTCTGACAGTGAATTATTTCATGAATAATGAATGATCAATTGCTTGCTCTTATTTTTAAATTTGTTCTATAAGATTTTTGTCAGTCGACTTTTGTTTCAAAGAAAGAACTTTTAATTTGAATTAAAAGAAAAAAGGAAAGAGAAGTAACACTATTTATGATGGAATATTGTGATCTTTTTTCAACTGTCCCAAAGGAGCACAGCTCCTGTAAAGCTTCATTCTACTGGGTCACCCAGTGAAGTGGCAAACACATTGCCCTGTGTATCCCAGGACGCACTGGACTCACCCAGTTTCACTTGCATCCAAGAGCCATCACTAGTGCTGTCAAAGCCCTGGTCACATGTGCTGCTGGGGCCAGGGGTGCTGGACATGCAAGGCTATCGTGAGTGAGGGACACCTAATCCAAATATGGAAACAAAAGCACCTCACCAGGTGGCCATAGTAGTGTAGAGAAAAATCATCTGGGGTGAGAAATAGTTCTGAGCTTGTTTGGGGCTGGAGTTGGTATTTTATACAGGGCTATCACGCAGGACTTCACTGATGTGGTGCTGTCGAAGTTGGTACCTGAATAAAAGAGAAAGCACCTCTCAGGTGTCTAGGAGGAGAGAGTTCTAGGTGGACTTTACTATAACTTTGGATTGCAGTTTTTACCTTTGCTGTGATGCTGTGCTGGAGGGATGTTTTTACGGATACAGACAAGAAACCTGTGGCAGTCATGCATAGGTTGTAAATAACCTTTGATGTTATATCTCATAAGATAATAAAATGCTCACCTTGGAAACAATAATCACTGTCCAACTACCATGTTTCCCAGAACAACTTTGTCCCACACATTGGATTTGGGAAAACTGCTGATACAGAGCAGAAAAACAAGATAGAACATCCAAGGTGGCAACATTTAAATTTACCTGTCGAGTAATATTTTATGAACCTAGCTTTTCTAGATCCCAACACTATAACAAAACGAGGTTAAAACAAATTTGGTGTCTGCTGGGCAAGGAATCAAGATGGTTCTTTCAAAGAGGAAGAGGAGAAACAGCTGAGCAACAAAATTGTTTTATTTTACAGAGGTCCCTGTGGATACTGCATTTTGAACTCTTTGTCCTTTCTACTCATAAGGATTAAATAGTATTTTGACAGACCTTCCTGGTTCCAGATTCAGGTTACACTTGCCCAGTGTCCATTTTTGGGTTCTTCAAAGTGTCTTAAATCTGTCATGATTTATTCTCTTTCAAATGTGTATTCTCTAATTGCCTGGGATATTTGTCTCCCAACGCTTTTTACATCAAGGTGAACTTCTTAGCAAAATCCCTCCATCTCCAAAGACAGCAGTCTCTTTGGATGTGCATCTTCTCCTAAAACAAAGCCCTTCATTTTTTTGTTTTAATCTTTTACCTCCTACTCCATGTCAAGTTTCCTCTCAGACTCTCCAGTATGCTTTAGCTTATCCTCTGTTAAATTGGAAAGTGACTATCTCATAAAATTTTATGCATCCAGCATAGATAATAAATGTAGGCAATTAACAAAGAAGCTATGTTTTTGTAAACTCAGTGCTAAGATGGTTTCTAGTGCTGATAAACATACATACACGGGCATTTCAACATTTTGATTTCAAGTATCTTATTAGTAAACAAGATAGATTTACATCAGATGGTTCAGTCCTCCAAAGGCCAAACAAAGAAATAATTATAATTCCAGAGCAGTAGCAGTAAACAATTCCTGTGGCCTTATTCCAATGTCAGCACTTCATTTTAATGGGGACTGGATATCTGCTGTTCATTGTGAAATCCTTGAATATACTTAACAACCTGCTTAGAGTATATTGAGTTTAGGGGGATGACCAAATGAAGCCTGAAAATTTATTGTAAGGAAATTGTGCAGATTACATGAGAGATATTCATTCTAATTTAGGGCTGAGCAGGAACACATACGATTAAAGATTTGAATAGGACAGTGTTGAGACAGATACAGTCATGCCTGTTATCACTCTTGTTCATTGTCCATGTCTCCCCCATTCAGTGTATTTCCTTTAATTTTTGATTAGCAGCCTCTGGATCTGTCCCCAGAGTGTGATAACACTAATGTGATCATTCAGATAGTACTCTGAGAACATTTTTTACATGTGTTATCTTTTTCATGTTCTCAACCATCCTAAGAAGGAAGCATTATTATGGTTATGTCATGTGTGAGCAAAAGGGGGCTTGATTTCAATTGACCCGAGATGATTAAGTAACTAACAATTTTCCTCTTCCCCCAAAATGCATATGTATTTGTGTTTGGTATTGTTTGGCAGTCTAGCATGCACTTCCCTTTCCTAATTAATGGAGGGAGGAGTAAGCTCTCACCGTGTGTGTGGTCTTGTGGGTCAGCGGGGTTCTGCTTCCCACTGTAGAAACTGTCAAGGGCCAGATCCCCTTCTTCTCAATGTCTGGCCGCAAGAGTGTGGCTCATTAGCTGGGCTCAATTTAATTTCAAGACAGAATCTGAGAAAAAAAGTGCAAAGTTGGAAGAATGAGCAGAATATACTGTTACTAGATGTGTCTGACAATGGTAGCATTTGCAAGCATTTGCAAGGCCCAACAATACCCACAAAAGCCCACATGCCATAAAACTAAATATTTAGAAGTTATAAGTCAGTATAATGAACTGTTTAATAATATGCATAATATTTTTGTTCTTGTACTTGACGAATGTTATTTTCATAAAAACAAAGTGATCAGGTTTGAATTTAGAATTCTCAGATCCCTTGGAGCAGCTTGCTGGATACTGGAAGCTTGAGGAGAGTGGACCCGTGGGGCTTGGCCCTAGTCTACTGGCCCTCTTTCTCTTTGTGTTCCTGGTTCTGTCCTGCTCTGTAAGGGATTTTGTGCCTATGCATATGCACATGCAGATCCAAACTCCTATTTATACCCCTCAACAGAAAGTGGTACCTTAGCCACCCCTAGATATTGTTCTTTCTTGACTGAGTTGAGCCTGTGAAGAAATCTGCATCATTCTGGCAGTGAATTCAGAACTATTTATGCAAGGAATTCTGGGGTCTTATGTATCTAGAGCGTGGTCAAGAAGACAGAACTTGGTGTTCCCTTTGTTTCATAGACTTCTGCTTCATAGTGAAGGCCATATTCAGAAGAGGGCCAAGTTGAGTCCTTTAAAACCCAGACCTTAAGACAAGGTCTCATTGCCTGGACATAAGGTGGTACTGTGTGGTGATATCCCATCCAGGAATTTGTTATTTCTTAGCTTCTAGATCCCTTTTGGTTCTTGCTGGTTTTCTAGACAGTTACTCTTACCCCATTCTCTGAGCCCTCGATATATTTTCAGTCCATTCCTTTGGCTTACACTAGCCAAACTCCTTGTTGTTGTTGTTCACAACTGGAAACCTTGTTTGAAACACACAGTCTGTCATTTATCCCACAAGATGAGGATGGTAGGGGGGTTTCAGTGACTACACAGTGATGGATGAAAACAGCCTGAGTAATGTTAGGTACCATCAGTCCATGATGAATCATCCACTGTTCTCATGGAGAAACGGGTAGATAGGACTGCTCCTCAGCCTTTTTATATATTCTATCAGGTTCACCATTTCTTATTTTTTTCTTTTCAAGGTAACCTGAGGTAACCCCTCAGGTGAAATATTGAGGATGTGATACAGGGCCTTGTGCTGGTTGCTGTCAGCATTAAAATGCTATTTAGTTACTTAAAAAACAACTAAAAGTATCTTCCAGATTACCAAAAAACAGATATCCATTTGAGAAAGACTTGTAAATATAGACAAATGAAAGGGAAGGCACACATCCATAATCATCTTACTGTCCAGAAATAGTCACTGCTCCTAACAAATCACTGTTTTGAGCATCTCTGTAATGAAAAAGGATCATACTATACATGTTCATTTAAAACCCGTTTTGTTCACCACATCCTGTATTACAAGCACTTCCATTTCGATCACTATTTCTAAGACCTTTTAAAAATGTTGAGTATTATATCATTGAATGTTGTGATATTGTCTAAACTAATACTTATTATTGGACATTTTGGTTGTCTTAAATTTTTACTATTATAAACAATATTAGTGAACATGGTTGAAATGAAATAACTATATATATACTTAATTATTTTAAAGGATGTACTTCTATAACTAGAATATTCATTTCACAGATTTTATATAACTGTAGTATTTGAATACTATTTAAAAACATTATAACTCATGCAAAGAGTAATTATATACAAAATAGCCTATATCTAGCATATATTTTGATTAAGAATTAGTAAAATATAAATACAACCCTAGTTTAAGACCTTTATATTAATTCAATGTGTTACATACCATAGACTTTGGAAATTCCTTCACACAAATCTGGAGGGAAAAAAAGATTTTTTTTCAATTTAATAGAAATTAAGTTTCTATTAAAATTTGCTGTTTCTTTAAAAAAACAAAAACAAAAATCCAAAAAAACACCTCGACTGTGGTGTAATTCACATACCATACAATTTGCCCATTTAAAGAATAATTTATTTAAGATTTTATTTATTTGTTTGAAAGAGAGAACATAAGCAGTAGGGAGGGGCAGAGGGAGGAGCAGACTCCCCAGTGAGCAGGGAGCCTGACATGGGGCTCAATCCCAGGACCCTGATATCATGACCTAAGTGGAAGTCAGATGTCTCATTGAATGAGCAACACAGGCACCCCTTATAGAGTACAATTTAATTGCTTTTAATATCTTCATTGAGTTGTACAACCATCACCACAATCAATTCTAGAAGATTTTCATTACCCGAAAAAGAAACACTGTATTTGTTAGCCTCCACCCCCAAACCCTGTCTTCCCCAATTCTAGGCAACCACAGATCTATTTTCTGACTCTACATATTGCCTATTTTCAAAGGATATAAACAGAATCACACAATATGTGCTCCTTTCTGATTGGCTTCTTTCACTTAGTATCATGTTTTTTAGGATTGACTGATGTTGTATTAGTAATTAGTTCCTTTTTATTGCTGAATAATATTCTACTGTATGGGTATATCTCATTGATTTGTCCATTCATCAGATGGACATTTGTATTGTTTGCACTTTGGGCTATTATGAGTAATGCTTCTATGAATATTTATGTATTTTGTGACTCTTGGAGATACATGGAGGAGTGAAATTGCTTGATCATATGGTAATTCTGTGTTTAACCATGTGAGGAACTGCCAGATTCTTTGTTTTCCAAATCAGTTGTGCCATTTACATTTCCACCAATAATATAAGAGGGTTCCAATTTCTCTACATCCTTTTCAATACATGCTATTATCTGTCTTTTTTATTATAACTATTCTAGTGGCATCTTATTGTTTTTATTTGAATTTCCTGATGGCTGCTGCAGTTTCTCTATTTACAGAAAAAATTGGGCCTTAAAAAGAAGTCCAGAAACATTAAAAATGACATTAACTCCATTTCACAATATTTTGTATTTATAATTAAATCGATTTTCCTCTTATTTTTTAATTTTTTTTTTTTTACAGATTTTTATTTATTTATTTGACAGACAGAGATCACAAGTGGGCAGAGAGAGAAGGAGGGGAAGCAGGCTCCTTCATGAGCAGAGAGCCTGATGCAGGGCTCGATCTCAGTACCCTGGGATCATAACCTGAGCTGAAGGCAGAGGCTTTAACTCACTGAGCCACCCAGGTGCCCCTGATTTTCCTTTTAAATTCTTTTTTAAAATAAAGTAATCACAAACCTATGGTTTTTGTGATTTTTAAAAATATATTTTTTAATATATTAGATATAGCTAAGCATTATTATCCTTTCTTATAAATGTTGACATTTATTGTTATCTGCCTGTGATTTCTAAGAATTTATCATTTATAGTTTTATCAAGCATCATGACTATTTAGTAATTTTCTATTAATGAAAAGGAATTAGATATCCCTCAGTTTAGCATGCTGTATTCTCTGATAGGAAAATTGATGAAATATTCCTTTTCAAAACAGATTCTGGCAAATCAAGAGCTTCTCTTTAATAGATTTTTAATTTTGTGTGTTTTAGAAATTTATATGAAAAGATGGATTTTTACTCTTGACTGACTCGGCTCAAAGGAGGATGTAATGTTAAATACAGTGTGAGGAACCATCTAATTGGATCTTAAAAGTTAAATCTTGCTGCAGAGGAGACAACTCTGCGATACTTTGAAAACTATATGTGAATAAATGTGCAACTTTATTTTATAACAGAGTGATGGCCTTCGGGCCATGAGGTAACAAAATTTGATATCCTTGAGACTTTGAGGAAAGACTGAAGGGCAAAGTGGTGAATTTGTTTTTAATATAAATCCACATGCATATATAGTAGCTCTCAGATGGATTTGCAGAAAATCTTGTTCTCAGATGAATAAAAGTGTGCCAACTCGTTTGAATAAAAAAAAATCAGAGAGCAATATCTGTGGTTTAAGCTAGAACAGGTTATTTCATCAACAAACTCAAAGATGGCTCACAGGGTCTTTGGAAGAATCACGCTTTATATTGATATATATTCTAAGAAAGGATTTCGATTGCCTGTTGCATCAAGGACAAGATTGACTGAGATTGAGATCTAATCTCCTGACTTCTGGAGAATGGACCAAACAGATGACGTGGCCAGACTGAAACATTCATAATGAATCTGAGAGGGAGGAAATCTGAGAGGGAGGCTGCCTTAACCTGACCACTGTGTAGGTGTGACCTTGAACAAATTGCTCCATTTCTCTGGACTTTGTTTTCCTCATAAGTAAGGTGGAGGCAGCTACATCCTAGGGCCATCATGTGAATTAAATGGGATAATGTCTTTTCAAGCAGTTATTCAAGTGCAACTTCTCATTATTATAGGTATAATAGGCATTTGAAAACAATAATCGATTGAGAACTGAACTCTGTGGCAAGCACTTAAAAAAAAAGATTTATTTATTTATTTGAGAGAGAGAGAGGATGTGTGTGAGTGAGTGGGGGGGACAGGCAGAGGGAGGGGAAAAGACAGAGAGCCAGAATCTCAAGCAGACTCACTGCTAAGCTCAGAGCCCAAAGTGAGGCTTGATCCCAGGGCCCTATAATAATGACCTAAGCTGAGATCAAGAGTCAGATCCTTAACCAACTGAGCCACCCAGAAGCCCCTGTGCCAAGCACTTTTTAAATGCCTTATATCTATAGATTCATGCAACCCTCACATCAACCCTAAAAGGAAGGCATGATATATATATTTTTTTAATTTTTACAAATACAGGACAGAAACTCAAATGCAGAAAGTTTCAGTGACTTGCCTAAGGTCACACAGCTACTAAATAGTGAGCCTAGGATATGAACCAGGCAGCATTTTTAAACATCATACTATTACTACCCAAATATGTTCAAGCAAATATAACTTTAGAGTCATAACACAAATCTAGTATAGTTTAATGTATACTTATTACTTTTATACCAAAAACTAAAATTACTTTCTTAAAAATTAGTTTAAGAATACTAATAAACCTAGTCCATATAAATTTAGAAGACAGGGTTATTTCCTGGGTTTTGTAGTCATCCTTAACAAGATGACTTCATGAAATTACATAATTCTTTTTTTTAAAAGACTATTTGATATTCATTCCCATAGGTCACATAACATGATTATTGTAGTGTTTGAATCAAATAAATTATCTTTGACTTAACTTCCAGTGATTCTAAAGACAGGTAACTTCATGACTCTAATAAATACATCATTTAAAAGCCAGGAAGAGTCAGCACACTGCTATTTTATAATTAAAAGTGTTTGTCATGACTCAATCACAAGGTCTTCAACCACTTCTTAAGTGTATTAATCACCATTAGCAGGTAAGTCTATACCCTAAAATTTAGGCCTCAAAGTGCACTCCATATCAAATTCTGGACTCACATTTACAGTAAGTCTCCTGGTAAAAGAAAAGATTACCATTTTAAAGCAAGCATTGACACTCTGAGTCTGATTTAGGGCTCTGACTCTATGATAATCTGCATATGAATATTGAGTCCTTTCTTCCTCAGAGACAGGTGAATGATTCAGCTAAGTCCCTAAAATATACACTGTCTAAAAGGGCAGGCACTAGCCACCTGTGCCTATCGAGCACTGAAAATATGACTAGCCAGAAATGAGATATAGTCTAAGAATAAAATGCACAACAGATACAATGAACTTAGTGCCAAAAAAAAAAAAAACGTAAAATACCTCATTAATATTTTTTATAATGAGTACATGTTAAAATGATGATTATTTGATATATTTGGCTAAATACACTATGTTATTAAAATTAGTTTCACATGTTTAACTATGAATGTGGAAACTAGAAAATTATAAGTTATGCATGTGATTTTCATTGGATTTCTATTGGGCATTGCTACTCTAAGAAAACTGATAGAAAGTTTATGATGTTTGTTTGGAAGATGGAGAACTGAAGTCTTCAAGTTAGTGGTGTGGGAAGTATACTCCCAGCCAGAGAAATAGAGTCAAAACTTGGGCTGAGAAGAAAGAGTCCTTTGGAGTAGGTCTGCAATTTCAGTAGAGCCTTTGACCCCACAAAAAAGGGAAGGCTTCCTACTTGTGTAGAGTCCAGGAATTTGAGTTCCCTGGAGAGTGTTCCAGGGTTGAGACTTTGCATTGCCCAACTGCACAGTAGTCTCACAGTCAAAACCATTACTGCCGGGAAGTTCTTGAGAAATAGACTCTGAGGCAGAGAGGAGCATACAGGAAGTTTATTGGTGAATGCCCTTAAAATTAACACCTGCAGAGTAAAGAAAGAAACAAGATTAGGAAGAGTGAGAAATTCGGCTTCTTCCGCTAACCCCATGAGGATCTCTGAAGCTGGGACGGCCCTTTAGGTTTCAAGTTCAAGCAAAGACAGTGGGAATTTATGTACCTCCATCAGCCAGTCATTGGATAGGTTGTCCCTGGAAAGCAGTGTGACCTTGGATGAGAGGCTTTCTTCAGTCCAGGGCAATCTTTGTGAGGCTCAATAGGTAAGTACAATCAGCGGGAAGGGAAGGCATAGGTCCTTCAGTCCGGAAGAGGTCTGGGCAACAGTAGCAGTATCAACTACAGTTCATTCTTTGCTATGTGTGTTCTACTTCTTTGTATAAGTTTGGAGCAGGACCTTCAAGGATTCCAGGGGGTTTCCTGGAGGAAAATTATAGACCTCATCACTGTAGCTGGTCTCAAGGTCACACCTGATACCCAGTTTCTATCTTCTACTTTCCATTCTGGACTACATTAACCCTCAAATATAACCTCCATTCTTCTAGATGGACCACCTGATGATATGAGGCCATGGGTTCTATACCTTCTTCAGGCTCTGGCTGTCAAACATGTCCATTTACTAACACAAATTGTCAGAGTTTTTCTTTTCTTTTCTTTTCTTTTTTTATTTATTTATCAGAGAGAGAGAGGGGGAGAGAGCAAGCACAGGCAGACAGAATGGCAGGCAGAGGCAGAGGGAGAAGCAGGCTCCCCGCTGAGCAAGGAGCCCAATGTGGGACTCGATCCCAGGACGCTGGGATCATGACCCGAGCCGAAGGCAGCTGCTTAACCAACTGAGCCACCCAGGCGTCCCTGTCAGAGTTTTTCTGAAAGTGGATTACCTGAATGCCTGGCATATGCCACTTAGTTTGTTCAGGGTACTATAGCAAAAAATATTGTAGACTGGGATTGTGCCTTAAACAACAACATATATTTCTCAGTCTGGAGACTGGGAAGCCCAATGTCAGGATGGTAACAGATTTAGTGCCTGGTGAGGCTCTGCCTCCTGGTTCATACATGGATGCTGTCTTCCCTATGTCCTCAGTATGGTGGAAGGGGTGAGGGACCTCTCTAAGGTCTTCTTTATAAGGGCACTAATACCATTCATGAGGGCTCCACCTTCATGATCTAATTACCTCTCAAAGGCCCCACATCCAGACACCGTCACACTGGGGATTAGAGTTCAACATGTGAATTTGAGTTGTACACAGATATCCAGTCCATTGCAATCTCCCTGTAGTAGTAGCTCTACCTCCTGTGACAGAGGACCGTGGACAATCATGGACAACCACATCTATTAGGATGGTGAATACTTTCCTTGTCTGCTGGTCCCTTGCCATAAGAAATTCAAAGTGCCCAGGCAGCTACCATAGGTTAAATTTTAATGGGATGATGAAATGACTGTGGCAGAAACATCCCTTTGGGAACAAAGATCTTTAAAACCACAGACCCTAGAGTTTCAGAAGCAAAAAGCACACATTCCTCAAAGGGGTAATTAGGAATGTTGGTAAAGTTACCACTTCTGCTTCTCCTTGGTTTTCACCTATGTATTCTGCTTATGAGGGATCTGTAACAATATTATGCTCATTGATTTGGGGTATATGCTATATCTGAAAGATGTTATTATATCTCACAGGCAAATATACCTGAGTTTGCACCTCCATTGTGTTTAAACAGGCTTTTTTGTCACTCTGCCCAGTGGGCATCTTCTGAGTGATGTGGCATGGATATCCTATAGGACCGGTAGATCCTACAGTCGGGTACCGTACTGATGGTTCTGCTTTGCTTTAAAGTGGGTCCCTTGGATTGGCATAATAAATTAAATGACTATCTTGAATCCAACACGGTAAACTCTCAGAAAGTGATGTTACCTGAGGCCTGCAGGCAAGAAAGCAAGTACATATTCAGAATATATCTCCGTTACTGTCAGGATAAATCACTGCCTCTTCCAGGAAGAAAGGAGTAGTCTTGGGCAACTTGCAGCAGGTGGTTAGCTGATCTCCTGAAAGAATGCCGTGATATTGAGGACCAAAATTTAGTCTTTGTTTCTGATGGGTTGATATTTGGTTTGGTAGCACCAAGAGCTAGACCAGCTTAAATGAGAGGGAGCCCCTGCTGTTAATCCCATGTATAGTCTCTATCCCTTACACCAAAGTTACTCCCTTTATGTATCTTTTATGTCACCACTAACATTCCCAGTGATGGAAACTGGCTGAGGCATTTGGTTTTGTTGTCCCTTTCAGGATAGATGCTTTCTGGTGGGTGTTAAAATGCAGTTCAAAGATTTTCAGACATTATCCCCATGTAGCTCCAGGTACATGCTACTACTCCACGTATCCTTGTCTGTGATCCGATCTCTCTCTCTCTCGGCCCCTGTTTCTCCAGGTTATTCATCACCACCCACCAATCTGTATCTATTCCAACCTGAAGCTACAACTAGTTTAATACAAACTAGATGAAAGGGTGTAGTGGTCATAACTGGGGAAAAAAAAAAAAAACTGCCCCTACCAAGGGATTGTGGCATCAGCAGGTGTAACTTTCTCCACCAAAAACCAATTCCAAGAGAGCTGATAGTTGGGGACTGTCCCCAGCAGCCCTCTAAGTAGCTAAGGGACTATGTCCTTCAGTGCTGAGGAGGCACCTGGGCTGAGTATAGCATCCAATATAAGCTATTTTATCTTTGCATAATCCAAGGCTGTGAATCAGCATTGCAATCATCTCAAGTTGAAGATGAACATGGAAATCAACTGTAGTGGAAAATTGGGAAATGAAAGAATATTTAGTACCCTGTAAGCTATTTGCATCCCTACTCATTTCCTTTTTTTAAAAAAATTACATTTAAATGTATTTTTTACTTTCTGAATATGTCAGATAGGAGTGACTGCCTAGCTCTGAATTACTGAAGGAAGCACAGAGGGTCAGGGCTAAAGGCAGGTAGAGGACAAAGTGGGCAGGTCTAACACATAAGCAGCAAAAGGAAGACATCTGGGGCATGTTTGGGGGCTACAGACTAGATGGATCATTGCAAGTGGTCATTATGTTCATGTGGACACCACCAGGTGTCTTTGGATCATCTGCACAGACTCTAGGACGAGGCACAGACTTCATGGAGATCTATGAGGCCTCTCAGGTTCCTGCTAGTAAGTTCTTACTAGCTAGTAAGTTCTGCCTACAGTGAGTTATTTAGCCAGAATGCGTTCTTGTAGCTGCAGAGAAACTTCTGTCAACTCCCTGGGAGGAACTTATGCAGTGAATGAATCTGGCTGGATTTTATCAAGGTTTCCGTCAAAATAGAAATCACGATTATTGTTTAACAAATCAAGCGCTCTGAAGTTTGAGAAATTGACATGCATTTATTTTAATTTCTTTTACTGCTTATTTAAAGCAGAGGATTATTACTATAACATCTTTTAGCAAAATAGCTTGACAGACAAATTTACTGAAGCTGAATATTATTTCAGTAGAGTCATTAAATTTCTTGTGATACCACAGTGAGCTAAGAAGATACCTACTGTCCTTTCTGGAATCCCTAATTCAGTAGGTTCTTTATATGAATCACAGCAACGATTTCTTAGAGCTCTTCTAGTCTGAAATATTCAATATATGTTTTACCTTAAAGCAAAAGTTTTGGTAAGGTATGCAAAATTCTTACTAGTCTATTTGTAATAGAAGTCTCAGAAGGGATTTAATTAAAGTTTAAAGGCAATGAGTTGAAATAACACAATTGAATAGGATTTTTCTCTAAGAATTCTTAGGATGATCTTTTAAATTTTAGTAACTCTGAAAGTAAAAGACTTCTAAAATAAGCCCAGTATTTTAAAAATATTAAAAAGCCACCATTTTCTTTATATATCATTGAAAAACCCTGTCATGCAAATTCTGGTTATGAAAATGATTCAAGCTTACAGTATTTCCTACTGTAACAGCAGAGCCACCGATTGTGTTTAATCTTGTTGACACCATACCCTCAGTTTTCACCTGATCAAGCAAGACACTGTCCTCCAGGAAATAGCCACAGTTTACACTAAACTATGAAAGTCTGAAATTGCTACCACACAGCATATGTTTCCTTCAGTTTCCTTAGAAGAACCTTCCACTGATAAGAGGCAATCAGGCGGTCCTCCTGGGAAAAATCTGAGTTAATAGAAAAGTGATGAAAGAAGATCTCAGTAAACATTTGAGCTAGACTCCTCCATGGCTCCCCCATTCCTTAATATTTCGAATCATTTTATGATACTTGAAACAGACACTCAGAGTAAAAAAAATAACCAAAGACAAAAACCATGAATAAAATATTTAAAAAATTATTTTATCCCTGGGCAACGAACCCTGTGAATCAGATACAGGATGTTAGTGCATGCTCTTTTATATATGATATATTAAGTACCTAAATATAATTTGACATATGAAATCATATGAGTACTGTTTGGCAATATTTTTTGGCTATCACGTATCATTAAAATATATTTAATGCCAATAAATATATTTCAAAAATATGGTTTTTATTGTTTGTTTTAGTTTATTATATAAATGTAATATATATTAATAAACCAATCCTGTATTATTGATTACTTAAGCTGTTCTCAATTTTCACCATTATAAAATGCTGTGAGATTAAATATTGATGCTAATTCTTAATTGTTCCACCATCATAAATTCCCAGAATTAGAATTTCTGCATGCATATTTTAAGGCTTTTGATAGTTTTTAAGTTCTTTACTGTTCTTAAGCACAGTTCTAATAAATTTGGTCTCACTCCTGGAATAATAGCAGAAATTAATTATGTGAACACACGCCTGACATCCTTGGGGTTGTTTTGCTTCCCTTAAAACACACCTGAAATTTTATGAACTGATAATAAACAATCTGATTTTAAAAATGGACAGAGGGCCTAAATAGATATTTTTTCAAAGAAGACATACAGACATACAGACAACAAACACTGATTATAAGGGAAATGAAAATCAAAACCACAATGAGATATTGTCTTCTACCAGTTAGAATGACTAATATCAAAATGACAAGAAATAACAAGTGTTGGTAAGGATGTAGAGAAAAAGGGATCCTAGTGCACTGCTGGTGGAGATGTAAGATGGTACAACCAGTGTGGAAGACCCTGGAAGTCCCTCAAAATATTAAAAATAGAAATACCGTATGATCCAATAATTTCACTATTGGGTATTTACCCAAAGAAAATAAAAACACTAATTTGAAAAGATATTTGCTCCTGTAATGCTGATTACTGCAGCATTATTTATAATGTCCAAGATATGGAAGCTACCTACTTGTGTCCATTAATAGACAGATAAGGAAAATGTGGGGTATTTGTTTGTGTGAGCATATACATACACACACACATATATAACATACATATAGTGGAATACTACACAGCCATAAAGAGGATGAGGTTGTGTCACTTGAGACAACATTGATGACCTTATGCTAAATGAAGTAAGTCAGACTGAGAAATACCATATACAAAAGGCAGAACATAAGGAATACAGTCCATGATATTGTAATAGTGATGTAATGGGACAGATGGTGGCTAAACTTGTGGTGAATATAGCATAATGTAAACCTGTCATATAAATAAATTGTACACCTGAAACCAATGTAACATTGTGTGTCAATATACAGAAAGAGAGAAAGGAAAAGAATATCAGTAACAATAAGTTAGATGGGGGAGCGTTTTTGAAGTATAGCAAAGAAGAAAAAAAAAGTTGAGTATCATTGAAACATAGCATAAAAATTGATATTACAGAGAAATTAAGAAGGTGCATCAGAAGCATCTAGATTAACCTTGAGCATCAAAAGAATGAATCTCAGAAGAAATTATATCTACGATGATCTCTGAAAGATAAAGATAAGTGGGATTAGTTAGTTGGAAGTGGGCACAGGCAGGTGGGGGATATCGGGAGTATCCCAGCCAGAATTAGCAGCAACTGCTAAATGTTGAAAATGAGAGTAGTATATTTAAGAAATGAAAATAATTCACCATAGTAGGACTGTTGAGTTCAAAAGTATCTTGGTGAGAGAGAAAGGAGGTTAGAAAGATAAGACTGGGATAGAGACATGTAGGAATTGTAAACTATCTTAAGTAGATTTTACTGTAGAGTCATGAGAAATCATTGATTGGTATTGTACAAGGGAACGGCACGATCATATTTGAAATTTACAAGGATCGCTTGGACTACGTTGTGCTAAATGGATTGGAACAGGGCCAAGTTGGAAGCAGGAGGGAAAATTACAGTGAGGCTACAAGAAATGATGACAGCATGACATGTGGTGATGCCAGTGGGGAAGAAGGACTGCGGCTGGTTTATCTACTGATGACAAGATGTTGTGATTGCTGGAATGGAGAGTGTGGGATGAGAAAGAGCAAAGAATGGGCCCCAGAAATCGGATCTGAGCATCTGGGATGCCACTCACTGAAATAGGGAACACTTTCTAGCGAAGCACCTGTAGAGAGGAAGGCTATGTGTGTTGCGTTTAGTTTGGACAGGTTGAGATGGAGATAGACGCAGGATGACAGCTTTTTCTAAGTTCCAGGGGGAAAAAAAATGAATAGGCAGAGATACAGACTGGGACATTAGTGTTAATAATATATATAGTAATCAAAAACAATTCAGAGGATAATCACCCAGAGAGAATGTAAAGACTGGGAAAAGAATACAGGTTAGGTTAGAACCTCCAAAGATACTAATATATAAAAGGCAGAAGATTACAGCAAAGAAGTCTGAAATGAAGCAACCAAAAAACCAGACACAAACAACAACAAAAAACAAAACCAAGAAGAGTTCAGGTCAGATAAATCAAGGAAGAATATTATCATGCCCATTTGATAAAACTTGTGGAGAAGATCAGAAATCTCCATAAATGTATTTTTTAAAGTTAATCTGTTGAACATTTAAAACTAAAGATACAAAGGTCCTCATTCCTTAACTATAATTAACTCTTCTACAATATGAAGAATATCCTGCAACTAATAAAGTCAAGGGCAATTGATGAAACATTTATGATCTTTGACATCCTTGATGAAAAGGGGAGTATACAAACTAGGGAGAAGTAGATAATTGGGCTCAAATGAGTCACTTGAATGTTCAGTAAGCAAATTCCATGAGGGCAAAAATGATCTGAGTCATAAACAGTAAGTCTCTGAATCGGAAACAGTAAGTCTCTGAATCGGGAACAGTAAATCAATTTGGCATATGGGTGACTGTGAATTTAAGAAAACCCTCAGAGTAAAGATTCTCTACTTTCATAAATGTAACTTTTTACTTGGTATTTCTGTCACCAAAAAAGCACTAGACAGATTTTATAGAAATGTTAAAGGATGTGTTTGGACCCATTTGACTTAAAATATAAAGTACGCAGAAGAGAGCAAGTTCATGTGGGAAAGGGGCCCCAGCCAGGGGCTGGCAGTCCGCTCCCCAGGGCAGACACTGTCAGTCATGGACTGCTGACCCAGCTGTGACTCACGGGCCATGCCCAACCCTGACAGCAGAGGTCCAACTGGAGAGACAGGAACGATTGATTAATTTATTAATTAATGGTTCATAAATCTCCTGAGCAATGCTGGGCAATGAGGACTTAAAGTTCTGCGAGGCTAAAGTTATTATTCTTTGTACATGATGCAGTGCAAATAAGATATGTACCGCCTTTCTAAAGAAAATGATAAAGATGGGTGTTGTTAATTATTAGCTCTTGGTGGGCTGTCCTCTACTGCCTGAAAAACAGAGGTGTAGAAAGACTTTCTCTTCTCTACACATTGACTGAAGATTATTGGCATGAAAAGGTAATTTTTATCAACTTTCCATTGAAATTTCTCATTCACTTCTCCTTAGGGGAACTTTTCACTGACTGCTCCATTCAGCAGTACCTTGGTCACTGTTTCTTTGTCTGTAATGAAAATCCACCTAGGGAATCCATATGTTCATCTTCTTCAGCCGCGTAAGACCCATGCCTAACCTCTGAAAGTCCTATTGATGCTTTCTCCTGTATCTGTGTTTATTTTTTCCCCTTCTGCAAAGTCATCAATTTTTTCTCATCGTAAGTTTTAAGTAAACCTGAGAACAGTGACTAAATTAATGGTGTATCACCAGGTGTGTGTTTGCCTTGGCCACTTTCCCAAGTCAGCAAAATAAATATTCTTTTTATGACACAGAATCTTCTACACCAGAGTGTAAGTTGAACAAATAACCCAATAACTTGGTCATGTATGTGCTAGTGGTAGCTCATTAATATATGTGTTTCATTTCACAAAGCTATGTTAAAATTTGCTTTGCTCAACCTGGGCCATATTTGGTGTGTTCTGTTAGGACTTTTGGTTTGCTGTTTCTCCCTTCCTACAGCATTTTGTTTTGTCTCATACAACTTTATTCTTTTTCAGAGTTGTTTTGGATATTTTAGGTTTGTTATTTCTCCATCAATTTTGGAAGCATTTCATCAGTTATTTTAAAAGATTTTATTTATTTATTTGACAGAGAGAGATAGGAATTGTGAGAGTGAGAGCGCTAGAGCAAGCATGAAAGCGGTGAGGGGCAGGGGCAGAAACAGACTCACCTGCTAAACAGGGATCCTGATGTGGGGGGGCTTGATCCTAGGACTCCAGGATCATGATCTGAGTCAAAGGCAGATCTTTAACCATCTGAGCCACCCAGGAGCCCCCAGTTCCTCAATTTCTTAAAAAAAAAAAAAGAAAAAAAAGCCTTTTGGGATTTTGATCAGCATTGAACAGACTCAGTAGATCTATTTGGCATGAATTACAATCCAAACAATATTGAGTCTCTAGTTCATGAATACAGTATCTCTTCATTTATGAGCTCTTTGAAAATTTTCATCATTGTTTTAGTAGTTTTGGGCAGGTAAATTTTACACATATGTTGATAGCTTTATCCCTGCATAGTTGACATTTTTTGATGCTATTATAAATGGTACCTATTTAAGATTCATTTTTAAATTGTTCATTGCTATCATATAAAGATACAATTGATGTTTGAATTCTTGTATCCTGTGATCTTGCTAATTCACATATTAATTCTTGCCATTCACCTATTAATTCTAATAGCTTTTTTGTAGATATTTTGTAATTTCCTGTATAGATAGTCATGTTTTCTGAGGACAAAGAATGTTTTATACATTCTTTTCCAATTTATCCATTTTTTAATTTCTTTTTCTGGCCTATTGAACAATATCAGCAACATGCTGACCAGGAGTGGTGAGAGCATATGTCCTTGGTTCCTAATTTAAGGGAGAAAGCATGTAATCTTTCAACATTAAGTATTATGTTAGCTGAAGTTTTTGTTTGTTTCTACAGATATCTCTCATTAGTTTGCTGAGAGATTTTTTGGAGGTTATTTTTCAAAATCAGGAGTGGGTGTTAAATTTTGTCAAATGCTTTTCTTGCAACTCTTGAGATAATCATATGTTTTTTCTTACACGGTATGTTAATATGGTGAATTGATTTTCAGATGTTGAGATAGTCTTACATTCTTAGAATAAACCTCCTTTGGTTGTGATGTATTATCATTTTTATGTTTGCTTGAGTCAATCTCTTTATAGTTTAATGAGGATTTTGTGTCTATATTTCTGAAAACTATTGGTCTTTAATTTTCTTTTGAAGTTTCTGTGTTTTTCAACTGAGAGAATGCATTGAGAAGTACATTTTCCTTTTGTGTTTTTTTTTAATAGTTTGTGTACAATTAATTTTATTTCTTCTTTAAATGTATTCACTTTGTTTTATTTCTTTTTGAAATTTACTCACCAGTGAATCCTCCCTAACATGGAATTACATTTTTAGAAATACTTTAAACCACAAATTCAACTGATTTAATACAAGTCGAGCTATTCAGCTTTACTAACTTTTTTTTTTTTTTTTAAATAGAGAGAGAGTGTGTGCATGAAAGCAGAGGGTGGTGGCCTGGGGAGGGAGAGGGAGAGAGAGAACATCCCAAGCAGACTCCTTGCTGACCATGGAGTCTAACAAGGGCCTCAGATCTTAGGACCCTGCGATCATTACCTGAGCCAAAATCAAGAGTTTTGATTGCTCAATTGACTGAGCCACCGAGGTGCCTCGATTGTTCTTTTCCGCCTCAATGATTTAACTCATTATGAATTCAACCTCTTTATCTTTGATAATATTCTTTTCTCTGAAATCTGCTTTTTTAAACTTTTTCTGATATTAATATACCTATTCCAGGTCTTTTTTGACTAGTTTTAGTTTTAGTTCTGTATTTTTCTAACATTTCCTTTTAAACATATCATGTATCTTTTCCCACAATCTATATTACTGCCTTTGTGGCCTTTATATCTAAAGTGGATCTCTTAACGTTTTTTATCCCACCTTATAATCTTATCTTATAATCTATTTCAACTCATCTCACATGTTTTTTCCTATTGTTTTGCTTATTTTCTATCCCTTGCCTTATTTTGGATTGATTATATTTTATTATCCTACCTTATCTCCATTTGCTTTTTAGCTGTCCTTTTTTTTTTTTTTTTTTATAGTACTAGTGGTTGCTCTGGAGTTTCTAATATACATCTTTACCTTCATATTCTAACTTGAGGTGCTACTATGTATGTATATTAGTATGTATATTATATGCTATACCAAATATTGTATTCCTTTAAGTATAGTAGTCTCTATACGGGGATACAATTAATTTTCTTATAATCCGTTTAGATGCTTTGGGTTGCTTCTAAGCTTTGTTACAGCAGTATCAGACAGAAAAGTCTTTAATTTATAGTTAATTTATCCCCATTACCGAGGGAATTCCCTCTGAGTCCTCTGCCTAATGCCCTCTTAATTAGCAAAGTTTTCTACTCTGGCTTTATGAGTTCTCAGAATTGTTACAGTACTCTCCTTTGGTGGTTGTTTCTTCATCTGGTATAATTTCTGTGCATGCAAGTGCAGAACTATACTCAGCAGGCATCCAAGGATACCCTTCTACAGCTCTCCAGAATTCTCTTCCTTTGTAAGATCCTCTTCTAATAGTCTGCCCTGAACACCAAAACTTGCTCTTCAACTCAGCAAAACCACTAGAGTTCATTTTGTCTTGACTCCTTACATCGTAGCTTTGACACTCTCTAGGCATTGATCTGGGGCTCTCTTAAAGTGTCCTTCTTTTTCTTTTCTGAAAGATGATTGTCCTTGCTACCTGCTGTTCAAGTCTGAAACTTTTTTTAAAAACTTGTATTTGTATGGTTTCCAGTTATTTTTGGTGGAGGGTTAATGTAGTTTTTTCATTGTTATTAAAGTGGAAATCCTTTTTCAATTAGTATAGGCACATTAAAGGATTATTTGTTTTACATAATACTATTTCATATAGGTATATAATAAGCTAACAACTGTCAAAACTTCTTCTAAGCTTTAGTAACTTATCTTTATAGTCTCTTGTGTTATCTATTGCAAAAATTAAATTGAATGTTAACATTGTCAGTTTTGTTCTGTCCTTTCCAAATCTTTTATCTGTTTTTTATTTTATTAATCTTTATATAGATTAGACAATTCTTACTGAGTCAGGAAACAACATTTAAAATGTGCTTTAAAACAAAAGGAAATTAGAAAAAAAGTTGTACACATGTTAAAGCTTTTGGAAGTTTATATTTTCTTGTTATTTTTTGTTTTGTTTTTTTTTGCCTTGTTCTGAAAATCAAATATATCTTATAGTAAGACAGTGTGCTGTCAATCTTAAAAATTAAGCAACAAAGGCTATTGAGCTGCAAGTGAGTTTATTTGAGAATAAATTTGAGAATAGCTATTCTCAAATAGCTAAGAAATTGCAATTGAGGACATTCATACTATGGCAAACCATAGACAAGTCTGGAGAACAAAAGAGGGGAGCATCCTTTTATAGAGGAAAGGAGGAAGCTGGAAGAAGTTGTTTTGAACAAAAGTTTGTGGGAGGAAAATGAGAGTTCAAAGTGGTGGTGGCTACTCATGGGCTACCATAGAGGGCAATTTGAGATTGCTGGGCCTCAAGAAGACCTTCCTTCTTCCTCCTAGACTGTATAAGTGGTGACAGGTGGTAGGGTGCAAGAGCTCCCTCTTCAAGGCTTCCTGACTCCTTTTGAGTGAGGTTCTCTTTTTCCATTTTCACATTTTCCCTTTTAGATAAAGATTGTTTCTTGAAAGCATCACTGGTGAGCAGTTCATCTTTTTGTATTTAGTGGAAATCTTTAAAAAAAAAAAAAAAGACCAAGAGTCAGTTAGATTTTCTCCTAACCTGGGATTTAAATATAAAATAAGTTATCCTAAGTTCCAGAGGTTACCCCATTAGTGGTGGCCTAGGAGATAGGTATGGTGGCAGTCTTTCCAGGCTAATGCCAAAGTAAAGAAAGAAGTGGAAGATGAAAGGTTTTATGTTAATTAAGGTAAGAAGTCTTTTTTTTTTTTCCCAAGATTTATTTATTTCACAGAGAGAAAGGGACATTGAGGGAAGGAATCAGGCAGGAGGAGTAGGAGAGGGAGAAACAGGCTTCCCGCAGTGCAGGGAATCCAATATGGGGTTTAATCCCAGGACCCTGGGATCATGACTTGAGCTGAAGGCAGATGCCTAAGCAACTGAGGCACCCAGGCACCCCAAAAGTAGAAGACTTGATCATATCTCGGGCATGAGACAGAAGAAAAACATGAAATAATAGAATGAGTTCTTGGGAAATTTAAGAGTTTTTGCTTTATATACAACCTTATTCTAGCATGGAAAACGTAAGTTTTATCAAAATCTTCAAGTAGTCAGTGTATGATATCATCCCATTGGTTCTGTAGCAATCCAAGAATTAAGGAAAATTCATTACTACAAGTAGTTCTTGCTGGTTTCATGTTCTCCACAAGAGTCATTAGTGAAAGCTGGCTTTAAACTGCATATAAGTCACCTCTAATAGTAATTTAATGACATATCTCACCATGACATAACACTTGAGGTTTGTTTTCTTTTTAAATATGAACATGAATCATGTCACTAGGCAACTAAAAAATTAAGCTTCAGAGAATAAACATCCTTTTGAAAATAAATTTAATTTCATTTTAAGCTAGAGACAGAAGATGCTGTTTGATCAAGATAACAAAAGCTGTTGTGTATTCTTTGAATAATTTCACTTGTGGGTATTAACAATTTGAATAGTATTTGAAAATATCATTGTCATATTTAAATTTTTTAATTTACTGACAGACCTACAGACAAGTCTTTATAATTATTTTTCTTCTTAAATTCCAGCTTCCCTCTTTGTATAATCTGCTGATAATTCATATGAAGAGTCAATCCAATTTGTATACATTATTCTTTATATATACACCATGACATCTGTGTTATCTATTGTAGCTTTTGCCTTTTGAATTTAAGACAATTCAAATGATTTTATATTGGAATAAGTGATGCTTTATTACTTTGATGAGACAAGGTTATAGAAATTAGTTGTTGAAATTTTTATTTTAAGGATTTTAAAGAGGATGGAGACTAATATTCTTTGTCTTCAATAAGGAATGTCTGAGCAGAAACTTAGAAAATTGAGATCAACAAATGGGAGAACTTCCTAACCAAAAGAAGTTTGATAATGAATTTCGTTTGGGTTTCAGCAGGTGTTTGTTGGTATTTAAGTATTTACCTGGCTTAGATGAAAATCTCAATTTAAGATCTCAAAGGCAGAGCTAGCACATTTAAATTTGTGTGAATAATTACATAAATAAATGTAAGTGTAAATTTGAAACTTATCCAATATCATTGAAATATTTAAGAAATATATATTTTAATTTCAGTATAGAGATGGGCTTTGGAAATTATCTATACGATAAAATACAGAGAGTTCAAAGTATGAAAATCATCGAAGACGTTATAAACCTCTCAGGTTTAGATAAGGAAAGTGAAGTTCAGAACTCTGAGAAACTTGTCCCAAATGACTTATCTGGTTTTACGCAAAATTCACCTTAAAATTGAACATTGTATTTTCTATCATTATTCCACATTTAAAGAGAAGAGTGGACCCAGATAAAGTGATAGCTTTTAGCCCCCAAATCAGTTTCATAAACTTGCTCTCCTTTATTGGATTTTGAATGAGTAATACACCTCCAGGTGCTGTCACACTGGAAGTTACACTGGGAGTCCAGTGATACAATCAAACAATTGTGTGATTTAAAATGAAAGCCTACTTCTGAAGACCAATCTCAGTCTGAATTTAATCTTAGGGATTTGATGGAATAAATCTATGAATGACCTTGGATATTCAAATATTAGAGTTAGAAAACAATATTTCTGGTACCTGTTGGGAACTTTCCTACAGACAGAAATCATGGTCTTTCAGTCCTCTTTGTATGCCTTGGTTTTTATTTTAATTGTTTGTTTTTGAACATCGATTGTCCAGTAAAAAGAGATATTGGGTGTAATCTCCTTCAAGAAACACAGGGCTCAAACCTTTTGGAAACACTAGTGGTTCAGAAGATGACAGTTTCATGAACTGACTTGAAGGAGGGGGCACAGCTGTTAGCATGATGTTAACTCTGTTTAACATAAGTGATATACTGGGTTAAACAGAAGGCTGATGATCATTTTAGTTTCTATGTGAATCCTTTATCAGGCACAGGCAAGTTGTTTAATTTGACAGTGGTTGAGCAATCTGTGACTCATAGCTCCACAGACAAGAGAGGATGTAATTTTCTGGTCTTCATTATTGAGATCAATAAGCAAATTGTATAGAAGGCCATGCATGTCTGAAATAATGAAACAGAGTTGCCAGACCCACTTTCCTTATTCCTTTTCTCTTTACTTTACAAAACACCCCAAGAAAGCTGGGATTTGAAAATAAATAAATAATTTTTTAAAAATCAGCCCTGCTAGTTATTTATTTTTAGTGAAGCACACTGCACATCATTTGAGGTGTGTGAAAGAAAAGTGCATAATAAGAAGCCATTACTTTTCTAAGCTTGAAAACAATGAATACAGAAAGCAATGCAGAAAATGTGTAAGATGTGATGGCATGTGTGTCTGTAGGGGGTGAGTGCTGGGGATGTGAGGGAGCAAAGGAAGCCAGATATTTTATTGAAATGTGGCATAAACTAGGGGCTGAATTATTATGCTTAAATCCTCTCTTCCAAACCCAAGTCACCATATGCTGACTATATTCCACTTTTTTGCTTCATAAATTATGCAGCAAAAATGCTTTGTACATAAATCATATTTTGTTAAACTCAGCCGTGAGTGGGTACATGTAAATTATTTTAAGTCCAATCTTAGCTCCCCCCGCCCAGAATGAATTCTTTATTTTTGCCACAATCTATTTCTTAGTGCTTTGGTTTCATTTTCATGGAGTTTGCCAGTTACCTAACACACTTTTGAGAGCAATTCTTAAGGAAATAAGAAGTATTCTTGGGAGGCTGGGTGGCTCAGTGGGTTAAGCCTCTACCTTTGGCTCAGGTCATGATCTCAGGGTCCTGGGATCAAGCACCCCATCGGGCTCTCTGCTCAGCAGAAAGCCTGCTTCCCCCTCTCTTTCTGCCTGCCTCTTTGCCTACTTGTGATCTCTTGTTCTTTGTCAAATAAATAAATTAAATCTTTCAAAAAAAGTGTTCTTCATGAAGGGTGTATTAAACACATCAACTTTCAAATTAAATGAGAAAATATTTAAATATGGATTATATTTCTTTCAAACAATTCATAGATGTTTCATGGGTATGGGATTTCAAAGTGATTATTAAGACCATTTGTTTTAAACACAGTGTTTTGTTTAAGACTACCTGTTCATACAGCAAAATGTGAGTCTGCCCAAATGCACATCTATGGGGTCAATAGTACAATCCTAGGATAATTTTAATATGGTAAAAGTGTGAAGAAAATGGCTCTGTCATACTTTCCAGAGAGGAAAGCAGGCTACCAGGCAATCAAGAGGGAAATGTGAACCCCACTTTCCCCCCGTTTTTCCTTAAAGGATCTAGTGATGAGCACAAAAAAGGAGAACATTGTAAACAAAGCAATATGCATCATATCTGCATTTCAAATTAGAAGAGATGTTTGGCATGACTTAGCTTGACTACATTCTTTTATTGGTAAAGAAACAAAGGACTAAAGAAGAAAAATGATTAATTCCAGGTCACAAAGCATCTCTAGAACTCGGGTGTCCCAATCCTGCCTTTGAGGGAAAGAACAGAGCCCGGGGATTCAGACAGAGGTGGATTTGGGTGTTGGCTGTGTGATCTCAGACACAACTTGTCTAACTTCTCTGGGCCAATCTTTCCTCATCAGTGATTTTAAAAAAATAAACAATAAAGATGATAGTTCCTATATTTTAAGTTTGCTTTGAGGATTAGAAATGTACATAAAATGTCTAAGACAGGCCACAATGTATGTCACATACCCCAGAATCAGTACCTATGACAGCATATAAGCATGATGTAAACTCAGTTGCAGGAAAAGAAATACTTAAAGATGAATTAGCCTTTTTTCCTTGGCTGCTGATTGTACTGGTTATTTTTTAATTGAAGTATATTTGACACACAAATTTATATTAATTTCAGGTATACATTATAGTGATTCAAAAATTCTGTGCTGTGCCCACCACAAGTCAAGCTCCCATCTGTCAGCATATAACACCATCATAATATCACCAACTATATTGGCAGTGCTGTGCTTTTTAGTCATGTGACTTACTCCATAATTGGAAGCCTGTACCTCCCACTCCCCCTCACCCTTTTGGCTTATCCCCTACCTCCCTCCCTCCCCTCTGACAACCATCAGTTTGTTCTCCGTGTTTATGGGTCTGATTGTGCTTTTATTTGTTTGTTCATTTATTTTGTTTTTTTACATCCCAGATAAAAGTGAGATCATACAGTATTTGTCTCTTTCTGTCTGACTCATTTCACTTAGCATAAAGCCCTGTAGGGCTATGCATGTTGTTACAAATGGCACATTTTGCCATTTTACCATTAAAAAAGAAATGTCTTGGGTGCCTGGGTGGCTCAGTGGGTTAAGCCACTGCCTTCGGCTCAGGTCATGATCTCAGGGTCCTGGGATCGAGTCCTGCATCGGGCTCTCTGCTTGGCAGGGAGCCTGCTTCCTCCTCTCTCTCTCTCTCTCTGCCTGCCTCTCTGCCTACTTGTGATTTCTCTCTGTGAAATAAATAAATAAAATCTTAAAAAAAAAAAAAAAGAAATGTTTCAATACGCAGAGGGGGTGCATATATCTTTTCCGATGAGTGTTTTTGTATTCTTTGGGTAAGCACCCAGTCCTTAGCTCCTTATTTTGAAACCATTAATTAAGACTGGCCATTTTCCAGACTCACTGAACAGAGAGGCATACTGAATAACTAAAATTATAATTCATTTTCTAATGTTTTTCCCATGATATTGATTTAGTTTGAATAATTTTTGTCAGAGACTAAAGGGCAAGTCAAGAGACTGAGTCAAGGAAAATAGACAATGCAGTGCAACATTTTGGACTAAAAATGCCCCCGAACTATTTTAAATTTGTAGAAGAATGTGGCAATCCCCAGACCCTCACAGTTACACTATTATATTTCTCTCAGCTGTAATTGTGATGTAAATATAAAGTACCATGAGTCTCAGCTACAGAGTTAAGGAGAGTTTTAAATTTAACTGGAAAATCCATTGTCTATCACTTGAAGGACATTGTACTAATATAGAATTAATATGAAATGTAAGATGTTCTGCCAGAGCTACTGTTCTAGGCACAGGAATCTATCTAATCTGAGGAAGAAGAGTCAAGTCTTGGCTATAGAGATGTTAAACTTCAAAATTCTACTTAGGGGGTCTTTAAGACAAGAATTAGCCATGGAAATGTCACCATAAACAATTCTACTGTACAGCAAAAGAATGATCAACAAAATGAAACAGAAACCTGCAGAAAGAGAGAAAATCTTGTAAACCATTTATCAAATAAGGTTTGATATATAAATAATTTACACAACTCAAGAATAACAACAACAAAAAACCCGATTTAAAAATGTGCAGAGAAACTAAATAGCTATTTTTCCAAAAGATACCCAATGTTGTTCATTGTCAGGAAAATGCAAAGCAAAGGCATAATGAGATACCAATTCACATCTGTTAGAATGGCTACTATCAAGAAGACAAGAGTTAACACATTTGGCAAGAATGTGGAAAAAAGGAATCTATATACTGTTGGTGAGAATGTAAATTGGTTCAACCACTGTAAAAACAATGTAGAGGTTCCTCAAAAAATTACAAATGGAAATAGCATATGATTCAGCATTTCCACTTCTGGGTATATACCCAAAGGAAATGAAAATAAGATATTCAAGGCATATCACCACTCCCATATTTATTGCAGCATTGTTCACAATAGCCAAAAATATGGAAATGATTTTAGAAAAATGGATAAAGATGATGTGATATGTGTGTGTGTTTGTGCACATGTGCATACATGTACACCCACACACACATACAGTGGAATTATTATTTAGCTTTGAGAAAGAAGAAAATCACTCAACGACATTATGCTGAGATAAGACAGACCAAAGAAAGTCAAATACTGTGTGACACCACTTATATGTGAAATCTAAAAAAAAGCCAAACTCATAACAATTGGAGAATTGTTGTTTAAGTGTACAAACTTGCAACTAATGTTCATGTAATTTGTGGAGCTCAAGTGCATAGTATAGTTGAAACAATAATATTGTATTATAATCATTGTAATTATTGTATTATAACATAATCAATATTATAATCATTAAATTTGTTAAGAGACCAGATATTATTTCCACTACAGAAAAAGAAATAATTATGTGATGTGATAGAGGTTCTGTCACTACAATGGGAATTATAATATATAAATGTATCAAATCAACATGTCAAACACATTAAATTTACACAATGTTCCATGCCAAATGTATGTCAATAAAAACATCTTTAAAAATCTATTACATATCTGTTCAAATTATCAACTCCATTAGGGCCTCTAGGACATCTAGGACAAATTTACTGATCAATTTCCACACAAATTCTGTCAAAATTATCATTGTTAACATTAATGGTCACCATGCTTTCTTATTTTAACTTTCCTAGAAGTAGTGTCCTTAAGTGGAAAGTTTGTGATACGTATTTTCCTTATCTTCCTGTTAATTTCCCAACTTCACTTAAAACAATGCCACTTTTTCCTCAGATTCCCAATATAGATCTGTGGTAATAAAAATCTCATGTTGATAGCAATAAGTTTATTAAAAATGAAAACAAAAGTTGATTCCTCTATCATGTAACATTTCAAAATTATCAAGGCCTTTTCCTGTCAACCTTTATATTGTTCTTGTTTATCCTCTATTTATTCAGATGTTGGAATAACTTTTTTAATGTTTGTTTTTTTGTTTTTCACTAGTAAGTCTAATTTGGCATGCCCCCAATTTTTTACTAAGTAATACAATTAATATATTAAGTGTTACATTAAGCCTGTAATACATTAAGTCTGCCCAATTGTTACAATGCTTTAAAAAAGTTAAAAATATGACTCATTCAAATATAAAAATATATGTCAAAGATTTATCAACTCAAGAATGAGCAAACTAGGGAAATAAAAAGTGTTTCTAAAAGCATTTGAAGGACAAAGTATTTATAGACATTTTTTTAAAAGTTTGACATAGGTTGCTAGGTTAGTATAAAACTGATTACAGGGCAATGAAACCATAACCTTTGGAGATGTGTTTTCTAACAACAACAAAAAACTCTCAAGTTAGTATGTTACTTCACAGATTCTGAGTTCTTTTTTTTTTTTTTTAAAGATTTTATTTATTTATTTGACAGGGAGAGATCACAAGCAGGCAGAGAGGCAGGCAGAGAGAGAGGAGGAAGCAGGCTCCCCGCTGAGCAAAGAACCCGATGTGGGGCTCGATCCCAGGACCCTGAGATCATGACCTGAGCCGAAGGCAGTGGCTTAACCCACTGAGCCACCCAGGCGCCCCAGATTCTGAGTTCTTAATAAAATTAGCAAAATCAAAATGGGTGCAACCTTCTAGAATGTTCCAGTATCACATTGAAAAAACATGTACATCTCTTTGCCCTATTTTGAAATAATTTTCCTTACTATGGTTTACATATGTCCTCATTATTATTTTTATACGTTTCTCTTATTGTATATTATTTGTCTATTGATGCCTTAACAAATTTATGACAAACTTAGGGGTTTAAAATAACATGAACTCATTATCTTACACTTCTGTAGGTGAAAAATCTGGTATGAGTTCCACCAAACCAAAACTGAAATGTCCCCAAGCTCTATTCCTTTCTGGATACTCTAGGGGACAATCTCACTCAGTTTCATGTCAGAACTGAATTCACTATGATTATAGGAATATAACCTCCATTTTCTTACTGTCAGCTGAGAAGCATTACCAGTTTCTCAAGGCTGTCACAGTCCTTGGCTTATGGGTCCCTCTCTTCATCTTCATTTTTTTTTTTTAAGATTTTATTTATGTATTTGAGTGGGAGGGAGAGTGTGAGAGTGCAAGCAGGGAGAGGCAGTGGAGGAGGGAGAGAGAATCTGAAGTAGACTCTGCACTGAGTGTGGAGCCCAACATGGGGCTCAATCCCATGACCCCAAGATCATAATCTGAGCTGACCTAACTGAAAGAGCCACCCAAGTGTCCCACTCTCTTTATATTTAAATGATCCTCCAGAAATGTAGGATCAAATATGTTGCATCTCTGACCACTCTACTGCCTTCCTTTTCAACTCTGAGGATTCTCAAGCAATTTGATGAACCCATCCAGATAATCTAGGATAATGTCTTCATCTCAAGATCTGTCCCCATAACTGTATCTACAAAATTCTTTTTGCCACGTAAGGTAACATTCACAGGTTTAGGGGATTGAGAAGTAGATGTCTTTGGAGGGTCTCTATTCTGCATCTCACACGCCATAAGTGCACAATTCAGTAATTAGTAGTAAATTTATAAAATTGCACAACCATCATCCAAACCAGTTATAGAATATATTTCATCACTTCCCCAAATTTTCTTTGTGCCAGTTTGTACATATGCTCCTGATCCCAGCTTTGGCAGCCACTGATTTGCTTTCTGTCTTTATAAATTTGCCTTTTCAGGACATTTCTTATAAATAAAAACAAACAAACAAAAATACTTAGTCTTTTGCATCTGGCTGTTTTCATTTAGCATAATGTTTCTGAGGTTGATCCATGTTTATCATTTATCTATAGTTTATTCCTTTACTATTGGCTATTTTCCATTGGCTATATATAATGTGTTTTCTTTATCCATTTACCAATTGATAGACATTTGGATTGTATCCAAATTGACTATTATAAATAAGCCTGCAATAAATATTTCCACATATGTCTTTGTATGAAAATACATTTTCATTTCTCTTGCATAAATTCCTAGGAGTGGGTCATAAGGTAATTTTACGTTTAATTTGCAAGAAATGGCCAATTTTTTCCCAAAATGGTTATATTATCTTAAATTCCCTTTCGCTTTGACAATGTATAAGGGATATAGTTTTTCTACTTGTTATTGCCTGCCTTTTGATTATTGTCCATCTAGTAGGTATAAAGCAGTATAGTTTTAGTTTATATTTCCCTCATGACTTACAGTGATAAGCATGTTTTCATGTGCTTATCAGATAGATGTATATATTCTTTTCTTTTTTTTTTGTATGGTATTTTATGGCACAAAACTTTTAATTTTGATGAAGTACAGTGTATCAGTGTTTTCCTGTTATGGGCTGTCCTTTTTCTGGTCATATCTAAGAACTCTTTGCTCTGCCTGAAGTCACAAGGGTTTTCTCCTATGTTTTGCACTAGAGGATTTATAGTTTTGGGTCTGACATTTTGGTAGGATCCATTTGGAGTTAATTTTTGTGCATAGTGTGAGGTACGGAAGTACTTTTTAATTTAATTTTAATTTTTTTGTGGATGGACTATGTTTTCAAAATTATTTTGGATAACCTGGGATCTGGAAATATCCCAATAAATTTTAGGATCAGCTTGTCTGCCAAAAACTCCCAAAACAAAACAAAAAGCCTGATGGATTTTGCTAGAAATGTCTTGAATTTCTGGGGGCTTCTGAGTGGCTCAGTCAGTTAAGCATCTGATTCTTGATTTTGGCTTGGGTCATGATCTCAGAGTCAGAAGAGTGAGCCCCATTTCAGGCTCCCTGCTCAGCAGGGAGTCAGCTTGACTCTCTCCCTCTTTCTCTCTGCACCTTCCCCCCACTCATGCTCTCTCTTGCTCTTGCTCTCAAATAAATTAATATGTCTTTAAAAATAAGTGAAATTGTGTTGAATTTCTCTTTTTTTAAGGTTTTATTTATTTATTTGATAGCGATCACAAGTAGGCAGAGAGGCAGGCGGGGCGGGGTGGGGGGAGGCAGGCAGGCTCCCTGCTGAGCAGAGAGCCCACGGGACTCGATTCCAGGACCCTGGGATCATGACCTGAGCTGAAGGCAGAGGCTTTTACACACTAAGCCACCCAGGCGCCCCGTGTTGAATTTCTAAATTAATTTGGAGAATATTGCCATTTGGACAATATTAGTTTTCCATTCATTAATATGGAATGTCTCTATTTACTTAGATCTTCTTTAATTTCTTTCAGCAATGTGTTATATAGCTTTCAGTATATAAACCTCAAACTTCTATTGTTAAGGTTTTTTAAACATTTAATATTTTTATGCAAGTATGAATGGAATTATGTTCTTAATTTAATTTTTGTACTTTTCATTGCTAGTATATAGAATACAATTGATTTTTGTGCATTGCTCTTATATCCCAAGACCTTTCTAAACTCATCGATTACTTCTTAGTATATTTTTTTATGCATTCCTTGAGATCCTCCACATTTAAAATAATTTACTCTTTAAGGATAGTTTGCTTCTTTATTTCCAGTATAGATGCATTTAATTAACTAGTTAACTAACTGATTGGTTGATATTTCCTTTCTTTTTTTTTTTTCTTGATTTTGCTGGAAAAACCAATATAACTGAATAGAAATAGTGAACTTGACATCTTAGCCTTGCTGCTGATCTTAGGGGTCAAGTTTCAGTCCTACACCACTAAGTATGATGTTTGTAGTGTTTTTATAAACTCCCTTTGTCAATTTGATGAAGTTCCCTTTTATTTTTAGTTTTATAAGACTTTTTATTAAATCAAGAATAAGTCTTAAATTGTATCAAACTCTTCCTGTATCTATCAAAGTGATCATATGGCTTTTGTCTTTTATGACTTCAGTAGGATTGCTGTATTACATTAAATTAGTTTTGGAATGTTAGACTAATCTTGCATTCCTGGGAAAAACCTCACTCAGTCATGGTATATAATCCTTTTTATATTTTGCTGGGTTCACTTTATAAACATTTTGCTAGGGATTTTTATATCCATGTTAATAAAGGATATTTGTCTGCAGTTTTCTTTACTTGTCATGTGTTTGGCATTGCTAGGTTAATACTAGCCTCATAAAATGATTTAGAAATTATTCTTCCCCCTGCTACATTCTGAAACATCATGCTAAGTAATGGATTGGTTTTATTTCTTCTGTAAATATTTGACAGAATTACCATTGAGGCTATTAGGCATAGGCTTTCCTTGGTGGGAAGATTTTTAATTCCTAATTCAATATCTGTATTTCCCAGACTTGTATTCAGATTTTCTATTTCTTCTTGACTCAGTTTTGGTAATTTGTATCTTTTTAGAAATTTGTACATTTTATCTGAGTCGTTTAATCTGTTACCATAATGTTGTTCACAGTATTTCATTGTATTTCCATTAGTTTTAGAAAGGCTTTCTGCCCTGCCATTGTACCTGCGTGTTGGTAAAGAAACACATTCAGAACTCAAATAATTTTTAAGTCTACTTCGGCTTTCACTGTTTTTAATACCCTTTCACATCTCTCCTCTCATGCTTGTTCAGCCTGGGGATCAGCAAGGAGTGTTGGGCCAGTTTGGATCCTCCCTCTAGTGTCCAGTGTACCTGCAGGCAGCTGTGTGCATTGATTGTGCCAACCTCAGGCCAGAAGAGTAGCAGCAGGTAAATTATGGCCCATGGGCCAAATCCAGCCCTTGGCTTGTTTCTGGATGACCTGTGCACTAAAAACTATTTTTACATTTTTAAAGTGATGATGAGAAAAAGAAATAGAAAGAAGGAAAAGGGGAGGAATAGTAAGAGGGGAGGGGAAGGGTGACTCAGTCAGTTAAGCATCTGACTCCGAATTTCAGCTCAGGTCATTATCTCAGGGTCACGGGATTGAGCCCTGGCTCCATGCTCAGCACGGAGTCTGCACAAGATTCTTTCTCCTCCTTCTCCCTCTGCCCTTCCATCTGTTCTCTCTCTGTCTCTCTCTCTAAAGTAAATAAATAAATCTTAAAAAAAAAAAAAAGAGGTGGGGGAGGGAACAGGAGAAGGGAAAAAAGATATTGCATGTGGCCCACAAAACATAAAATATCTACTATCTGATTCATTCAGAAAAAAAGTTGCCTGTCCCCAAGGTCAAGCTGTTGATCCTCCCAAATCTGTCTGCAACACTATTGGAGATGGGTGTCACTCCATGCTCCAAATGTGGGGAACCCCCTTTACCCCTAGGAGAGAATCTGCCAGCCTCTAGAGTGTGCCCCACCCTGGGGGAAATAGGAGCAGTCCCAGGCCAAAATGACGTAGGTTCCCACTGTTCTTACTAGTTCAGCAGTTTTTAAAGCATTGATGCCTCTTAAAATTTGCAAGCCTTTAGTCAGTTTCTAGACGACAGAAATGGATGTTTTTGTCAATTTTGTTCACTTTTCAAGTTACCTTTTTTGGAGAGGATTTCCTGATCTCACTGAGCTGTGGTCTAAAGTCCCACCTTTGTTATAATTCTTTTTAAAGAAAATTAAATGATTTGCTAAAATAAAATAAAATAAAATAAATCAAATACTAATTTATCACTATACTATATTCTTTGCTAAATATTTGTTAGTCAGAACAATTTGGTATGTAGAAATTTAGGGACTTAAGAGCTAACAAAGCAAGTATGTTGCAACTGTATTTATTTTCAGGCTTTAAAAAGGTCATAAGATAGCAAAACTGCCAAGTGGCTGACTAGAGCAGCAGTACATATTACAAGCCTGGACAGATCATTCAATTGATAGATTGAAACTGGAGACTAAGTAATTGGTGGCAAATTTTCCGAAAGATCATGTTTCTTCTCAATGTGAAGTCTGCAGCCAAAGCACCTTTTCTGGTAGGGAATAAATAAGTCAACCACTGATACTGCATCCTTCCTTAGCACCATGGTTACAAAGATGAATAAACCCCTGATATGGTACGTTTATCTATCCTGTCACCATAAGTAAATTTGTTCAAAGATAATGTTGCTGCCAGTCTCCTCTGGCATCTCATATAGGAACCAGGAGGCCCACAAAGAGAAGACCTATGAGTTTTGAAAGATGCAGGGTGTGGGCCTGATCCCTGCAGTTTATCACTCACTTTTTTTTTTTATTCCAAGTCACATTGTGTAAACTAGTTTTACTTTGTGATTCTGCTGCAGTTACCTGCCCGTGAATTTTTTTTTTTTTTTTGAAAAAAGAAAGAAATTATCTGCCTAAAATGGCCTCTTCTATTTTCACATAATAATCTTTTTTCTTGCCTCTCCCCATCCCCTACTCCGTAATATGCCTGTAAGTGATCCATCCCCTTAGAATCTAGCCCTAGATTCCCTGTCCCAGCCTACAGGGTGGAGGTGCATGGTGAAATTTTCATAAATACATCTTATTTCATTGGTTCAGCTTTTGGTTCAGCAAATGTGAGTATAGAGAGTTTGGACACAGTGCCTGAGGCAGATCAGGGCTCTGGAGAATGAACATCCAATCGAATGACCAAGAAATGAAGACACCAATTTTCTGGCAGAGAATTGCCAGCAGCCATTTAAACTCACGTTTGCACAGCAAAGTAGTGAAGAAATTTAGAAGACAAGATCACCTCCACTACAATTTTGTCTCATTGTTTACCCTACCAATTTATGCTCAGCTGTGTGTTGTCGTTTAAGTTCAAATACTTTAAAAAGCAGACTTTACTTTCAGTAGATTTTTTTTCTTTCAGTCCACTTGTGCTGATTCTCTTTTATCAATAAAAGTCTCAGCTATTTGATATGCTTTGCATTAAAGTCACAACCTGGTTGTGTAGCCTTTGATTAAGCCCATGCAGCCACAGGCACACAATAAGAACAGAAGTTCAATTGTGTTCAATTTTTTATGTCTTATCAGTCTTTAAATTCAATATGATCATCACTGTATACATGATTTGGTAACTTGGATTTGTTAAAAACAATTTTATAATTGATGGAGACTAATATTTGATGATCAAATGTTCAAGTAAAATCTGAAAATCTCAGAAAAGTAAAATTTTCAGACAAGATGTTCTTTTTTTTTTTTTTTTAAGATTTTATTTATTTGACAGAGAGCGGGAACACAAGAAGGGGGAGTGGGAGAAGGAGAAGCAGGTTTCCAGCTGTGCTGGGAGCCTGATGTGGAGTTTGATTCCAGGACCCCAGGATCATGACCCAAGCCAAAGGCAGATGCTTAATGACTGAGTCACCCAGGTGACCCTAGATGTTCTCTTTCAAGTACAGTTGGGAGTTAAATGTAGAAGATACAGTATTTATTGAATAGCTTTGTAAAGAAAAGAATTATTTAAAACAAAAAACAAATATACACATACTTAAAAGCATACTTATATTCCTGTACTTATTTTCAAGAGGAACTTTCATTCCCTTCTTGTTTTACAGATGAAATCTATTGTCTAATCTCTAACTCAACATTTCCTCCTCATGACACCTCCAGTTGTTTCCAGTGGAAAGGGAAGGCGAGCTCCCACATTCACAGCAGAACCCAGTTCTGTGGCCAATGGGAGTGTTAAAATCGAAAGCAAGAGTCATTCTGCCACCCTCCCACCACTCATGCCTCCACTCTTCTGCTCCAGGAGCTTCTTCTTGCCAGCCCCAGTGAAAATCCTTCCCACGCTAATTTAGCTTTCATCATCTTGTGTGGCCATTGGCTGTCTTGGTCATCACTCATTTCTTGTGACTAATATGCCAGCTGCTAACAGAACCATTTTCTTCATTTGGACTTAGTCTGAATTATTATAAATATTCATTTATGATTCCAAGATGTGTGTCGAACATCAGATTTTCACTTTTTTTTTTTTTGTCTGCTGTGAATTATTAGAGTAGAAATATTATAATACTGAATTGTTAGTCTTCCAAGAAAGTGTGATTCAGGTTAATACACTGCAGAAATGCAGCTTTGTTGCAGTTCTTCTGGCTTTGCCAAGGAGCTAACTGTGTGTCCTTGGGTGTGAGATATTTAGGCATTCTTCTCATGATTCCTCAACTAAAAATTTGGGATTACTATAAAATATAAACTTAAATCACAAGACTATTAGAGGCCCCACCAAAAATATAAAATACAAATGAGAGTTGAGTAGTGGTCATTATAACAGAAACGTCCCTTTAAGATCTAACTTAATTCCTCATTCTTGGAACATAACCTATGCTAGTGATTTCTGCCTTTTAATTTTAGAACTTCTATCCATTTTATGAAATTTCCATAGACTTCCTAACTTGAACAAATTTCCTCCCACTCCATGGAGCCGTCACTATTTAATCATTTAAAATATTCTCTGTTCATTTTATGTTCACTTAAAATACTAACATTTGCTCAAATGGGGAAGAAAGGGGGTGAGCTCCATTATGAAGACAAGCTGGTTTAGAGAAGAAATAGCATTTGATATAACGCCAAACCGCCATGAACAAGGATCCTAATGTAATCCTCATCAAGTAGCCTTTGATTAAGCCCATGCAGCCACAGGCACACAATAAGAACAGAAGTTACAGATAGATAAATATCTTGGGGCTATATTTGTAAACAAAAAATAAAAAACCTTAAAAATTATATAATCAAACTCCATTATTTCAGAATGTTGGATTCAGTTCGTAAAGCCACTAATGGAAGAGCAAATATTCCTGAATCATTGCTTATCTTTTATCAGTTTGACTGTATCAGAGAGAGAATGTCCCCAAACTAGAGTGGTAGCATGCCTCCTTGAAGGATCAGGAACTCCTGGGGCCATTTGAAGAGCCGGAGAACCTGCTATTTTTCTGTTAAATATGCATATTTGGGTTGGGGAATTGGGAGGGTAAAAGGGACTGTTAACTCCAGAGCTTGTGAGGTAAGAGGGGGGTCTACTGAGAAAGAGGGTAATAAACCTTGAGCCTCTCTGATTAAATTAAATCTGTATTTATTTTGCCTTTAGTGAGACTGTTTTTGATAACATCCATAAATTCAGTGGTTTTATGACAAAATTTAAGAGATTATTCCTATTGAACACCAGTGAAACCTTAGGACCTCCTGTGGGATACTGCCAAGCTTAAACTTTGGGCTTCAAAGCAGATGCAGAGTCCATAAAACAAAGTATCCAATTAAACTCATTGTGAGGAGAAAAGAAAGTAGAACTTAAAAGGATTTTTCTCTTTTAATACTGTTTTTTCGGTTTTCAGGTATTGTTTTCTTTATCTGTTTATTTGATTATCTATTTACTTTGTATCAACAAAGAGGGTATTTATGTAGACATGTTCCTGAGTTCTCTATAATTGATAGCTTACTGCCCTGGGAAAGGGTGCCGAAGTGGGCTGCGGTGTGAAAAGCACTGTCACCTACTGGTATTTATCCCAAACTGCAACTTTAGTTTAGTGGAGTTCAGTGTAGATCCCATGGTTTTATGAAGATTGCTCAGAGAATTGCAGAACAAGACCATTTCAGAGTGAACAAGAACTTTGTAGAGTTGTCAGTCATTGATTCAGTACTCTACTGCTGATACACAGAGTGAAGAGAGGGCTTTTCATTGGTAAGATGCACATCATTTATAAAGTAAATGTGCTCCTCTTACCCAGAATCATAATGTTTGTCTATTCATTTAATAAAAGCGAGGAAGGAAGGAAGGAAGGAAGTTGGCCTAGGGCATTAAACTCTATGATGTATAAAGACTTTAAAAATATTTTGATCCTATCTTTAATAATCTATAATTTTAGAAAACAAACCACGTTTAGGCAGCTATATTGGATAAACACATCTAGATCAACCTTAAAAAAAGAAATAGTATTTAATTAGAAAGGTTCATTTATAAATTTGAATTCTGGCCTCAGCGAATTCAAACTGTCTTTCTCAACATGATTTTACTTTTTCAAGAAACTCTTATCCAAAAATTAAACATTATAAATACCTATATGATCTACTTGGGGAATTTCTTCCAAATCTAAGAACATTAGGTTTCTCAACCTTTAGTACACAGCCCCATAAGACTGTTTATTTTCCAAGACTGGTGCAACCCCAAGTCCACTATTCTAGATTATTATATCATAAATTCTACTCACCTCTAATAAGGCCTCTGCATTGAAAGTCCCATTTTGAAACTCTCTATTTCAAAATCTTTATAAATACCTTATCTTTGCTGTCCCCCTTCCAAGATTCTGTCTTGGAAGATTCTGTCAAGATTAGTGTCTAAGTATCTAAGATTCTCAAGTTAGTGCCTTAAGGTCCCTGAGTGACTCAGTCTGTTGAACTTGTGGCTCTTGATTTCAGCTCAGGTCATGATCTTTGAGTCCTGGGATCAAGCCCCAGCCTCTATGAGCTCTGCCGGCAGCAGGGAGTCTGCCTGAGGATTTCTCTCCCTCTCCCTCTGCCCCTCCTCTCACTTGTGCAAGCGTGTTCTCTCTCTCTTTCAAATTAATAAATCTTAAGAAAAAAATGAGTTAATGATATTCTTTATCACCCCAAGCAGTAAATTCAGCTTTGCCTGAGCAACAGGTTATTGTGGTGGTATTTAAAGCAGCATGTTCAGTGATAACTAGATTAGATAGAGAGATGTTTGGAAAAATGTTTTTGAAACAAAGAGTTGTATTTTTTGAAAAATGACCTTGAATTAGTTCTGATGCCCCAAGTCATTGTTATATACCTACAGCATGTACTATAAAGTTGAAACATAATAGAAAGGATATTACTTGAGTCACCTGACAAAGTGGTATTAAAATATGCTCAAAATAACATAAAAGCAAATGAAGGGTAGCTTAATTGTTATCTAGAATAGCTAAGTTAATTTATATTTCTCAAATGAAACTTGAATAGACATTAGGACTTAAGAATACTGAAAATATTCATGGTGATATCCATTAAAAAGATGAAATAACAGGTCAAATTCAATAACTTCTCTAATTGGGAAAAAAAAAAATCCCCAAATAGACACTTGTATGTTTTCCTATGGTTGCTATATAATAAATGGCCAGAACATAAGAAAAATTTTAAAAATCACAAAATGAATTTATTTGTTTATGCTAATTGAAAATCTAACAAATTGTTCTTTCAAAAAATCAGACTGATTTGGTTTGAATATCAACCAGATGGCAGCATTTATTTAAACACATAGAAGAGACAGCTGGAGAACTAGAAATCATCTGCCATGAGGGCCAAGGTTATGGCAAATGTTACTGTATAAAATGCAAACAAACAAACAAGAAAGCACAGACATTCAAGGCACTTTGCCCAGTCATTGCTATTTAAAGACATAAAACATGATTTCCAAAATAGCAAGTAAGAATTTGAGAGTAAAGGAATAATCCAGTAACCTAAACTATGATAATCTCAGAAAAGTGGATTTTTTTTAAAGTAAAAAGTCATTATGCCTTTCATAATGATTATTTCTTCTTTGGAAAAAAAGAAGAAAAATAGAACATTTTTTGATGGTTGTGCTGCATTTTCTCTTGAAGGCAAAATGTCTTTAACCAAAAACCTTAAATTGTATATTATATGGTTCTATAAGAAGGAAGGTCATGCATCATATATATTGAAAATTAATCCTGTGGGGAAGTTTTCATATGTCACACTATGAGAAATAACTTAAAAATAACAGGCTCGGGGATTCCAAACTAGAGAAAACTTATAATACAGAAAGAGCAGTTCTTGCTATAGACTCTTTCATACTTTATGAATCACATGTGCAATATCATTACTAATGGTTATTGAAATCATTTCCTAGGGGAGCTCACTTACACGATGGCCTGTGGACATACTTTGATCCTTCAATCAAAATCTTTTCTCTGTAGCCCAAACAATAACCTGCAAAACTCTGAATGCTATGTGATTTATTTCAGATCTCTGAGCTGAAATTTATGTTACTAAAAACTGGCATTATCTGGCTACCTGAAATAATGCATTCACTTTTAAATTTGTTTTCTGCCCAAGCCAGAGACCTCCTTGATATATCCAATGTCATATATGCAAGGCACTCATTTTCAAGCTAGCAACTTACTATTAAGTATATATTTATATTTCTCACTGTACCAGCACTTTATGTAGAAGCTTACCACAAATATAGATCACATCAGGCCATTTTAAGAAAGTATTTGGGGCCATTTAAAGTCAGTGGTATACCACAGAATTATGTGAATTCCTGTGGGAGCCCACCTTTCAGCAGCAATGACTGTGGCTTTTGCAAATTCTGGAAATAAACAGATGACTCTGTTAGCATTTTTAGATATTCACATCCCATGAAGCAGGAACAATTCAAATATGGCTTAATTGGCAGGAAGAATGAAGGAACAGCTAAAGCACCTTTTTGCCAGAACTGTCTAGGAAAAACAAGTTCTTTTCTACCTTTGAACTTACAGCTCATTAAAATATCATCACATCACAGTTGCCCCTAAATTGAAGAGTACGCAAATTTCAAATCATTGCTTTGCCAAAATTGTTCATTGCTGAGTGTAGCGTCAAGAGCTTCAAAGTCTCCATTTCATCCTCAAATATTTTACAAAGTTTTTGCTGCAGGCTCAACAGAAGCTTAAGGCATGGTTAGCCGGCAAACGCACCAAGGACAACAGGATGGTAATTTTGTGGAAAGAACTTACGACATAAGAGCAGAGAGGTTATTTAGCCCAAAGGGTAACAGGTAGCAGCAAGACACCCCAGGAATGCAGCTTCAGAATTGACAGGGAGTCAAGTTCTCCATAAGTTAGACACCAGGCAAAGAAGTGAGGTAGGAGAGAGGCACGAAAAGAGAAACAGTATCTTGCATCTCTTTTCCCCGAAGCAAAGAGTGACGTGTTCACACTGGAAAACAGGGTGACATTCACAAGTAGCAAATTATTATCACTTCCTTTGGTGCTCATTTTGCTCACATTAATTATTATAAATTCTTTTGGTGTGGCAGTATTTATTCTTTGATCTCTCACAAGCAAACCTCAAGCAATGGGTCATTTGCCAAACAAGCCAGTGAAGGGGGTTGATTTATTTTCTTATTTTTTGTTCTTGTTCTGGTCCTGAGTGATTTTATTTTATTTATTTTATTTTTTAAAAGATTTTATTTATTCAACAGAGAGACACAGAGAGGGAACATAAGCAGGGGGAGTGGAAGAGGGAGAGGGAGAGGTAGACTCCCCCCTGAGCAGGCAGCCTGACATGGGGCTTGATCCCAAGACCCTAGGATCATGATCTGAGCTGAAGATAGCCACTTAACAACTGAGCCACCCAGGCGCCCCTCTGAGTGATTTTAAATGAAGACTTGTCAAGTCTAAGAAACAAGTAGGCATGATGACAGTTTGTACTGTGTTAAACCTTAATTCCTGTCCTGGTATTAGCCAAATCTAACCATCAGTTGACATTCAGATTTAAAGTCTGCTGAGAGACAGTAGTGCATACACAATTTATTTCAAATTTCTTTCAGTAGCTGGTATATAAAAATCTTTCTGGTGTTTAATAATGTTTACAACCTTGTTTAGGTGATCGTAACATTACTTTCCATATTACATTTTCTATTAAAAGTTCAACAGCTTTCTCCTCCTTCTACACCGTATCTTATTCTCACAATAATAGGACACATAGTTCAAGGCATTAAAACTAGTTCATGGTGTTAGATAGTTTTAAGGAAACTTGGTCTGAGAGCTTAAGAAATAACTCTGGAGAACCTAAGATGATAGTTTTATATCACAGGCCATCTATTTAAATTAGCTCAATTTTAAACACAGAAATACTGAAGTTTAAACTACCTTCTTCTTTCAAAAGAGGACCTATCTATTTTTTCTTTACACAGACATTAAGAATTTCCTGATATCCTTTTTCCTTTTTTTTTTTTTTTAAGATTTTATTTATTTAACTAGAGAGAGAGCCAGAGAAGGAACACAAGGAGGGAAAGCAGCAGGCAGAGGGAGAAGCAGGCTTCCCAGGGAGCGTGGAGCTGGATGCTGGGCTTGATCCCAGGCGTCTGAGATCATGACCTGAGCCTAAGGCAGATGCTTAAAAACTGAGCCACCCAGGTGCCCCTCCTGATATTTTCGTAATAGAAGAAACTTTGCATTTAGCACAGTTTTATTTATTATTGTCACCTGCCTTTAAGAACTGCGTACTGCCAACTGTTTCAAATGCACAATGAAGTTTTCTTGCTATTGTGTAGCTATAATGTTGATTAAGGAACTACTCAACCATGTTGATGCACATATCATTGTCAAGGAAGAAGTAAATATTATCCTCTTTGATTTGGATGTTTTGTTGTTCGTTTTTCATACTAACCAGTATGCTGCTTGAGTAGTCCATTATTTTTTATTTGTTTCTTAGTTCAAAGTTTTTGGAAGGTTTTTAAAAAATTGAGAGATTTTATGTGACTTCCGTAAGGTACTGATACAAATGGTAATACAAATCAAAGACCAAAATAGTACACATTCATGGAGGTTAACTAGACATTTATGCCTATATATCCCAGATATGAGTCATACACAATTAGTTAAAATGTCTTTTATAACACCACATTGGTTTTATAGAAGTCACTATCAATAATTTAGAATATAAATAACCCTGTAGACTGCCAAAAGGGAAGCAAAAGTAAGTAAATAATATTTGAGAGGTGAAGAGTCATTTTTCATGAAAATTGTTGAATACTGAATATTATCCTCAGGCTAGTTACTGGGAACAAATATGGCCCTAGCTTTCATGGAGCTTATAGTCTATGAAAGTGATATATTTTAACCGACTAATAACATATAGATCATAAAAATATGTAATTTAAGGTGGGATCCAAAAAATGATCAGGAGTAAGCCAGACAAATAGCAAGGGAAAGAGTGTTCCAGGCAGAGGAGTAATTACTCAAAGTCTTGAGAGAAAGAGGTACAAAGATGAGACTGTAGAGTAGGCAGGACTGAGATATATGCAGTGTGTGTGTGTGTGTGTGTGCATGTGTGTGTGTATTTAAAACAGTTACAGGTTTATTAAAACTTGAGAAATATTGCAGATCATTTCCATATACTCCAAACCAGTCCCACTGTTATTAAAATCCTACCGTAGTATGGTTCATTTGATGAACTAAAGTCAATTTTTACTTTTATTTATTTATTTATTTAAAAGTAGCCTTCATGCTCAGCATGGAACCAAATGCAGGGCTTGAACTCACGACTCTGAGATCAAGACCTGATCTGAGCCAAGAGGTAGACACCTAACGAACTTAAGCACCCAAGTGTCCCATTAAATTCTAACTAAATATCATAGTTTATTAAGACTTCTTTAGTTTTTACCTAATGTACATTTTGTGTTTCAGAATCCTGTCCAAGGTGCCACATTACATTTCTTTATCTTTTTGACTGAGGTCCCTCTCAGCTATAATAGTTCCTCAGACTTTACTTGTTTTTGATGACCTTAACATCAAAACGGTTTTAAGGTGTGCCACTCAGGTATTTCATAGGATACCTCCTACTGGAATATTTCTGATGTTTTTCTCATGACTAGACTGAGGTTATGTTTTTTGGGGAGAAAGCTCATATAAGTAAAGTGCTAAATTTTGATCACATCTTATTATACACATTTACTCTCAATATGATTTATGATTGTTGATTATGACTTCAATCACCTGACCAAAGTTGGTTTTGTCAACTTTTCTTTTTCCTCTCTACAGTTACTCTTCTCCTACCACATTTTCCGTAATCCACCCTTTGGAAGGCCGTCTGAATGTGCAGCTCACACTTAGGTCAGAATGTTATACTTCCCCTCCTTTAGAGCAAAGTACCTGCCTCAATTATTTGGAGTTATTCTGCGTAGGAGACTTGTCTCTACCTCCCCATTTGTTAATTTATTCAATCATTTATTTATACCAGTGAGGACTCTTGGATACTTAATTTATACATTGGGTTATAATCCAATATGACCTTACTTTTTGTGTTGTCGAAATTATTCCAACTTTGGACATTGACTTCTGTGCCCATTTGTACTCACAATGTACTCACAATGTGGGGTTTTATTTTGGGCAGAGGGCAGCTGCTTTAGTTCCTGTCTGTATGAGACACTTCAAGCTCATCCTATGCATTTCCTGTTGTGGTGCTAGAAGAACCCAAATCCCTAGTGTCTTTTATTGAAGAAGGTACTGGAAAGCCAAGATCTGGGTGTTAGTTGTGTTCATTGCTACTGGAGTGTAATTTCTTTTAGATCTTCTCAGCTGACAGAGCACAGAAATATATATATATATATATATATACCTTCACGCATGTATATAAGTATATATTCGTACCTATATTCAGCTAAACATGAACTTACGCTGATGTTGCTAACTCTTTTAGCACATACGTCATTCTAACCTCTTGTCGTTTAACTGTAAATTCTCACCTCAGCTGTAAGAAAACTGACTTCCTCCTCTCATGATCCATTTACATAGATGTTCAGTTCCAATAAACATGTGTAACAGTGTAGGAATTGTTCAACTGTACCCTAATGGAAACAACTTTATCAGCTAGGGTAAAGTGCTTATGTGCAGTTCCTTTTCCTTTAGTCTTATGGACTCCCCTCAGGTCCAAAGACACTTAGGTCAGCACATTCTCCCCACCCCCGTACTTCAGTGAGGTTATGTCATGTATTTATGATAAGATTTTCTTCTCATATTCTGCATTTATATCTGGGATCCCTGGCTGCCTATTTTTTAAAATGTGCATACATTATGGTTCACTCTTGATGCTATAAAATTTTATGAATTTTAACAAATGCATTGTTATCCACCCATGATTACAGTATCCTACAGAATAGTTTCACCATCCTAAAAATCCACTGTGCTTTACTGATTCACCTTTCTTCCTCTCTTGGCAACCACTGCTCTTTTTGCTGCCTCTGTAGTTTTGCCTTTTTAAATGTCATGTAATTGGAATCATGCAGTATGAAACCTTTCAGACTGGCTCTTTTCACTTACAGTAGCATTTAAATTTCTTCTGTGGTTTTTGGTGTTTGATAACTTGTTCCTTTTTATCCCTCAATATCATTCGATTGTATGGGTATATCACATTTTGCTTATCCATCACCTATAGAAAGACATATTTGCTTCCAGTTCTTCCTGATTGTGACTAAGGCAGTCATAAACATTACCACTTAGGGTTTTGTATGGATATATGTTTTGAACTAAAATTGGGCACAATTACTGGATTGTATGGTAATAGTATGCTTCCCTTTGTAAGGATTTGCCAAATGGTCTTCTAAAGTATCTGTGCATTTTTTCATTCACACTAAAAATGAATAGGCCTTCTTGTTGTTCTTCATTCTAATGAACATTTAGTAATGTGGAATTTGGGGTTCTTAGATTTTAGCCAGTCTAGTAGGTATCCCTTTGATGTTTTAAATCACAATTCCCTAATGACATGATTTTAAGTGTCTTTTCATACATTTAGTTTTAGTTGCCATCTCTTTTTGGGGAGGTATTTATTCTGAAATTGTTTCTATTTTTTACTTTTTTTTCCCTCATTGTTGAGTTCTTTGCAGATTTCAGATATAGGTCTTTGTTATGATACCTGTTTTGCATCTATTTTCTCTCAGCCTCTGGTTTGTCTTTTCATTCTCAAAACTATCTTCAGAGAGTAGAAGTTTTAAATTTTAATAAAATCCAACTTATTAATTTTTTTTCTTTAATTGATTATAGCTTTGGTCCTGTATCTAAAACCTCAAGGTGACATAGATTTTTTTTCTGTAATGAACTGCTCTTGTAGAGCAGTTTTAAGTTCACAACAATATTGAATGGGAGACACAGAGATTTCCCATATACTCCCTGCCCCTACACATCATAGACTCCTCCATTATCATCCCTCCCACTTCCCCAGAGTTACAGCTGATGAACCTACATCAATACATGAGAATCATCCAGGGTCTATAGTTTACATTATGGTTTACTCTTGGTGTTGTATGTTCTATGGGTTTCTGTGCACATGTAATGATATCTGCCCATGATTATGCGGTCATATGGAATAGTTTCACTGCCCGTAAAATCCTCTGTGCTCTACCTATTCATCCCTCCCTCTCCAACCCATAACAACCACTGATCTTTTTACCATCTCCATAATTTTGTCCTTTCTAGAAAGTTATTTACTTGGAATCCTGTAATACGTAGACTTTGTAGATTCAATTATTTCACTTAACAATATGCATTTAAGTTTCCTCTGTATGTTCATGACTTGGTAATATGTTTCTTCTTAGCAATGAATAATATTTTATAGTCTGGATAGACTGCAATTTATTTATCCATTCACTTACTGAAGGACTTCGTGGTTGCTCCCAAGTTTTGGCAGTCATGAATAAAGCCGCTACAAATATCCATGTGCAGATTTTTGTGTGGAACTGAGTTTTTAACTCCTTTGGGTAAATGCCAAGGATTATGATTGCTGAATCATGTGCTAAGAGTGTGCTTAGCCTTGTAAGAAACCACCAAAATGTCTTCCAAAATGGCTATATACTTTGCTTTCCACCAGGAATGAATGGGAGTCTCTTTTGCTCTGCATCCTTGGCAGCATTCTGAATTTTGACCAAGCTAGTAAGTAGGTAGTGATATTTTATTGTTGCCTTAATTTGATTTCTCTGAAAACACATGACGTAGAACAACTTTTTATATGCTTATTTGCTATCTGTATATCTTCTGTTGGTTAGGTAACTATTAAGATCTTTGCCCTGTTTTTTAATTGGGATATTTATTTACTTATTGTTAAACTTTAAGAGCTCTTGTTTTTTAAATTTTTTTTTAAAGATTTTATCTATTTATTTGACAGAGATTACAAGTAAGCAGAGAGGCAGGCAGAGAGAAAAAAAGGGAAGCAGGCTCCATGCTGAGCAGAGAGCCTGATGCAGGGCTGGATCCCAGGACCCCGGGACCATGACCTGAGCCAAAGGCAGAGGCCCCAACCCACTAAGCCACCCAGGCACCCCCAAGAGCTCTTTGTATATTTTGGATAATAGACTTTTATCAGATATGTCTTTTGCAAATTTTCTTCTAGTTTGTGGTTTATCTTTTTATTCTCTTGAGTCACATAGATGTTTCTCCTATATTTTCTTCTAGATGTTTTATAGCATTTTGTTTTACATTTAGGTTGAAGATTTGTTTTAAATTAACTTTTGTGAAAGATATAAGGTCATTGTGTAGATTAATTTTTTTTTTGCATATGAGTGTCTAATTTTTCCAGCACCATTTATTTATAAGATTATTCTTTCACCTCTGAATTACTTTTGTTCCTTTATCAATAATAAATTGCTATATTTTTATGGGAAGACTGTTATATTTTTAAAAAACTTTATTGGTCAATAATTTCTTTCCATAAACTTCTCTGGAATTAAAGTGTGCAATTCAGTAAATTTTATAAATTTATAGACTTGTGCAATAATCACTGTAATCCAGTTTTAGAATTTTTCTTCACTCCAAAGAGATCTCCTATGCCCATTCTCAGTTAATCTTCTGCCTCACCTCCAGCCCTGGGAAACCACTAATCTAATCTACTTTCTTTGTATACAAGGTTTGCCATTTCTTGCTAGTATGAACATTTGCATACACATTTTTATGTAACTGTATATTTCATTTCTTGGGATAAATTCCTAGGAGTAGAATTGCTGGTTGATATGGTATGGGTTATATTATCATTTTCAATTTTTTTTATTATAATAGGTATAATGGGTAGTTTCTCATGGTGGCTTTAATTTGAATTTCCCTGATTGACTAATGACATCAAGCATCTCTTCATATGCTTATTAGCCACTCATATATCTTCTTTAGTGAATGTCTATTCAAATTTTGCTCACTTTTAACTGAGTTACTTATGTTTTTATGATTTGTAAGTCTCTTATATATACTGAAAACAAGTCCTTTATCAGATACATGATTTTACAAATATTTTCTTCCTGCCTGTAGCTTACCTTTTCATTTCCTAATAGTGAGTTTTGAAAGCATAAAAGGTTTTAATTTTGATGAAGATCAGTTTTTAATTTTTTTTATTTTATAGATTGTACTTTTATTGTCACATCTAAGAACTCTGCCCAACCCAAATTCACAAAAAATTTCTTGTTTTCTTCTAGAAATTTTATAATCTTAGTTTTTTACATTTAGGTCTATATTTCATTGTCAGTTTTTTTTTTTTAATTGTGTGAGTAGAATGTCTAAATTCCTCTTTTTGCATGAAGTTATCCAGTTGTTCCAACACATTTGTTGAAAAACAATTCCCATTGAATTACATTGGAAAAATTAATTGATCTTATTTGTAAGAGTTTATTTCCAGATTTTCAAACCTATTTCATTGATTTTTGTTTCTGTATTTACACAAGTATTACACCTTCCTAGTTAATTTAACTTTGTGGAAGTTTTGAATTCAGGAGTGTAAGTTCTTTATCTTTATTCTTCCTTTTCAAAATTGTCTTGACTTTTGGCCTCACCATATTTATCTTCCTCAGAGCTCCCTGTCTCTACTAATGACCCCACCAGTCATGCAATTTTCAGACCAAACATTTCTTTTTTTCTTTTTTTTTTCTGTAATACCTCATGATTAACCCATCAACAAATCCCGAGAGCACTACATGACAGATTTTAAAGGCCAAGAGTGGTAAGAATGGATCCTGAGAGATAATTAAAAAGGAAATAGAGTAGTTCCTGAAAAAGAGGATATGGTTCACATAGGATGGTGACAGTGAAGATGGGGAGAAGGAAATAGATTTAAAACATACTTTGGAAGTTAGAACCACCGTGATTTGTAATGCACTGGATATGAGCAGATGGGTCAACAAAAGTCTTTTACTGAGACAGGAAAATTGAATGAAGTGTGGGTTTGGGAGAAAGTTTGGGAGATGGATAAGACATTATCTAAATATTAAACATTTAAAATATTAAGTCTTATGTGTGAGCTCTTCAGACTCAGATTCTGTAACACAGAGCAATGGTCATTTTCATAGACTCACCTCATTCGTTCTCTTAGCAATAGATGACACAGTTCATCTGTTTTCACCTTCTCTAAAAGATTTCTTCACTTGGCTTATAGGACCTTATATGCTGTTTGGTTTTTTCTTATCCCAGTAGAATCTTCTCCATCTCCTTTAATGGATCTTCTCCTCTTCGTGAGATCTAAGTAATGGACTTCTCAAGTTTTGTGGGTTTTTTTCCCCCTTATTCTTTGATTTTTTTTTCTGTCCTTACCTACCTCTAACTGACAGAATCTAGTCTTACAGGTTTTAGTTCTTTTACTAATGTGATAACTCCCCTACTGATATTTCCAGTCTTAACTTCCACTTGGCCCCCTGAATTGTACCTTCAACATGGCTCAAATGTCTGGCGGGCAGCTTACATTTAACATATCAAAGTCTAAACTCTCAATGTCCTAGCAGTTTCTTCCCATCCAAATTCACTTTCTCACTGCATCCCCCTCAGTAAGTGGCACCACCATTAACCAGGACAAAGACCTGGGCAGCATCTTTTTTTCTTTCTGTCATAATCTCATGACTAATCCAATGGAGTCTTCTGGGCAGACTGAAATATGATTTTCAAATAATAACATCATTAATAATCATTAATGATGAATCATATTTGAAATATGATTTTCAAAACATATGTTATGTGCTAGCACTTATCATCTCTACCATTACTACCCTGGTTGAGCCTCTGTTAACTTCTATCCCTGTTTCACTCTCATTTCTTTAAAATATATTTATTATAGAAAAGCCACAGTGGTTTTTAAAAACTTACATCAGACATACGACTTCCTGGCCAAGACTGTTCAGTGACTCCCCACTCAGAGTTAAAACCAAATCCTTATGTGGCCTACAGTGCACCCCATGACATGGGCCTTATTTCATCTCCGGTCATCTTCTAGTACACCATCCTGTCTGTACTGTGCTCTGGTCACTTGACTTTCTCAAGCCCGCTCCTATTCATAGCTGGTTAATGACCTTCAAGGGTGCCTGACCCTAGAAGATATTTATTGGTGACTATATTAATGATGATTTATTATTAAACACAACCATAAGAATTATTAACTTAATTTTCATATCTTAGAATATTAGAAACAATATAATAGGGGAAACTGAAGGAAAAGAGGAGAAGTTTAGAAAGAGATATGGTAACAGTAGTAGTATTTAATAAGAAGTAGTAATATCTAATAAGTAGCCATATCTAATACAGAAACTCTGTAAAAAATAAACATTGTAACTAAAAGAAAGAAAGCCTTGTTTGTTAATGCCCCCCCCCCCACTATAGCAGGCACCGAGTATCCCAGGGCAGAGTCATCAACCCTCTGAATCTTTAAAGGAAGTTGAAAGGTATTGATTACATTAAGAAAGCAAGAAGGGAGCTTAAAATAATTTATGAAAATGAAATTATAAATTCACTTAATTCCAAAGATTTTTCTACTTTAAAAAAAGTGATTTTTGCTAATTTGGAGAATTCAGTTTAGTAGGATAATTAATTTCCTAGTCATGCTGAGTGTCACCCTGCCTAGGTCTCTTTAAGATACATAATTGGAGAACTTTTTATCAGTTTCCTAAAAGAAATTCAAGCTAAATAATTTTGAACCTAATGTAAAATCAATTTTTTGATTTTCATATAGACTGTTGGTTTATTATTTTACTCTTAGTTTATAGAGGTTTTCTTCAAATAAAAGTAAAATAAACCATTTTTACCTGTTGTTAAAGTAGTTGAGACTTACTGTAGAAATGTAGAAAGAATGGGGGAAAAAAATCACTCATAGTTCCACTAGCAAAAGACAAATACCATTAAACTGTGTGTATTTTATGTCAGTCTTTTTTTTCCCTACATAATCATTGTCTTTTAAATCTCCTCAGATTACTGATTTTTGTTATTGATATAAAGTTATTGTCCTTTGTGTATCCAAACCCATCCTACATTTCGATAATGTAATTAAAAAAGTAAATTTTTTCAATATCCCACAGGATATGGTTAAAACTCTGGTTATCTAAGTTATATCTCCCTTGTTTAGTTAACAATGTTTATAATATGTTTTGTTTATTTTAAATACTTGAACGAAAAATTCTCTTTGTTAAATAAAAGTAACAACATATCCATTTGAGTTGTAGCATTAAAATGTTTATAATAAAAAAAAAGCTTAAATAACTATGAAATAGAAGTAGCTACCATTCGCAGCAGTTACTTCTCTAGGACAGAAATAAAACAACACAAAACACGTTTAAATACATTTAAAATGTATTAAAGCTACATGGTAAGTTAAGATCCCAAATGAAATACAGACATATTGTTTTAAAATATTATAATTTAATTGCTATGTATATTGCCAAAACTGTAGAAGGGATTCAGTAGTTCATGACAAAAGTGGAATAGTACATTGCCCTTCAAATTAAATACTTTATTTGCTTTCTGAAAGGCATTCTAGTTTGCAAATAAAATTAAATCAACATAATCTACTTACATATACTGAAAGGTTTTACCAAGCTTTTACTTACCAGAAATCTTAACTTTTTTTCATTTTTATATCGTTCTCCCCTTCATAAATAAGAGTTTGTTTTCTAAGCTTCTTTGAGAAAAATCTAATGCTTAAACTGTAGTAGTAATCAGAACTGTAGAGATTAACTATTTATTTGATCTCTTAAATAATTTCACATGTAAAAGTCATCTTAAAGGTCACCTAGTCCATCCATTTTTTAAGAAGTCCTTTCTTTTTTTCTTTTTTTTTTTTAATTAACATATAATGTCTTATTTGCTTCAGGGGTACAGGTCTGTGAATCGTCAGGCTTACACATTTCACAGCACTCACCATAGCACATACCCACCCCAGTGGCCATCACCCAGTCACCCTATCCCTCCCTCCTCCAGCAGCCCTCAGTTTGTTTCCTGAGATTAAGATTCTCTTATGGTTTGTCTCCACCCCCAGTCCCATCTTGTTTCATTTTTTTCCCTCCCTTCCCCTCAGGACTCCCTGCCCTGCCTTTCAAATTCCTCATATCAGAGAGATCATATGAGAATTGTCTTTCTCTGATTGATAGAAGTCCTTTCTGTGAGATACCTAGTAGATAGTTACCCAGCTTTGCTTGGGACATTGACTGGACCTCACGAGTCATTCACTCTATAATTACATATTCATTTTTTATTATTGATTCACTTAACTAGTATTCACAACATATCTACCATTTGCCTGTCAATATACTTGACACTAAATACATAGAGATGAATAAACATGAAGAAACATGAACACTATTAGAATGTTTTGTTTTGATTTCATTAAGGTTACATATCTCTTCTTGCCACTTCTCTCTTCCTGATTATAAAAATGGTGGCCGTGAAAAATAATCCTAATATTTCTTTATATCTTTGTTAAGTGTTTCTGTTTAAAAGAAAGACAGGAGAAAAAGAAGTAAATATAAAACCAGTTTGTTCAGTTCATTATCATTTTCAAGGGTCATTTATTAATTCATTATCTGTTTTCATCTGAAGTTCTTGGTCCTGAGTTCACATTTTTATAAATCAGTAGTTTGTCGATATAGAGAGTATCAAATTTATAAATCATTTAAATCAAGGAAGGATGACTAACTGTATGTACATCCAGTGACAAAAACATGATTCCAAAAGCTTAATGGCTTAAAATGATGAGATTAAAATGAGATGAAATATAAAAAAGATAAAAATCTTGCCTAGCAGCAAAAAGAAAAAAAAATTCTAGCTCATCAATAGTCCCTAGGAATAAGACATAGTTCTACATTTTACATGTAGAAAACGATCGCAAAATGAGTGAGACTGGCTACCCTTCCCTCTCTTCCAAAGTGACTGCAGTTTAAATTTAGCAACTGGTGTTATAAACGTAAGTATACAGAGGCACTTGTTTGGTTAGTCTACCCTGGAAATCTTTGTTTAGTTCTGGTTACCATATTTAAAAGATAATGGTTACCTTTTTAGTTCTGGGTACCAAATTTAAAGGCATATTAGAAACACTTTTAGACAAAAGGTAATTTTAAATATGGTAACTCTACCCTGCTTAAAAAAGAACTATTGTTCGATAAATTTTCTTATGCAGCCCTTGTTAAATCATTATTATCATCTTCATTATTATTTTACTTTTCTTTGTCAAATGGTATTGGACCACATCTTTGATAATCTGTTCTGGAATTTCATCAAGGATATATCTATATGCTATTTACTTCTTTGACATTTATTTACAATAGGTATAATTTTATATGGAATGATTTCTACAGGAAATCATGTATTTAGATTTAGATTTTTTTTTGTAACTAGAAGATATGATTAGGTCCTCTAATCCATCTCATTTTACAATTGAATAAATTGAGGCATAGAGAAATACATTTATGTCACTGTAAATCTAATTATGCACTTCATTTAGTGAGGTACTTTACCATTTGCCAAGGACAATCCTAATTTACTCAAAGAAGTTAACTTCCAAGTCAAAGATACCCTCGGAATTTCCAGATATGACTTTCCATCATTATGAAGTTGAGCATATTTCATAACTACAGTCCAGGGAGTTTAGGAATGGCCTGACTCCATCTATTCCACGTAACTTACATTAATAAGAATTAGCATTAGATGAGAAAGGGATAAATCGGATACAACCATTACATTAAGTATAATATACCAAACTGTTGACCTTACCTCTATTACTGAAGGACAGACCAAGAAAAAACTGAGATTTCAGTGAGGTGAGCTGAAGGGCAGACCCAGAGTTACTGATGCTTCTGTGATATAAACTTGTCATAGAAAATTTAACATTTTATCTAAACGTATTTTGAATTTTGCAGAATCTGTTTTCTGAGGTTTCAAATCACTATTAACTGTATCATATTTTTAACAATCAAAATTAAAACACTGTGGCAATTTGTTATCTCCTTTCTCAAATATATTATGTTTCTGTCAGCTACACAGATAGAGCATGTTAATGGGATTCATTTTTTTCCAAATGAAGATAAAGTGTAAGTAAATAAGATAGAAAAAGACACAACTTTTAAAATGTAATTTCTCTTCTTGTTCTTTGTGTCTCAAAGTGTGATTCTCTCTTCAACTACCAAGCTCTGTGTTAGCTGGGCCAGGTCTACTGAAGGAGAGAGGAGGACTGAGGCTTTTTTCTCATTTTAAATCCATCCCCAACTTTTGTAGCACCATGGACAGGACTGGAAGAGATTATGCTGAGTGAAATAAGTCAAGCAGAGAGAGTCAGCTATCATATGGTTTCACTTATTTGTGGAGCATAACACATATCATGGAGGACAAGGGGTGTTACAGAGGAGAAGGGAGTCGGGCTAAATTGGAAGGGGAGGTGAATCATGAGAGACTTTGTGGACTCTGAAAAACAATCTGAGGGGTGCGAAGTGGCGGGGGGGGGGGTGGAAGGTTGGGTAACCAGGTGGTGGGTATTATAGAGGGCACGGATTGCATGGAGCACTGGGTGTGGTGAAAAAATAATGAATACTGTTTTTCTGAAAAAAAATTAATTTAAAATAAAATAAATAAATAAATAGATAGATAGATAGATAAATCCATCCAGCCAGCTGTTCCTGGTCACTTGTAAACTATGCAAGGTTCCACTTTGCTTTAGTGATGCAAAACTGGTATGAAAAATGTGTTTAGAGCTGTGAGTGTCATTCTGGTGGTCAGAAAAGTAGGCTCTTGGTGCCATGAGAGCTAGAGACTAGTACACAGTTTTAAGTTGGTTATATTCATATCTACAGCAAGTATTTATTGAGTGCTCTCTATATGCCAAGTCTCATTATTTTTATTAAATTTCAAAATTTCACCATCAAGAAGTGAATGCATTCTCATTGTAAATTATTTAGTTAATACACATAAAATAAAAATCAACCTCAATAAAATTCTTTTCCTCCTACCTACATCTGTATGTTTGTTCCCCAGAATTAACCACTGTTTTCATGGGTTTTTTACCTACATGCATATCTCTATAGTTTTACACATGTCCTATAAATATACTTTATTATATGCATTTACATATAAATTATGTATCTTATTGTTTTATATTGTGGGCTTTAAAACATGTGGGATTGGGACGTCTGGGTGGCTCAGTTGGTTGGACGACTGCCTTCGGCTCAGGTCATGATCCTGGAGTCCCGGGATCGAGTCCCGCATCAGGCTCCAGCTCCATGGGGAGTGTGCTTCTCTCTCTGACCTTCTCCTCGCTCATGCTCTCTCTCACTGTCTCTCTCTCAAATAAATAAATAAAATATTTAAAAAAAAATAAAAAATAAATAAAACATGTGGGATTGATTTTTATGTATTGTTCTTCAATTAATTTTTAAATTTAATGGTCTAACTTTGAAAATTCTTTGGCAATGTGTAGATATCTTGTTCTTTTATTAAGCAGTTGAATATGGACATTTAGAGGTTCTTCCACCTCCCCAATTATAAACAATAACTTTTTCTCAAGATTAGAGTATTATCTAGGGCAGACCCTAAGAAATGGAATTGTTGGATCAGAGTATATGCGTGTTCCTTTATGGTCTTCATACAATTTTACAGTTTTCTTTAAACAGGACTCACATTATTTTCATTACGTTTATTCCTAACTAATTAAATATGTGTGTTGCTGGTGTGATTGGGCATTTTTACTGATATTTTCAAATTGGCTATTGTTATTGTTATTAATTTTTGTCTACTCTTATTTTATATGATGAGCTGGCTAAAGTCGCTGATTTTATCAGTTGATTTTCTTGACTTTCCTAGTTATATATTTTTTCTTTGTTTCCAATGATTCCCTCACAAATGTATTTGTCTTGTATTTTATTTGATAGGACTTCCAATACAGTATTGAATAGTGGTACTGATAATTGTAGGTATTTATATCTTGTTTTAGGGATATTATTAAGAGTGTTTCTAATGTTTCTTGCCAAGTATGATGCAGATTAAATATTACTGTACCTACACTTTGTCAAGAAGTTGTCCCCTATTTTTGTTGGCTAAATCTGTTTGCTGGTGTGCAGGTTTATTTGTTTGCGTTAAGGAAAGGAGTGGATTTTTCCTCCCAGTATTATTGAGATATAATTGACATACAACATTGTATTAGTTTAAGGTATATAGCATAATTATTTAATATATGAATATATTGCAAAATAGTTACCACAATAAGTTTAGTTAACATCTATCATCTCACGATTATAAGATTTTTTTCTTGCCTTGAGAACTTTGAAGATCTATTTACTTGGAAAATTTCAAATATACAACAATATTTTTAATTGTAGACACCATATTGTACATTACATCCCCAGAACTTATTTATCTTGTAATTAAGTTTATACCTTTTGACCACTTTCACCCATTTCCTTCAACCCTACCCTACCTCTGGCAATCATCAATCTGTCCTCTGTATCTATTTGTATTTTGTGGGCTTGTAAAAGATTTTTACATAAGTGAGATCATACATTTGGCTTTATCTGACTTATTTCACTTAGTATAATGCTCTCAATGTCCATCCATGTTGTCACAAATGGCAGGGTTTCCTTATTTTTTTATTATTGAGAAACACACACACACACACACACACACACACACACACACACACACACACGGGGTGAAGGTATTTCATTTTTTTTCTTTTCTTTTTTTTTTTTTTTTCACAAAAGAACTTTTTATTTGAGGCAGGAAGTCTGGATGAAAGGGTTACAACAGTTCCCAGCAACCGAAATCCAGTTGTTAGTGGCACTATTTCAACGTTGTGGATTCAACTTAGTCAGGAAAGAGTCCTAAGGTCCTACTTTTCCAGCTGGACAGGAAGAAGGGCAAAGAGAACTGGAAGAAGCTTCTAACCTACTGATACTGCTCTTTAGACCCGACACTGAGCCAGCCAAGCCCTCACTGGCCTGGCTGCAGGTCGCTGACCCACCAAGGAAAGGCAGAGGCCACACTATACTACATACAGGGAAAGTGACCCGGGGAACACAGCGGCAGGTCACCTGGAGGGGGAAGAGGCACCGAGAGCTTCAAAACTCCATGTTGAAGGGATAGTCCTTGTGGGAGGCACAGCTCACCAAGGCACACATGCGCTAGTTCCGGTTGTAGCTGAGCAAGGTGGTCATATCCACGCTGCTCAGGTCGAAGTCAAAGACCTGAAAGTTCTCAGCAATGGTTCGGGTGTCACGGACTTGGGGATCACCACCAAATTCCTCTGAATGGGGAACCGTATCAGAATCTGTGCTGTGGTTTTATTGTGTTTGACTGTGATAGCTTTGATCCTCCAACGGGAAGGGTCCTCAGGCTTGGCCTAAGGCCTGTCAGGAGAGCCGATAAGAGATAGTGATTTTGGTTTCTTTGGATATATACTCAGAAGTGGAACTTCTGGCTCATAATGGTAGTTATATTTTGAGGAAGCTCCATAATTTTTTCTATGGTTACTGGATTTACAATCCTACCAATAGTACGGAAAGATCGAAGAGGGTGGATTTTATCAAATAATTCTCTAGAATTCTTATTTCCAATACTCATAATGACTATGCAAGGTCAGAGTATGAAGTGAGGTTCAAAGAAATTAAGTAGAAGTGTAGAACAAGCATCAGGAATACTAGAGAAAAGGGGGAAGCTCTTAGGAACCAAAGGAGACCAAGGATAGGAAGCTGTATTTTTCCCTTCTTTCTGACCTTCCTCTGATGCCCCTGGGAAAAGTGGCAGATTCCACTGTAAGAGGACGAGGACTGGCATCTTACAACCCAAACTCCATGCCAGTTGAAGTCAAAGCCTCTATGATTATATCCTAGCCCAAAGTTACAAAACCATCCAGGTCTGAGTAGAAGAAAATACTGATCAGTGTGAATTGCTCTTTGCAATCAGATATGTCCTGAGCCTGTATTTCTGGTCCTTGTTATTCACTTAAACTAAATGGATGAACTTTTGTAAATCATATCAGCCAAATTTCCTTCCGGGCCAATTTGGCAACTGTCCTATAGATGTAATTGCAAACCTCATTTGAGTAGAAACATATTATTAACTAAGACTTAAATGTTTCGTAAATATCACTGATTTTGATAATATAGTTCTTCTTTATGATTTCTACAACTGAATATTTATGATGTTTGTTATCATAAAATATCCTTCTAACCATGGTGTCTGTGTGCCTGCGTGGGTGGTTATCATTATCCATTTTCTCTGCAATTTTTGCATTTTTCTGTGAGAATTAATTCTTGCAGTGTTTCAATATTTAAATGTTTCTATGAAAGCACCTCTTCTTTAGATGAAAAACACATCTTCACTTTTAGAAAAATGCAGTTATGTTTAATAATCAAAGCCCAAACTATCCTTAAGAAAGCAGAATTTCTAATAGATCTGAGTTTTCTTATTCTGTTTCAGTTAGTATTCTTTCATAATAAATTTTTACTTTAGTTTTACTTTAGGTCAGTGTCTTACTTCAGCTCTCTCTGAAAAGAAGTCAATAATTCTAAGATTGATAAAACATATCAGTAGCACTTTACAGGAAAGATGAAAAATTCCCTTTTCTCTTTCCATCCTTCATCTAAATCATGCCTGTAAGTATTACATATTTTACAAAAGAAAGGAACTTAGTTGTTGTTGTTTTTACCAAGAAGAGGGTCTTTCTAAACATTCTATTGTCTTTCACAAAGCATTAATTGCTAGTGCCCTGGGGATTAGAGCAGTGGCATTTCTACAAATATTTATGACTATCCCACTCCCTACAATTCCCTTTCCTTCCTGATGGCAGAAATGCAACAAAAGAGGCTGGTGTAACACATGAGCATCCTGTCATCAGAAAATGCCATTGGCGTGAATTGGCAAAACCATAAACCATTCCACAGAGGAGAAATTATAAATGGTAAATGTATGAGACAATATTTTGTGGTAATTAAAAAGTAATAAAGGTGTGAAATATCTTTAGAAAGCCATATGGTAATACTTATCAAGAGCAAAAATAATGCATAGCCACTGACCCACAAACCTCATTATTGGTATTTATTTTAAGCATATAATTCAAAAGTAGGAAATATCTATTATACAAAAATACTTTCATTTCAATGTCATTGATCATGGTTATAAAAATAAATTAAAAAAATCCAGAGCAGTCACAAATGGGGTTTATTTAAGCAAATTACAGCACCTGAAAGAAATCCTCAGCATTCTTATTTGTGAGAATTTATCCAAAGAAGACATGCTAAAAGAATGCAAAATTTAATTGCAAACCAAACATGGCTTCTTGGAAGACTCTCTTACTTCTAAGGGTCTCTTATTTATGGTTTTCTTGGTATTGGTGAAGTATCTTTAATGACAGACCACTGATTATTTTCCTAACCTTTGAAGCATTCAGCAGTCTTTCTCTTTTTGACGTTCTCTAGAGAGTGCTTAAGATAATTCTCACATACTCTTTACCCGGCAATGCAGGAACTTCTCCTTGCCAGCCATAGTCTCCTGTATTTTCGATTGTTCATGTCTGAGTCATATCAAGCCACTGGGTCCCAAACTCCAGGGACCTCATACCAAGCTCTTTGATCCCTTTCCATGGCTTGAGGTGAGGAGAGATCAGAGAGATGTCGTACCTCATGGCAGCCCTTTCCACTTCCAAAAACCGGTTTTCCTTTCCCTAATCTTCCAAACCCTTTGGACCCTTTGCTTACAAGTCCTTCGTGGTTTCTTGCACTATTATTTGGGGATCTCAGTGAAATTAAGACTAAAATACTCTCATTTTAAAACTCTGTATTAATTACATTTGTTTATTATAATGACAAAGCAGAAGTCTAGATATTCAATAATAAGGAGATCTTAAGTAAATAATGACTTAAATTGAATACAGTGCAGCCTTTAAAAAAGTAATTCATCACTTGGAGACATATTTAGAATAAAGTACTAGGTATATAACATGTGCCACAAAACTGCATGTACTCTGTAGTATAATTGTGTAAAATATATGTAGCAAAATTGAGACTCTTTGAAATAACATTTTATTTTATTTGAAAAAGAAATTTTTATAAGGTAAAAAGTCTTTTTGTAAATAATTTATTTGAAAAAAAAAGACTTAACTCAAGTCATCTGAAAACCCCTATTCTTATTAGAGAAATGGTATTTGTTGGAGTATGGCTGTGAAATATTACTACTTATTTTCATTTTTAAATATGTTCTGATTTTGTATGTAATTTGACAGTAGCATTGCACTACTGGCAGGAGGACTATATAGCAGAAACAGCTCACCAGGAAAATATCTCAGTGCTACAAGATTTTACTTTGTCATTCTAGAGTCATTTATTCTTTAATGGCTGGGATTATATTTTGCTCATTTTTATATTCCCTAAACTTGCACAACTATGGGACTTAATAAATGCATTTTAAAACTAATAAATGAATTAATAATTAGGTATTTATATTGGGTCCTATTATTAAATTCTTATTTTTATTATCTTTTTTATATGACCTATTTTAAGGCTATGTAATACATAGTATCTCTAATTCAGTTATAATGTTAAAATGCCTTATATATATTCCTTAAGGTATAAGACTGATGTAGGATAATTATTAACTAAAAAAATTGTGGTCATTTTGTCGTTTTTCTAACTTAGCACTCAACCTTCTCTTTACTTAGTTAATGTCCAAAGAAATTACTTTTCCTATTTCCCCTCATAAACTGATAAATTTGTGTTCGGAAATACAAGTTTTCCTCGTATTTCACTAAAAAAAAGAAGTGCACTATGAAACACCAGCTATACAGCTTATATGAAAAATCAACCTGAGTACTTTACATAAGATGTCAACTTTATGATTTTGAGTATATGAAAGTTCTTTTCCTCTATTTGCTTCGTGATCAAGTATCCAACAAATTTTTGCCTCACATTTTGCTCCTTCGTAACCACCTTAGAGTATGACATTAGAAGGAAAAACATTACATTCAGGGTGCAGCTTGGAACAGTGAGAACATCAGAGGTTCCCTATGTATTATTTTATTTGATCTTCACATCTGATGGGTGTGATTTCACTGTTTCCATTTTAAAAATGAAGAAACCAAGGGTTAAGGAAGTAGCTTACTCACATCCACATGTTAAATGCAAAAGTCAGTTTTAAAGGCAGATCTTTCTGGAGCACCTGGGTGGCTTAGTTTGTTAAGCATCTGACTCTTGATTCCTGCTCAGGTGATGATCTCAGGGTCCAGAGGTCCACCCAAGCAGCACTGGGCTCTGGGCTTAGCAGGGAGTCTGCTTCGCTCCTCCCTTATGCTCTCCCTCTCTTTCTCCCCAAGCCCCTGTTGTTCATACACACATGCTCTCTCAAGCAAATAAATGAATAAACCTTAAAAAGAAAATAAAGCCAGATCTTTCTGACTCCAAACATCTAGAGGTCAATAGAACTGCTTTTTTTATCCCCATGTAGTATAGAAATTTTGTTATAAGAATAGGCAAAAGCATTTACCCCTCCCTGGGTGTTAGATTCCTTTTGTAGAAAGGAACCAATTAAGTCATCCCTCGAGTTCTCTTCCACTTTATTCATTTTGAATCTTCAGAATTTTGAAAATAATATCTTTGCTTTTAGGAACTTTGAACACCAGGAGTGACGTGCAATCCATTAACTTTCCAAATGGTCACTTATATGCTGTAGTATATACTGTTAGGGAAAGGATGCACCACTGTGCTTAGAAAGAAATGTTGCCTGAAGGGTTTGCAAGCTCATAGCAGCGTAGTAAGGCTCAATATCAGGTGCCAAAAGCAAGCCTATATTTAGGAATTCAGGAATATTGGCTCTTAGCTCTTTCTAAGACATTTCTATAAAGTACATGCAGATGAATGAAGCAGATTGATCAAAGTGGTATCCTAAAAACTCTTTGTAGTATGATTGCTGCAAACTGTTCTTGTGGGAACATTCAGGGCCAGGTTTCTGTCATCTATACTTTATAATATCCATGGAATGAGAATTCTTTGTTATTCTCCCTTTTATGTACATTACGAGCAGCTACAGTGAGAGAAATATAAGCCTACTGCAATTTGGAGGAAGACCTTTAAAGGACTTTTTTTTTTTTTAATGTGAAGGCATTAGGTGCAGGATTAACAGTATAATTAGAGTAAATCAAAATGTTCTTGCATCGGTTTCATTTTTAGGAAATGTTAATTGCATGTTGCTTTATGCTCTGTCTATATGATGGACTTCCTTAATTACGTTATGAGTTTTGGTTTGAAGGTCCAACCTCATAGTAATTAAAACACTGGGTAATGAACCATATTTCCTAAAACATACACTCTGAAGATATTTTTGTAGCTCTATCTCCATATCTTACCTCTTCTAATGAACATGTAATTTTTACTTTTTTTTTCTTTCTTATGAAAGAGCAGTGTAGTGGATTGTCATTGATGGACTGCTATTATAATAAGACGTGGACTTTAATTTGGATGATCATATTCCTGGTATATTGGCTGAGCTGCATCCATCAGATAGGCTGGTGCTGGTCATTTAAAAACCCTGCTTCTGTCTGCCAGACCGAGCTTGGACGACATGAGCCCCTACTTGTGCCAAGAAATAAAGTGTCATTTAATTGTTGGCATATTTCTAGTAAATTCCTGTGAACTTGTAGATGTTATAGAGTAATACCCTAGACTTTTGGCTAAATAATGATTTTGGTAAACAGCAGCAAAGTCTTATTTGCTTAGAGAAAGAAGACGAAGGGGGGAAAATAAGATAAACATGAAGCAAGTGACTATAAGATTAAAAAAAAAAAAAAACAGAGATACTTAGTTCCGAAGAAAAAAGAACAGAGAAAAGGAATAGGTAAGATTATGGCCGCTTTTGAAATCAAATGTGGGGGGAAATTTGGGGCAATGCAGTCCACAAAAGAGCAGTTGATAGATGTGGATTTTTGTCTGGAAGGAAAAATGATTCATCAAGATGATCAGTGGATTCCAGAGCATAGGACTTTCTGATAACATATCAAAGCCTCGGAAGTATTCTTTCCTCACACATTTGGCTTGCATTTTCCTGGGGCCTAGAAGAAACATGGGCAGCCACACCCTGCAAGCCCAATTCTCCTGAAACCCAAAGGATAGTGAACGTGGATCTCTTCCCTCCTCCCCCAAACAGCCTTCTTTCTAGAGGGGATGATGGTGTATTGGGGCATAACAATCCCTACTTGGCAACTTACTCTTCTTCAGGATAAGTTAGCTTACCTCACACAGTGAGGTGAAATGCAGGTAATAATAAATGCTTTATAATAAGCAGAACTAAATAATTTAAGGTAATATTTAGAAAGCTCTGTGACCATGCAAGATCAATGGCATTTGTCTTCCTCAGGATTTACTTCTTCTTTTCTTTTCTTTTCTTTTTTTTAAAGATTTTGTTTATTTATTTGACAGATGGAGATCACAAGTAGGCAGAGAAGCAGGCAGAGAGAGAGAGAGGATGAAGCAGGCTCCCTGCTGAGCAGAGGAGCCTGATGCGGGGCTCGATTCCAGGACCCTGGGATCACGACCTGAGCTGAAGACAGAGGCTTAACCCACTGAACCATCCAAGAGCCCCTTGTTTCTTCTTTTAATAACAACAGTTCCTCTGTTCACTTTCAAGGTGACATTGACACTTCCTTCTTCCAAGAGTTAGTTAGTTTCCTACTGGCTTTACCTGCACCTTGACACCACCATGGTAATGATAGCTTTTCTAGAACATCGAGAAGCTCTGGTCCCTTTTTCTTCTTCTTCTTCTTTTTTTTTTGCAAGTACCTTAAAACACTTCAACTACCTTTCTCCCTTCAGAACTTACATGCTGCTGTCTTGTACTTTAATTGCTCTATATTTTAAACTCCACCTGACATAATTATAGTTTTATATAGTATTTATTTAAATTTTCTACATGTTTACCAGTCTTGTGTTGGTTGTGATTCCTTTCTGTAACTACAGCTTTCCAGTTGGGATCATCTTCCTTCTATCAGGAAATTTAGTGGCAAGCTGTCTCAACTCTGTTTATCTGAAAATCTTTATTTTACCTTCATTCCCATTAAAGGTTTTTTTGCTGGCTATGGATTTATGAGTTTTAGTAATCTGGGAATATGATTCATTATTTTCCAGCTCCCATTTTTTCTGCTAAGAAATTTGTTTTAAGTTTATGTAGCATTTACCTGTGATCTTTATCTCTGGCTGCTTTCAGGAGTTCAATGTATTTGGTACTCTATAGTTTCAGTAAAATGTAAATTTTTTATATTGTAGTTTCTTGTGATTCTAGTATCTATGAATTGGTGTCTTTCAACAGTCCTAGAAATGTGTCAGCATTTCCTCTTCAAATATTGCGTTTTTCTCCCTCTATTATCTTAGGGTGTAATTCTGTCTTTTCCCTTCATTCTTTTGGTGATATTTATGAAAGAAGAATTTGTATTCACTGACTCCACTTCCATTCCAAGTATCACTATTTATTGCTCTATATCTTAATTTTTTCCTATCATACCAAAACTGGTTTCTTCAAGCTTTTTATTTATTCATGTTTACTAAATCCAAATACCTATGTATTTAATCTATGTAGATTAAACAAAATTATCATCTTTTTCTTCCCTCTTAACATTTCTCTTCTTCCTGCCTTTATGCAAAAATCAATTTCTTACCACATTCCTATCTTTTCAATATCTCCCTTTCTCTTCTTTAAAATCTGCAAGGTGAGGAAGGTTCCTAAAGAGGCTTGCCAAAACTTCTTCTCTTCTCTGGGTCTCTCCACCAGAGATCCCACTGCCTGCTCTCCCTCTACACATGGTCTAATAGCCAGCTGGTGGGCACTGGAGTACCCTGTACATTCAGGTTTCTTGGAGCTGTGCTCCACTGGTTGTTAGATATGTTGAATACCACCCTTCTTCTTCTTCTTCTTCTTCTTCTTCTTATTATTATTATTATTATTATCATCTCCAACTTCTACCTCTCTAACAAGTTTCAGCCCCATATTTTCAGTTGGCTTGGGTACATTTTCATTTGGTTTGTTTCAAACATTCCATTTTATTTTCACTTTTTAAAATTAATATATAATGTATGAGTTGTTTCAGGAGTACAGGTCTGTGATTCATCAGTCTTATATAATACCCAGTACTCATTACAACACATACTGTCCCCAATATTTATCACCCTATTACCCCATCCCCCACCCCCACACCTCCAGCAACCCTCGTTTTTTTTTTGTTTGTTTGTTTGTTTTGTTTTTTGTTTTTTTGTTTTAAAGATTTTCTTTATTTATTTGACAGAGATCACATGTAGGCAGAGAGGCAGGCAGAGAGAGAGTTGGGAAGCAGGATTCCCGCTGAGCAGAGAGCCTGAGGTGGGGCTCCATCCCAGGACCCTGGGATCATGACCTGAGCCTAAGGCAGAGGCTTTAACCCACTGAGCCACCCAGGTGCCTCAGCCCTCGGTTTGTTTAAACTCAACATGCTCTACAACTAAAATCATTATCCCCTTTCCCAATCACTCACTCACTCACACACACACACACACACACACACACACACACTGCCCTGTATTTCACTCCCCAAATTTTCTTACTGATATTCACATATCTCTTAATAGTAGTGCTTAATTTTTCTCTCAAGCATGAAATATCAGAAACAGTTTACATTTAACCATTTATCTTAAATTATATTGACAATTTCTGTTTTTCTTCTTTGTGTATTTCTCTGATTCCTTTCCCTTTTCTTCCTGTTACCATTGGCAGAGCTGAGTCCAAACACATCGTACCACTTGAACTTACTCACCCTCACTCTCCTCTATCCAATATGGCAGAGACTCATCAATGTGAGAACACCACTTTCAAAATGCTGTTTCATATTCACACAAGACACCATGGCTCAGAACAATACTTCTTAAACTGTTTGCGTTGAAGGCCAGTTTTGTTTTTGTTTTTAATTTCCAATTTGCAAAAAAAAAAAAAAAAAAAAAAAAAACTTTATAAAATACAATAAAGTGAATTATACAAGAATAAAGAAAGGACAAAGTACAGCACCACTTTTTAACTTCTGTGCTATAATGGATAGAAAATAACCCTGTTACATTGCTGTACAGTTTTTACACTCCCACTCTCAGTGCTCATCACAGATGTAACAGTTTGAAGACTAGCACCGTCCATAGACAGCACGTCGAGTGGACCCCTCTTCAATCCCTATGTTACTGATCTTTGCTGGGCCTATAAAGCAGAATCAATAGGCGAGTTCTAAAATATGCAGATGTCTGTGCCCCAGAGAACTAATGAATAGAATCTCTGGGAGGGTTGCCAGGGCATGGGCATTTCAAAAAAGCTATAAAATTGATTCTGATACTCAGCCAGGCCTGAAACTATTGGCTTGTGGAAAAAAAGTGCACACTTTCAATTCTCTGTAATCTGGCTTCAATCTATCTTTTAAATCTTATCAAGATCACTTCTTTCATATGTCCTGTATTTCAGTCAGTCAGGACATTTGGCTTTCCAACTATAATCTATTCTTTCCCATCTCTGTCAAGTCCCAGTCTGGAATGTCATTTCGACCCCCTCCATTGTCAACATTTAGTTCATCCTTCGAGTTCCCATGTACTGAAAAATGCCACTTATTTATGAAACCATTGCTAATTAATTACAAAAATTAATTTTGCCCTCATCTAAATGTCTCTACTACTTTGTTACTTATAATACAGTATATTTAGATTCTAGTTGCGGAGGCGTTATGGTATAGAAAGGGAAAAAAAAAGAAATTCTATTCAGGAGAACCACTTCCCAGGCCAGACTTTACTTCTTCCTAACTGTGTGGCCTGAGGTAAACTCAAGAATTTCTCCAAATATGCATATTAAGAATAAAACTTGCAACCTTCACCACAAGATAGGTGTTATAAGTAAACAAGATAATGGATGTTAAAGCAATATCAGTACAAGTTGTTATTATCTGCTCTACTACATTATAAGCATGTTTGAGGATAAGAATAAGTAATATAAATCTTTATATTTCTACACCCCCAGTAGGATATTTGATACAGAAAGAATTCAGTACATGTTTTCAACTAAATGAATAAATGCATAAGCAGATTCCTTACGCAGTAAAATCTCTAGTGTGAGTCCCAACAGGCCATCTTGCCCAAAACTATTTCCAGTAGCTTATTTGATATTGATACTTGAAATTCCAGCTCTAGGGATTTTCTCCTTTGGATTAGCATTGACTATACTAACAAAGACAATTTATTAAGTCATTCTCATGCATGCCTTTATACAAATTTAATCTCTTTTATCAGATTATTTTCTCCCCTGACGAAAGGTGTCAAGAAATACATGAAAACACAGAGAAGTTGCTGAAAAGATGGGAAAGGGGTTTTGAGAATACCAAAGATTAATGTAATTTATTTCACTTTTTTCTTTTTCATGGAAGAAACCTGAGTGGACCAAATGATAATAGCTAATCTTTATTGATAATTTACTGTGTTACAAACCAAAATGCTTAGCACTTTACATGAATTATCTTTTAATCCTTACAATTTGGGTATATTAAGTCTACTTAGCCTCATTTTGCTTTTGAGGAAATGCACACTCAGAGAGTTGACTAAGATTAAGTAACATAGCCATACAGTTATTCAACTAGTAAGTAATGGAGGAGTGATTTGAACGATGATTTGACACTAGAGTCCAAGCTTTTGGTCATCAAACTCAACTGTGTTTTAGAACAGTCTTCCAGTGAAACCCAAAGAATGGTTACTACCCTTTAGTAATTGCCCAATAACTATTTGGGGCTAAGCATGGGTGTAAAATTGTACAAGACACACAGCCCCTGACTTCAAAGATTACCTTCCTATGAAAGAGAAGTCAAAAATTGCTTCAGGAAATCACACAGAGTATGATCATAATATGCTGGGAGACCTGACTGTGAAACCCAGCTGGGAAGGATGAATGAGGGTATGCTTGTTGGAGGAGGCCACATAAAAAAGCATCAAAGAGTCTATTTAACATGAGCAGATGATAGGCAGAAAAATGAAGTAACATTGAAAAAAGCAGAGTATTCCATTACAGAGTGAATCTGCAATCACTTGGAAGTGAAGGAGAGTATCAGCTGTTTAGGGAAACCGTTTAGGGATTATGCCTGGAAGATCTAGTTAGAGACTGTAAGAAGTGGAAGACAGAACAAGAGACACAAATAGGGACAAGGGAAAGCTCAAAACCAAAACCAATTTTATGGATTATTTATCTTGTGGTTTAGGAAAACAAAGATGAAATGTACTTGTATTATTTGATCTTAAGTTAGGATTTCTGGACAAAGCACTATATATTTAGTTTGCATTTGAAAGGTAGTGTGTTTCAGAACTTAACTCATTCTTCTCTGTACCATAATCTCCACAGTTGCTTTCAAGAAGAGCCATCTAGTAAGACACATGCTAGCACTCACCAAAATAGGATGCCAGAGGCCAAGTAAAGTTCCATGATTTGGTTTCCTCATATAACCACGAAACTTGTTCCAGTGGATTAATTTCTAGATTATTGCACTGAGTATTAAAATCAAAAGGATTCTAGGGATATGATAGTTTCAGTGCGTTCTGATTGTAATTATGCCCCAGTGCTAACCAACTGATTGAAAACCCCTCTTGGGCCCAGCAGCTGTGGGTTCTGCAGGTATGCAGTGTCTGGTATCTTTCCCAAAACGAATCCAGGAGAAACTACAGATGCAGAAAAGAAAAAAAAAAAAAAAAGATAAAAGAACAAAAAAATAGTGAGAGAGAAAAGAAAGAAGAAAGTTGAAAGAAGGAAGGAAGGAAAGAAAGGAAAAAGGAAAAGGAAAAGGAAAGAAGAGAAAAAGAAAGGAAACATGGAACACACCAATAAATGAAGACAATCTTAATGTGATGTGGGTTGGGAAAGTGGGTAGTAGAATCCTGGGATGGGGAGTGGCCAGAAGTTTTAGTAAGAAAACAAAAGAATAGGTTATAAAATAAAAACTCTTTTTCTTGCATAATGGCAGAAATTAGCAACAGCCCACATTCTTGCACATGTATCCTGGAGTTATATCAAGGCAGATCAAAACTTCTCCTGGGGTGCAGAATGTTTTTTAAAGTTGTAAACTTAACAGCATCCTTGAGACATTCCCTCCTTTCACTTCCTGCTTACTACCTTCAGGCTTGGCAGACTAGATCCAAGAGAGATTACCCTCTCCCTGTGAAGTTTCATCTCAAGATTTAAAGCATAAACCTGATCTGAAGGACTGTCTGGTAGCCACTGATGTTAGTGGTTCAGTGATACTAGGCTCTCTGATCTCACTCCTAAGACTCACTGAGGCTATGGCTTGGCCTTTGTTGCCTACACATTACATGCATTTACAAACTCAAATAAAATAAATACAAAGAAATAGACACTATACATCCTGTAAATGAGAAGTATTAGAGCAGGTAAACCAAGAATTTTTTAAATGATAATGTAGTTAAGATAATAAGCTATTATCAATATAAAATAAGAACAAGAAACCATGAAATAGAATGTATGGGAAATATTAGGTAAGAAAATGTAATAACTGATATAAAGAACACAATACATGGGATAGTTTGATGAGTATACCAGAGGAACAAATAAATGAGTGTAAAGATCAGATTAGAAACTCTGAAGAAAATCAATAGGTAAGAATAAAGAGAAAATAGAAAAGTTAAAGATATAGAGAATAAATGAATGGATGAATTTCCAAAGGAGAGAGAAACGACAAAAAAAAAAAAAAAAAAAAAAAACATGTGAAGAATTAATAGATACTTTTCAAATCAAAGTTTACAGGGATCCATCAAAATCCTAGAGAACACAGGCAGTAACCTCTTTGACATCAGCCACAGCAACTTCTTTTAAGACACATCTCTAAAGATAAGGAAAACAAAAGCAAAAATGAACTTGGACTTTATCAAGATAAAAAAGCTTCAGCACAGCAAAGGAAACAGTTGACAAAACTAAGAGGCAAACTATGGAATGGGAGAAGATATTTCCATATGACATTACAAATAAAGGGCTTGTAACCAAGATCCGTATAGATCTTCTCAAACTCAAGACCCAAATAATCCAGTCAAGACATGTGCAGAAGACATGATCAGACACTTGTCCAAAGAAGACATACAAATGGCTAACAGACACATGAAACAATGTTCAACATCACTAGCCATCAGGGAAATACAAATCAAAACCACAATGAGATATCACCTTACACCATTTAAAATGGCAAAACTTACAAGATGGAAAACAACAAATGTTGGTGAGGGGGTGGAGAAGGGGAACCCTCTTACACTGTTTGCAGGAATGCAAGTTGGTACAGCCGCTTTGGAAAACAGTGTAGAGGTTCCTCAAGACATTAAAAATAGAGCTACACTATGACCCAGCAGTTGCACTACTAAGTATTTACACTAAAATTGAAAGACATTAAATTGATAGGGCTGATAAGGGGCCAAATGGAGAATAAAGAAAAAGTCACACTAGATAACATGAGAATGAAGAATTCAAAAGGAAAAGGGAGTGGAAAGGATTTCAGCAGAATAGATTACTGGCAGAGTGTCTGGCTTGTTCAGTTGGTGGAATGTGTGACTCGATCTCACGGTTGTTGCAAAGAAACAAAAATCAGATTATCAATAGATTTCTCAATTGCAAACTAAAAATAGTAAGATAATATAATATTATTTTCCATGGACTTAAAATATTTTACCTAGAAAGGTTGACATATAAAGATTAAGGCTTATATTCTTAATTCTAATATTCTTACATAAAAAGTCCTCAGAACTTTTACCATAAAATGGCCCTCATTTAAAAATGCCTTTTGAAGAACAAAACTATCAGATGCTAGAAGCAAAATGGAAAGTAAGCATGAATAATTATCCTGGTTAAGCTTATTTTTATGTTAGGTAAATAAAAGTAAGGATTGAAAAAAAAAAAAAAGGAAAACTCTACTGACAACCGTCTAAAACTGAAATTCTAGGTAATAATAATAAAAATAGGGAAAGGCAAGACCGAAAAATATTAGAAATTATCTAGTTTTTATTGCATTAGGAAGAAGATATCAATATTTACAAATTTAGGAAATCAAAAAGAACAACCCCCCCAAAGAAAACCCAAGAGTTGGGTCTTAAGATAAAGACAACAATCAAAATAAGAATAGAATATGTAACTTTTAACACAGAAGGAGAAAATTTTATTCTGTTGAAAGGAAGAGAAAAGATGGGGGGAAGGTATTGAAAGAAAAGAGTGAAAAAACCATAGGGTGTCATAAAGAAGTCTTAATTTAACAATAATTTCAATTTACAGTTAAATTGAAAACGGGATTAAGATAGTAGAAATAAGATCTAATTTCAGAGTAACTACACCCATTGAGACACAGAGTAAACTTGCTAATTGAAAGACCAAGACTCCATACTTGGATGAAGAATTATGTTGTCTGGAAAAGACAAAAACCGAAAATACTGAGACTGAAAAAAGAAGGATGGAACGCATATACCAGCAAATCTGAAACAAAGAAGGTGTGACATTTTCTTTCTTTTTTTTTTTTTTTAATATTTTATTTATTTGTTTGACAGAGAGAAAGATCACAAGTAGGCAGAGAGGCAGGCAGAGAGAGCGGGGGAAGCAGGCTCCCCGCTGAGCAGAGAGCCCAATGCGGGGCTCGATCCCAGCCAGGACCCTGGGATCATGACCTGAGCTGAAGGCAGAGGATTTAACCCACTGAGCCACCCAGGCGCCCCAGTGTGTCATTTTCTTATACAAGTCACAATGGAGCTGACAGAGATAGGAGTCACCACTGCAGTGCAACTAGATCAAGAGTCAGATGCCATTGAGACAAGAAAGAATTTAGCAATAAGCAATGGAGGAACATGTGAGTCCAGAGAAGGACCTAGAAGCATCAGCAGGGGTAGGATTGCACTTGACAGGAGAGTCACTGGAATGGAGAAGGTAGCTATAGGTAGGAACCAGGTTGATGTGCCGCAGCTCTGAGAAGGAAACATTGGGATCCATTGGTGGAGTGACCATTGTGAGGAATGCTGGGGCTCTGAGCGGATTTGCTACAGAAGATCTAGTATCTATTGTAACTGGAAAGTAAGAATTGAAAACTATATGGGTTAAAGATCTGACTCTTGATTTTAGCTCATGTTATGATAGCAGGGTCATGAGATCCAGCCCCATGTCGGGCTCTGTGCTAGGTGTGGAACCTGCTTAAAACTCTCTCTCCCTGTTCCATACCCCTCCCCTGCCTCTCTTTCCCTGTCCCCTAATAAAAAAAATTAATAGTAATAAAATTAAAATGTGACTATGGGTGGCCCTGGAACAACATTGATTTGAAATGCAGGTCTGCTAAAATGTGGATTTTCCCCCCATAAATACAGTACAGTATTATAAACATGTTTCCTCTTTCTTATGGTTTCTTAAAGTTTTCTTTTTACTTGTATACTTTATTATAAGAATACAGATTATAGGGACACCTGGGTGGTCAGTGGGTTAAAGCCTCTGCCTTTGGCTCAGGTCATGATCCCAGGGTCCTGGGATCAAGCCCCCATCGGACTCTCTGCTCAGCAGGGAGCCTGCTTGCCCCTCTCTCTCTGCCTGCTTCTCTGCCTACTTGTGATCTCTCTCTGTCAAATAAATAAAATCTTAAAAAAAAATACAGTATATAATACATAGAACATGCAAAATACACATAAATTGAGTTTATTTTTCAGTAAGGCTTCCAGTCAACAGTAGTCTATTAGTAGTTAAGTTTTGGGGGAAGTGAAAGTTATATTCAGATCTTTGACTGCATGGGGGTTGGGGGGAAGGCACCTCTAATCCCTGTGCTGTTCAAGGGTGGCTATCATCCTAAATGAAAAGAAAAAAGAAAAAGAAAGAGATGAAAAAATGAAGACAGCATAAATAAGCAAAAAAGGAAAGAGGGGAGAGGGAAGAAGAGAGGAGGGAGAAAAGTAGTAGAGGCAGGTTATTATCAAGAATAAAATATGGTAAAATAAAACGCAAAAACTCAGATTTTTTTTTAAACTGATACAATTATGTGCTTTGCTTTGCCTATAAAATAGTATTATATTTGATTTAGATGAAAACAGATTGTCTTGCATATATTCCTAAATATCTGAGTGTTTGCACTTTTATTGTTTTGTTTCTCAGCATATCTGAGATTATGGGACACTAAAACAGTAAAACAAAACCGAAATTTTTTTATTAGATAATCAAAGCTGCCAGCACTTGGCTTCCTTCCCTGGGGTCAGCTGTGGGACAAAAATGCAGACCTTTACTTCATATAACCTTTCTCCCACCTGTTCTGAAACTTCCAAAGTAGCAGTTTTGTGCGACTGGACATTGCTCTCACCAGAAATGACACTGGCCTCCTTTTGCAGTGGCATCTGTAACTGACATCCCCGAGGAGAGAAAATTCATAAAATTTGTATTTTCTGGGATATAACAGAGGAAAAAAGATGTAAAATTTGACTCAACCCATTTCCTTCAAGAAGGGGATATATAGAGCATAGATTATCCTTCCTTATTGTAAGAAATTCCTCTTGAATGTTGAAGACAGAAGCTCATTCTAAAATGAATCTTAAAAGGTTGGTACAGGAAGTTTACCTATGTAGAGATAGAGATATCATTCCTTATCATTTTTGTTATTATTTTAACATTAATTTTTAATAAACCTTTCATTTGGTTTGTGGAGAAGATGAGAATATCTATTGCATGTTGTTGTCTTTTTGCATCCGACATCAAGGTAAAAATAAAAGACCCTACCTTGATCTTGATCTTCATCATTGCCTCTATTAATTGAATTTTTCTCTTTTAAGATTAATGGATATGTTTAAGCTAGCAACTTTGGAATCATTATATTTATTACTGGGAATTATTAATACTTGTTTTTCTATTTAATATTGCATAAGAGAATTATGTTTCTCTTTCAAAGTAAAAACCTGAAAGTAAATTTAATTTCTAATGGTTTTTAATTTTTTCATGGGGAGATACTTCTCATGCATGGAGATAGATATTAAATGTGATATTTAATAAAGACAAATGGACACTGGGAAGGAAGCTTGTCAGTAATGCTTTGTTGGGCACTGCCCTTTTTAAAATGAGTTAATGACTCTTGCTTCATGACCCATTTCTAATGGTAGCTTGGTCTTTTTGAAGAGGGTGCCTCTGTCATAGTTCAGAGGTATTAGGCAGTCATACCATTGTGGTAAATTAAAAGCAAGTGGTAAGACTTAAGTGTTACACACCTCTAGAATAAAAGGCCACCAACTAGTTAAAGAAAGTAAGTATTGCAGGCAATGGATTGTAAAGATGTACTTGGTAAGAAAATGTCTTGACCATCATATTCTGTTTTAAAACATATTTATAACTAGACAAAGCATTTTGAAGGGCACAGCTTTTCTAATGTAACATGATCTTATTACGTATTATATGTTTTAATGCAGGTGGTGTTTCATTTATATAAAAGCACTACTTTCTTTCTCTTTACTCTGAAAGCAACCATTTTGCTTTATCTGATTTGGCTTCACTTAAATTTTGGTTTTAAGACTCAAGGGAGGTCTAAGATGATTTCTCATTTGTGATTATAAAGTATTCCTATAGGATCTAGGCTGAAAGTCAAGTCAAGTTAGTAAAATCATTTCTTTCATTTTAGAGTTACCTTTTGGATATGGTAGAAAAAGCACAGATGTAAGAATCAAAATCCTGTTATCTATTTCTATCACTGAACTGGGCTTGAGTTACTTAATGTATTTAATCAAGAATTTTATCTTAGGAAAAAAAATAACCACATCAATTACAAGATAGTTCAATTAAGGATATTCATTTAGTGTTTTTTTTTTTAAAGAATTTATTTATTTATTTGAGAGAGAGAGATCACAAGTAGGCAGAGAGGCAGGCAGACAGAGAGAGGAGGAAGCAGGCTCCCCGCTGAGCAGAGAGCCTGATGCGGGACTCGATCCCAGGACCCTGGGATCATGACCTGAGTTGAAGGCAGTGGCTTAACCCACTGAGCCACCCAGGCACCCCCATTTAGTGTTTTCTTTAATATACTGCCATATTGTGGGTTGTTATGGAGAAGTACAGAATTCTCAAGTAGGTAGAATAGAGAAGATCACCACATGTGAACAAACCATGGTAATAACTGAGCAAACGTGATTGGTCATCATAGAGCATCTACAGCCAGAGAATTTTTTGCAGAGGTGCATGTTAGTCAGGGATGGCTTTATGCAGGAAGTGTTTTGGGTGCTGGAAAATATTATTTACTTCTCATGTCTTAACATTCTTTTTCTTTTTAAGATTTTATTTATTATTTTTTAGAGAGAGAGAACGTGTGCAAGTAGAAGGAGGGGGCGAGGGAAAGGAGAAGCTCGAGCAGACTCTCTGCTGAGTGTGAAGCCTGAAGTGGGGCTTGATCTCTCGTGACCCTGAGATCATGACCTGAGCATCTGAGAGTCAGATGCTTAACCGACTGAGCCACCCAGGTGCCCCATCATGTCTTAGTATTCTTTCTTAGTGGCTGGTCATTTGTAGTAATCCCAGGTTGTGTTGAATTTTTTAAAAACTCAGATATAATGCTAGGTACAAAGATACAAGTGACATACATGCCAGCAACATCTGAAACATAACACAAGGACGGTATCCATTATGTCTTATTCAGTCTCCATGCATACCTCTAATCTGTCATTTGATCTTAGTATGTACCTCTTGTAAGTGGGTCTCCTCTTTCTTTTACTGGCTGTCTGCCATGTTTTTAAGATATCTAGCTCTGTATCAAGACAAGGGTCAGTTACAATCCTGACCCTGTTACTTATTTTCTGACCAGGTGTCTACTTTACATAGTTTATTTTGAAGGCAACATAGAAGACAATAGCCGAAGGAAGGAACTAGAGGTAGCAAGAGCAATTTGAGATCATTATAAAACTCTATTTGAGAAATTAAGGGTACTTGAATTAAGACATGGGGAGGCAAGAGGAGATGAACCCAAAAGCATTTATGAAAGACTCCAGATTTGAACAATGAGACATGAAGGAGCAATATTTGCTTATCCACAACTGTAGTTGGTAGTTGGTCCAGCATGGCTACGGGAGCCTCTTAGTTGTCAGGAACCTCAACTATTGTTGCTTTACTCCTTGAGACATGCAGCATGGAAGCTTCATGAAGGAGCCGTTCCATCCCTCCCAATGCATGTGCGTTCCTGCCAGCAGGAAAGGAAAAAGGAAGCAGATTCCTCTTTTGGATCACAGGTTCTGACAGTTGTAAACATTATTGCTACTGACTTCAAGGGGAAAAAGCAGATACAGTCTTTATTCTGAGTAGACATGTGCCCATCTAAAATTCAGGGTCTGTTAATGAGGAAAAAGTAGAGAACAAATACGGAAAACCACTCCGAGTTGTAAACACTCCCAGGCTGGATTCTCTCCACCCTCAGCCACCCAGAAATAGAAGAATGAAGTGAAACCTGGATGTTTTTTCTGTTTTTGTCTGCCAAATAGATAGCAGAGACTCTGAAAAGATGGATAAGGGTATGGATACCAATGCACACACATTCACACATAGGCACAAGCATTCAGTGCAACAATTTCTGGGCAGACCACTCTACCTCCTACCTGCATGGTGACTTAAATGGGAAGTCGAAAAGGGAGCACAGCATTTTGCTTGAGTTATAAGTACTCCATGAGAAAGATAAGTTCTCAAACCAAGTGGTGTTTTAAATTCTCTTCAAGATGTCATGTTGTCGGGGCGCCTGGGTGGCTCAGTGGGTTAAGCTGCTGCCTTAGGCTCAGGTCATGATCTCAGGGTCCTGGGATCAAGTCCCGCATCAGGCTGTCTGCTCAGCAGGGAGTCTGCTTCCCTCTCTTTCTCTGTCTGCCTCTCTGCCTACTTGTGATCTCTGTCTTTAAATAAATAAATAAAATCTAAAAAAAAAAAAAGATTTCATGTTATAAAAAAAATTCACATTATTTCCTTTAATTTAGAGTAGAAATGGAGGAATTTGGGAGAGAGAGGAGAGCTACTCGTTCATTACTATAAACATGAAAAGCTCATAAAATGTATGATTAGAAATAATATTATTTCAATCATAAGTTATTACTGAAGATATTATTTTCCTGATATATCTTAAAAATTGTTTAGTATATGGCTTTTTATCATTTCACAGTTTTCATGCTGTGCTATTATTTGAAAATGGAGTGATTTAATTTTCAAATCCATAGTTAGTATATCAAACACTCCACAAATAAATAATAATCTCACAATTTTCTCTTTGCAAAAATCAATTTCATATATATTAAAACAAGTGGAACAAATGTGACCTCTTCTCTGCTGTATCCTCTTGTATATCCTACTGTTATGGTTCTAGAATTTTATGGCTTAGCCCTTGTTATTGTTTTTGTTTTGTTTTTTAAACACAGTTATTGCTTTGGGCTATTTCCTATGTGAAGAATCATGAAGTGTGAAAAATAAAACAGATTGAGTGGATCTCTAGCATTAGAACCCAGCACATTTGGGGAAGTAGCAGAGAGATGCATAAGCCTTAGAAATTTGAAGGCAGATGTGTTTAGAAAAAAATAGCCAAACTTTAAATGTTTGGTGGCAGAGATAATAACCAGACAGATCTCTTACATCTTTTTTTTTTTTTCCCAGAGAGATAAGAATGTTAATGAGGTCAGAGAGTGACTCAGTGCTGGCATAATAAGTCACAGAGCTATTGCACTGAAGAAAACATGAAAAGAAGTTTAAGGAAGGAAATAAGATTTTAACCTTTGGGTTTGAAAGGCCTTCACCATTACTCACACTAGGATTACTTATTTTGGACTAACTAGCAGGCCCGATAGCATTTGATTCTGTAGCTTATATTCCATCAGTACTGATATTAAATTACTGCATTTCAAACTTCAGAAATTGCATATAGATGTACAATAATGTTCTGGGTCACTTTGCTACAAAAGGTCTCAGAAAATTTATGACATGTTTTAGGGAGGAAAATGAGGAGACATGTTTTAGCTTAGAGCATCCGCGTTCTAACAGCCCTGAAGCAGAATCACTTTGTCAACATAGACAGGCTTCTTCATTGCCATCAAGACGGTCTTGGGTTTCTCCATCTGTTGTTTTTGTGCATTGTAAGAACAGAAAGTCTCAGTATTTGGAATTCACTAACTAGTCAATGAGACTATGCCAGCATTTTACATTTGTCATTTCCAAAAGCTATTTGGGGAGTCCTTTTAGGATATGTCCAATTTTTTTTTTAAGATTTTATTTATTCATTTCACAGAAAGAGAGAGAGAGAGCACAAGCAGGAGAAGTGGCAGGCAAAGGGAGAGGGAGAAGCAGCTCCCCACTGAACAGAGAGCCCGACTTGGGGCTTGATCCTAAGACCCTGGGATCATGACCTGAGCCGAAGGCAGAGGCCTAACCAACTGATCTACCCAGGTGCCCCAGGATATGTCCAATTTTTATCTGATGATTTTGATCAGTAATGTATACTTCAACTATCTAGCTCTCTTACCTGTTTACCAGAACAGGTTTTGTATTCAGACTTTGAGTTCATGTATATAATAGCATTTTATAAACTAGGTGCCATCTGAAAATGAGTTGCTATCATTTTAGAGCAGATATGTAGGAAGCCAGCCTTGTAGATTACTGAGCAGAGGCTGGACCCGTGTCCTCCTGAACACAGGTAAACATGTAACACTAGACACTCAAGGAATTTGGACTTCCCTTTCTTCAAAATTAAGAGGTGGTTGGGAACGCCTGGGTGGCTCAGTTGGTTAAGCAGCTGCCTTTGGCTCGGGTCGTGATCCCGGCGTCCTGGGATCGAGTCCCGCATTAGGCTCCTTGCTTCGCGGGGAGCCTGCTTCTCCCTCTGACTCTGCCTTCCACTCTGTCTGCCTGTGCTTGCTCGCTCTCTGACAAATAAATGAATAAAATCTTAAAAAAAAAAAAAAAGAGGTGGTTGAATTAATGATTATCAGGATTCTTTTCATCTTAAATATTCAATGTTAGAATATGTAAATCCAGTGGAAATTCAAGCGGCATGAAGGTGGAATAGGTAAAAAATAATATAACCAATTCAACTATAAAAAGAAATACCGACACATGCTATGACACGGCACCTCAAATAGCTATGCTAAGTGAAAGGAGGCAGACACAAAACACTACAGGGCTTTACAATTCCATTTATGTGAAATGTTCAGAATAAGCAAACCCATAGAGACAGAAAGTGGATGAGAGGTTGTGTGGCGTCATGGCTGAAGGATGTGGAAGGTTTCTTTTTGGAATAATAAAAATATTCTAAAATTGGTTGTGGTGATAGATGCACAACTCTGTGTGTCCACTAAAAGCCAACCGTGGACATGGGCATTTAAATGGGTGAATTGTGCAGCATGTCAATTATATCTCATTAAAACTGTTCAAAAAGCCACGTAGCTTTAATGGTCCCAAGAATACACATTGGAAGGATCTCGGTGGTTCTCTTTTACTGGGATGCCCGTCTAAGATTAAAAATTTCTTGATTGTTCTCACCAAGGAAAGTGATCATTAATGTGGGAAATACAAGATAGAGATAAATAGGTGCTTTCTTACTGACTCCTATCAACCCCTTGCAGTGCCTTTACCTGCTATTAGCATTACTGTTTTCTTTCGCTCTCATTTGACAATGAAGTCTTTATTGTCATGGCCTCTTACTTTCAAACCCATACTTCTGTCTGTAGCCACTTCCACCTGTGGCAACCATGGAACTGGATTTTATCTGAGCAATAAACACTGAGCTGCGGAAAGGGTGATTCACAGGTAAGCGATGGTTACACGTGTATTTGCACAGCACAGGAATCATCGAATTTTCTCTTATAGTTCTGTGATGAGAGGAGATATTATTGTCCTCAATTTAGGGAGAAGGGACCAGGGACCAGAGAAGTTAAATGTTTTGTGTAAGGTCAACAGCTATTACATTGCCAATCCTGGATCAGAATTTAATCCTACCTGATATCAAGAGCCAAGTTCTTTCTTTCACATTCTGCTGACTCTTTTACCAAGATGAAAAACAGCTATCCTTTTGGAATGCTCTATACTTTTAAAATAGCGTTGTTATATAAAACCTCCTAGTAATACAAATAATCCAGGAAGCTTGGAGAGAAACTGAAACTTTAAAAATCTATCTAACAAAGATCTAGGAAAAATCTGCCTTCAGTTTTATAGAGAGTCTATACAGAGTGTCTTTACAAAAAGTGTTCCCATATGAATTTATAGTACAATTCAATTTACAGAAATCAGAGGCAGTAGTGATGTTGAAATATTAATCAGAGAACCTTATTTTAAGTCCAGTTATTCCACCATCTATTTGAGTAAATTGTGAAGTTACATGTGCTCTAATTTCCTCAATAATAAAACATGAGTGGGAACATTATCTTTTATTCATTCATCTGTCCATTCACTCACTCACTCATTTATTCATTCATCAGTTACATGCCTGGTTTTCTTCTAAGTGATATGAATTCCACAGTGAGGAAGACAGAACAAAACCTTTCTGTGACGGTCACTTGCTACTTTGCTTTGTTTCCAACTTTCTCATATTCTGCTGTTTGTGGTGGGGCTCAACATTTCCTCAGGCTCGCTTGCTTTCTGACTCTGGATAAGCTCAGCATATAGGAGGTACTGGCAGAGCAGGGAGTAGGAGGTGTGGAAAAACCAAAGTATTTCTCTCCCAGTTATCCTTCTTTAATGAGCCCTGTCTCTGCTAGGAAATCCCATTATGATTCTGCTTCTAGAAATACTACTTCTTTCCACTATCTCCACAGTCATAGGAGTAATAAGAGCTTCCCACCAATGCTAATATCTCAGTTCCTCATGATCCATTTTTTGAAGAAAAAGTATAGTCTGCCATTCCAAGGAACCCTGCAAGCACCAAGCAAGATAAGCACCATGAAAAACAGATCAATGTGTATTATAACCAAACTGTTGAAAACCAATTATAAAGAGAAATTCTTGAAACAAGAGATCAAAGAAAGAGAAAGATAAGAAATATTGCTGTATTTTCGTCAGAGACAATGAAAGTAAGACAACAAGATGTCTTTACTGAAAAAAATGAGCAAAAGACCCTCTCAACCTAGAATTCTATATCTAGCAAAAATGTAGCTCAAAACTTAAGCTTCCTGGTGCCTGAGTGGCTCAGTCAGTTAAGCATCTGCCTGTGTGGCTCAGGTTGTGATCCCAGGTTCTGGGACTGACCCTGGCATCAGGGTCCTTGCTCAGTGGGAATCTGCTTCTCCCTCTCCCTCTGCCCTTTCCCCTACTCATGCATGCACTTTCTTTCTCTTCCTCAAATAAATAAATAAATAAATCTTTTTTAAAAAATGAAGGTAAAATAAAGAGATTTTCAAAAAAGAACTGAGAGAATCAGCCTTCAGCCGACCAGCCTGTAAGAAATGTTAAGGGAAGTTCTTCGAGCTGAAGGGAAAATTATCCTGGATGAAAAATTAATTCTGTGTGAATGAATGAAGAATGACAGAAATGGTATCTGTATAGGCAAATATAAAAAACTCTCTTGTTTTTAAAATGTCTTTATAAAATTGTTTTAAAAATAATAATAGTGACAACATATTGTGGGTTTTCTAAAAGACATAGAAAGTAAAGTGAAAGGTATGAAAATATAGCCCAAGTAATGAGGTGAGGGGGCAGGGATGGTAGGAAGTATAATTTCATGAGATTCTTACGTTCTACACAAAGTAGAAGATAAAGATGCATATTATAAATCTTACAGCAACCTCTAATAAAAGAGAAAAAAAGGATTATAAGTAATAAACAACATGAAGATTTAAAACCTTTATGATTCTGGGGCGCCTGGGTGGCTCAGTGCGTTAAGCCGCTGCCTTCGGCTCAGGTCATGATCTCAGGGTCCTGGGATTGAGTCCCGCATCGGGCTCTCTGCTCAGCAGGGAGCCTGCTTCCCTTCCTCTCTCTTTGCCTGCCTCTCTGCCTACTTGTAATCTCTCTCTGTCAAATAAATAAATAAAATCTTTAAAAAAAATAAAACCTTTATGATTCTACAAGCAGTTTCTCAGCAACAAATATATTCCATTTGCTAAAATACACCTGCTTAGGTTTCATTCAATGCCTTGCTTAATTTGTGATTCTTCCGTATTTCAAATATAAAATTGTAAAGAGGATATACATGTTTCTAATTTCTGTACAGGAAGAAAAACTAGAAGAAATATATAGGTAAGAATTGGAGAAACCTCAATACCCTTCAGGTAATTCACTCACACCTCCTCAAAGAATGCTGGTCATTTGACCATTTCAACTCTATTCATGGAGGTGCTTCTTCAATGACATTAGAACCTCGGTTCTAACAGTTATTAGTTATTGCGTGATACTGTGCTATCAGCACTACATCTATTAACTTTTTAAAGGTCTTTGATATTTCCATGACTGTGTAGTTATAATATTTAGGTGCTCTTGATTGAATAGGTTTCATTTATTCAAGTAGAGTTCTGATTAATTTCAGATTTCAGTGTTAAGCATACAGCACACGATATAATTTTGACTTCTGTCTGGCACATTGTTACAGGGCTGGAGAGCTTCTGTGTTGTTGAGAACTTAAGATCAGAAAGATGAAATGCATGTTCTCAAAGCCTTGCTGGGGAAACAAATAAAAATTCCAAAATTACAAATTATTTGGCTGATATTAAAAAAAAAAAAAACCCAGGATGTTTTATAGAATTTCTATGTAATTCTTCTGTTGCTCTTTTGAAGTTGAGGAATACACAGTTATACATTAAGAGTCCTTTATGAAATATAGTAGTAATTCTATTAATCTTAGTATGTTTTGTTTTGAAATTTCACTAAGACTTTAATAAATACAGATTACAATTTTAGGTGCAGCACCTCAAAATTTTGTATTTGATGCTGTTCATCACATTTTCAAGAAGTTGGTGAATAAGAAAGGATTAACCTTGGCAACACAAAGACTTTCAAAATGAATTCTAGGCCAATTATCATACCAAGACAACATTCATTCATAGTGGAACAAGCACTTATTAAAAATCTCATTTATGCTAAGTGCTGTAAGGGGCACCTTCATGCACTAAAGGCTCATATCTACATATGTATATTAGAATATGCATGGAAGTATATTTGAGAAAGAATATTCAAGGTAGAAAAATAAAAGATGGAGTATGGTTGGAATGGAGAAAGAGGGAGAGACTTGAGACAGTTAGAGAGAGAGAGAGATAACAAGTGCAAAGTAATTAGCGGAGTAATTGAAAAATACTTTTACTTTCTTTATACTTTCTGATTTGGGGTTAGATAATTAAACCAAAGAAATGTGGATCAAGTCATTGTAGCAAATTTAGTGTAGCCTTTTGATATCTCCTTCGAGGGTTAAATGTACACTGACATCTTAACAATGGCTAAGTGTGCTTGCCAACTTTGGCTCACAAATTTGGTTAAAGAGAGACAGATGAAAAGAAAGGAAAGGACTTTGAAGGAGACAGGAACAAAAGAGAAAAACATAATTTGTTCTCTCTCACTCATCAAATGAAGGACGAGTTTACATTAAGTTTTCTTAAGAGAAAAATTAATCACTATATAGTCTTAAGGTTCTTTATAATTTTCAGATGGTTGTGGTTGATATTTCAAATATGAAATAAAAATTGTGCACTTATTTACACACATGGAAATGTGCAGAAGATATTGAATGGAGATATGTATTTGATTCCAAATCTATTTTCTTAAAGGAAATAATTCAACCATCAGAATAAATATAAATAAATATATCCCATTTGCAAAATCATAACAATAGAAATTATATTGTTTCAGAGAATATGGAAATTGGAGACCTTTTTATATTTTTATTAATGTGAAACTGAATTTTTTTTCTATTCTGCATTTGATTGATTAATTCATTCAGTTACATTTGTGCTCTGTCTTGAGATTGAGCATGACTCATGTACATATTTTTTGAAAACAAAAGTCCAGTATGTAATTTTTTTTAAGATTTTATTTATTTATTTGAAAGAGAGAAAGAGAGCACGAGTGGGAAGGGCAAAGGGAGTAGGAGAAGCAGTCTCCCCACTGAGCAGGGAGCCCAGTGCAGGGCTGGACACCTGGACCCTGAGATCATGACCTGAGCCAAACCAGGTGTTTAACCCACTGCACCACACAGGTGCCCCAGCAAGTAATCTTCCATATACTGAAAGCATGAATTTTTCTAAAGAGGCCCCAGGAATAGGAAAGACCAGTATTTTGAGATTAGCTATCTTGTATCAGGGCATGTTGTCATAGGCACATACACAAACTACTATGTAACAAGCACTCCAAGTCAATGGCTTCGCACATTTTTTTTTTCCCTTTCTAGTTTGAGGATTGGTGGATCCAGACAAGACAAGGAAGGAAAATTCTAGTTCAGCTCACACATATGTGGCAGGCCCAGGGTTGGCTAGGTTGGTTGGGTTGGAACACCCAAGGGGAGGAGTCTTTTGTCCTCCTCCTGGGACCCAAGAGCTCACTGGAGCAGAAGCACAATAGAGCAAGGAGGAACAGGCAAGTCCTCTGGAGCTCCGGCACACTGTCATTCTAGTGGCTAGAGCTGATCATACTGCAGGACTGAGTCATCTATTGTGTAAGGAATTGCAAAGTCACAGAGCAAGGAAGCTGGAAACAGGGAAGAGTGAATAATTGAAGTAATCAATGAAATCTACCTTGTTGATCCTACAAATGGAAAGACGTGTAGGACACATTTCAAAGTGCGCTAACCCTGAATGATCCATTGATATTAAGAGGATCTACTTCTCGGGGTACCTGGATGGCTCAGTTGGTTAAGTGTCTGACTTAAGCTCAAATCATGATCCCAGGGTTCTGGGATCGAGGCCTGCATCAAGCTCTGTTCTCAGTGGGGAGTCTGCTTCTCCTTCTACCTTTCTACACCTCCCTGTGTACGTTTCCTGTTTGTGCTCTCTCTTACTCTCTCTCTCATTCTCAAATAAATAAGTTAAATCTTCAAAAAATATGATAATCTACTTCTCAAGCCTCTGTAACTAGGATCCCACCATTCAAGGCCTTCACTGGGCATGTTGTTGCTTTTTGTCTAATACTTTCAAGTTTATCTTTGGAAATAAATAGTTCAATGCCCCATAAGTGGAATGGTCACAAAATTGTATGCATTGTAGTACATATGGTATTGGGGGTGTTATTTATACATTGCATTTTGCTACCATATACTGATCCATGCATCTTGTATCCCAGCGTTTGTGCTAGTCTCATTACTATAATATTTTATTGTCTTTCTTTCTACTAGCTCTGTTGTAAATAGAAAATATGAAAATAATTCCATCTAAAGAAAAGTTCATTTTGTGGTTATTCTTGCATTTCCCTCTAACTCCTCTAGGAAACAATATCAAGAAAAGAAATCAGGATTTGGGGATTAGAAGGCAACAAAGAAATGTTTTTCCTTAATAGGTTGATGGACAGTTAGGACAAAGATTGGCAAAGGAAGGGAGGTTCCCCAAAGAATTACATTTTCATTTATATTTTATTTCCCTTCCCATATTTATCTTTTAACACATAAAATTTAAAAAGTTCTTATTTGCCTATGAGATAGTCAGATCCTTTATGTTCTCAGAATAAATAGCAGTTGTTAAAAATAATCTGACTGCAAAACCATCAATATATGCTAGTTCTTACTCACACACTTTGTTCTAATTGTGCCAATAAAGTATTTTAAAGTAAATCCTCTTATGAAATATATTCTCTTTTTCACTTATACTTTATTTTCTTCATTTTTTTTTTTTTTTACAGCAAATGAAACCTAAAGCAAAAAGAAACAAAATAACTGTTTTGGTGCCGACTAGTGTTTTCTAGACTTTTAAATTAAAACTTCTCTACTGTAATAGTTTAATTAAAATATTATCTTCTATGATAGCTGAATAGTTTTCTATTTAATTAGTTTTAGTTTTCAAGCAACCATGGATGAGTGTTAAGGTTGTTTTTCTTTTTTCTTTTTCTTTTATTTTTTTCAATTATAAAAATGAAGCAGTACCATGATCAATTCACTTAGCAGTTTCAGTTAGATCTCTTTCTTTCCTTTTTCATCATACATCTTAAAATTACTGAGTAACACACAGTAGTGAAACATGAATTAAAATGTTTCATAAAAATGTCAGGAAGATGTTAAGATTAAAGGTATAGTTATATATTTATAATTCACTCAAACAATATTCTTTTCTGTTTAAAGCTACAGGAGGTAATCTCTAAATAATAACTAACATTTGAGCAATCTTTTCCAGTTTGCAAAGCACTTTCAATTCTACTTAGCTGTAGTTCAGAGAAAAGAATTGTTTAAAGTTGCCTAGCAAATAAGATGCAGAATCCACAGCCACATTTTCTGATTTTTAAATTTCATGTCTCTGAAAGCAGTCTGCCATCTCCATAACCTTGCATTATCTCTCCACTCCTTACCCTTTTTTCCTCAAATTTATATAAACTGAGTTTATGCTGCGTACATTGGCAAGACTTGCCTCAATTTTTATTTGGATGCTATGTTCAGTCTTCATAACTATACTGGGAAGGTTATTGCTAGTAGAGATTTCTTGTGCTATTTCTTTCATCTTTCTCTCCAGTGCCCACAAGTCCTTAACCTCTTCAGGCTCATTATATGCTCAGTAACATTTGGCGACTGGATTTAAAAAAATGTTTAGTCATTAGTGTAATTTATAGCATTTCATAGTTCAAACTAATTTGAAATTTTTTTGATTTCAGTACATGCGGGCATGTCTCTAAACCAAGGATTCCATAGCAATAAATGGCATTGAGTTTCTGGAATATATGGAAAGAATCTGATTAAAGCAGACTTTGAAGAATTTTGTTGATCCAAACTATCTTTCCTGAAATATAGGTTAATTTTCTCACTTTCCGTTCAGTGAAGTTCCTAAATCTCCTTCTTACAAAATAAATTTACGTTTTTCTGCACCGAATGTTGAAAGGCTTCCAACAGGTCCTGAAAGCACCGTATTTCATCTCCTAGAGTTTCAATGAACTTTTTCTTTTCTTAATAGCTCGGTGAAACTGGAGAATAATTACTTTTTCAGTTAATGTTAAACTGATGGCATTTTTAAACAAAAAGCTGGCAGCAAATGTGATGTCAAGCTATAGTGCATTGAAGAGTGGTTTGGCCACTTTGCAACTCACCTTGGAGACATCAGACTTCCTCTGTCGTGCCAAGTGAAGCATTAAGGAATAACACAGTGGAAATGGAGGGGGATGCTGGCATTTTTTTTTCCCTCTAGGTGTAGAATTCTGTATCTCCATGTACTGTTGCATGAGACTGTCTTTCCAATGTTTTTATAACCAGGCAGTCCTTTTGCAAAGACCCCAAATATCTGTTTTCCCACGATCTAAAAAAAAAATAAGTAGATATAAAAAAAGTTAACATTAATAAGCCACGATAGTGCTTTAACTTTTCTTCTGTTTGTTGATAACTTGGGGTTGATTCAGAGTCTTTAGTCACACCTTTTGAAATGCCTTAAGAAGACAAGAAAGCAGCGTTTTCCAGCAATGGATCAAGCATCTCTGTGCACTGTACTGGTAACTGGAATGAGCTATTGCAGAGTCAACCCACTGATATAACAGATATTTCAAGGAGGACACATCTGAAAACATACTTTTTTATGAGCTAAGTTCTGTGTTGAATGCTGTGGGGGACATCCAGTAAGGATGAAACAGTTGAAATTAGGATACTGCACAAATAATTATATTTAATACATCATAGAAAGCATTACGTTTACTAGTACACGTGCAGATGAAATACTTTGTGAGCGGTAATGAAGAAGTGGTGATTTCCTCTTTGAACGGGCTGAGAAGTGGTGAGACAGGAGTGGGGGCAGAGCCAGGAGACCTGGGTCAGGATGGCAGGTGAGGTGACCTGAACTGTGGATTTCCACCAGAAACAAACAGGAGAGAAAGAATTCAAAGTGGGAGAGATTGATTTTAAGCCATAAGTGCAGGTCAGGAATAAAGATGGGGCTCCCAGAGTTGGGAGTTCAGAGCTGGGCACATGACACTGAGGATAGAGAGGATTAGAATGAGAAGGTTTTGGAACCAGTAAGGGTGGTGCCCAAAGGAAAAAAAACACCATTATCATGACTTGAGGAGCTTGCCTTAGGTTGGCTCCTTTATGGGGCATAAGAGTCCCATGGAGGAGATACTATATGATTAGGGAAAGGTTATGCCCACTTTTCCTGGCACTGCTAGCTGTCTTAATTGTGTGTATGGATTATGTTTGAGGAAGGACTGGATCATTTGTGCTGCAGATTATGTGATTACTACCATATTTATGCATGGAATACAACTTTCTGTGATATAAAACAGTTAACTAAAGAATATATCATTCAGAATCCGAATATCACTTAAAGCTGAAATTATCCATATTGGTTAGGTTGAGATTATCAACTGGATTAGATAATTTTTAGTCCTAACTTTGTGTAAATGCCATTACAGTGGACATAGCTGCTCTAAATGTATAAAAGAGACAGTGAGAAAATGGGTATATATTGTCCACAGTTCCGTTACCTTTTTTTAAAAGAACTTCGCTGTGGCATATTGTACATATTATGAACTTCACCCATTTCGGGTATACAATTTGATAATTTTTGGTCACTGACAAGTGGCATTAACATCTCCTAAATCAGTTTTAGGACATTTCCTATCCCATCTAAGATCCCTCCTGATTATTTACAATTAATCCTTCTTTCCACCTAGTGATTCCCCAGGCAATCGCTAATATACTATCTTTATAAATTTGCCATTTCTGGACATTTTATATAAATGGAATCATAAGTCTGTCATCTCATATGTCTGGTTTCTTTCACATAGCATGATGTTCTTGAGGTTCATGTATGATGTAACTTGTGTCCATAGTTCATTCCTTTTTTATTACTGAATAGTATTCCACCATGTGGACATACCACCTTTTATTTATCCATTTACCAATTGATGGATAGTTTGGTTGTTTCCAGATATGGGCAATTATGTATAATGCTGCCATGAATCTTTCTGTGCAAGTCTTTGTGTGGATGTATGTTTCATTTCTCTTGCGTAGATACCTAGAAGTGGAATTGCCATGTGATATGATAGTTTTATGTTTAATATTTTGGAAAAAAAAAGTGCCCAGTTGCTTTTCGAAGTGTCTGTAGCAGTCCTGTTACCTTTATGTTGACAATGAAGATCGTGTCTGCTATTTACTTCTACGTGGTATTTGTTTGATCCATGGGCCCTATGTCGAATTACATAGATGTAGATATATAGATAATTTATAGGTCTACTCACTCTTTCCTTCCAGTTCTTACAAAAATACCATGGGTAGGCACCAATGTTAGTATTTTCATATATATCTTTCACTGTGTTCATCTTTTCAATTGCTCCAATATTACTAGCCCAGAATATAAGAAGCATACCTACTATGTCAAGGGAAAAGAGCTCATGTGATCTAAGAAAACAGGGAAGTATCAATATTTGTTGATACTAGGAGGCAAGGTCATTTATGAAGAATCTAAAATCATGTGTGGATGAATAGAATGGGATGCATGAAGAGGTGCATCTCCTTATTTAAGCAAGAAATGGAGTACATTTTAGAAGATGAAAAATCACACTGATACCTAAGAAGTATCATGTGTTTGGTACTGTCTCAGGCTGACTGTGACTCACACTTAGTTCTTGCTAGCCCATAGATAAGTGGGTAAATTCTTCCAAGGCAGAAACTAGTTCTGTTTATTGTTTTATCCTTGATAACTACATCACAATAGAGACACCGTGCATACTCTGTTGATCAAATGTGGCAACAAATAAATATGTACCTTCCAGATATATTCTCAGAGGTGTTAGAATTATATTGTGGTGAGTACACAGCAAATAGAAGTAACATTGAGGGTTATCCAAATCATGGGATTGATTGATTATCATTTGTTAAGATAAAACCATTTCAGCAAGGTAACCTCGCTTCTGTGCTTTAAATTTACCACTATGAATTTCTTCCCAAGGTCAAACTAAGTCTTTGGGGGTACTTTAATTGTGTATATCATGTATACTTGGTTTCAAAGAAAAAACCAAAGTTAAATATGGCCTAGTGTTGTGGACTTTAGGGTACAGCAAGCCTTTATTGGGAGGGGGAAAAGGTTATCCCCACTTGTGTGCATTGTAGTAACCTAAGCAAAATAGTATCTAGATAAAGACATCAGTACTCAATCCAGTTAAGATTTAGGCTTAGGTCCTAATAGCTTCTCCAATATTTATTTATTATATTAAAGGGTTTTAACTTAATAAATACTTAATAATTTTTCCTATTTCTTTCTCTTAATTGACTTAGAATGAAGAGAGACAAAAAGCAGATAAATAATTCCAGCAAAGAGTCTGATTGATTAATGCCATTAATGTATTTTTGGATTAAAGCTAGAATGAATCTGATGGTGGTAAGACAATACATGATTGATATTTTCATACACTGCCTCAGCACTGAGTCAGGAAGCAACTTGGCAATGACCATTAAAAGCCTTAAAAACTCTTGTGCCTGTGAGAAGGTAATCCCTCTTCTTGAAGTTTACCCTACGAACATAAAGATAAATATATGAAATATGGAAATACTTGGGAAAAGCTATCTGTATAAAAATATTAATCACTGGCTCTACTTCATACTTTTTGGCCCTGGAAACAACTATATAAACAATAGGGAGTGATTAGGTGTCTATAAAATGACCCATTTAGTGGCATATAAGAGGTCCATGGGCCCCTTGAAGGGCCTGTACCCCAGCCTGCTGAAGGCTGCTCTCTCCACCCCCTTGGTGTTTTTCTTGTAGGAGCTCTTCTGTAACCTCTTCCACCACATGAAGAAGGTGGACAGCTAGCTCGGAGGGCAGGAAGGACGGCCCCTGAAGAAAGGCAGACTCCTCTATCATCTTTTGTTGCACTGAGAGCTGTTGCCTGTGCCCTGCCTGCCAGCCAGCTGGGCCGTCACCAGAAGGGCAAGCGCTTTCTCGGGGAGAAGGCAGGACTTGGCCCGTGGGGACGGTGGCATATAAGGCAGCCATCAGTAATGCTAGTGATTACAACCTCGTAGCTCACAAGAAGATGGTTGTGATACAAAGTCTCACATGCATGTTGATGTATATATTTATTTTTTAAAATGCGTGAAGGAAAAAATCCTGGAAAAAAAATCTACCAAAATACTAATAGAATCAGGCTTCTATGTTAAGCATACTTTGTCTTTTTTGGTTTTGTTTCTGTGTGTGGTTATGCTATATCCAGGACAACAAAACATGACCATGAAATTACTCATTAAACTTTTAGTTCAAAATAAATCTTTAATTTTCTTCTCTTTTCTTTCTTTCTTTCTTTCTTTCTTTCTTTCTTTCTTTCTTTCTTTCTTTCTTTCTTTCTTTCTTTCTTTTTTTTTCCCTAGTGTAAGATCTATTCACTGCCAATCATGGGCTGTAGAGCAGGCTTCTATATATCATATTATTTAATTCTATTACTACTTCATGGTACAGATACTATTCTTCACTTCATTTCATTGAGTGGGAAATTCTAGCTTATAGAATTAATCGTGTTAAGTGAGGTAAAGTGAGAGGGTTTAAGTGTAGCATTGAGTGAAATCCTAATCCTGGCCAGTTCCCTCCAGAGCATCACCTCTTAACCAATACATTGTCTACATCAAAATGGGAACTGGGGATTTAGGAGATAAACTTGAGAATTTACAGATCAAATGTCTGAAAAGAAAGGAAAGGTATGATCCTTTTAGATTTTGGTTTTGCATGAAAAGAATATTCGTGTCTGCATTTTTCACTTACGGTCGGGACATCTGGCAACATGAGCTCAGATGCGGGGGATCTAAAGTCAGAACAAGCAAAAGGCTTTGGCATGTTTCCTCGTGAAGAGTTTTACTTGTCCACCTGACTCAACTCCAAACCGCCATCAGATTCTCGCTTGATCTCAGGGATCACTCAGTAAGGTTTCCTGGGGACAGGAGCGACTGCTGGCCATATTGGGTATTTCTGTACACCTTTGTCTTCTAAAAAGGAGACTTGGGGGAAACATACCATCTGGACACAAGGAAACAGGAGTATTTCCAGCTCAGTAAATTGTAAAGACAGAGTGCTGCTGTGTGCCCCACCCTGATTCAAGGGCCAGGACCAGGGACCTTTCTTGTGAGCGTTTCAAGGAGTGGGTGGGTGGTATTTCCCTTTCTCTTTCCTTGAGATTATCTGTCTCACCCGGTCTGATCAGCTGAGACAATCCCCTGAGAACAACTCTGAATGAGAATTACAGTAACAGCCTTTGTCTGACAGCAAAGAGATTTCAGTGAGCCAGTGCATTTGGCCTGGAGATGAGCCCAAAGCAGTTTTACACTAGAGCAGTTGAATTTGTCTCAGAAAAATATTTGTTTGCACTGACTGTTTGGAATTTGAATGGGGAGTGGGAGGATCCAGCTGGTGGCTGCGAAGTGTGACAGTGTTTATTCGAATTAGATGGCTTAAAAGGAGTATCTATTCAAGGGAGGAACTCCTTTCTCTGCGAAATGTCCCTGCATCCAATCTCTGTGTGACTCTCCCACTCTCGCAGTTAGGATGGATTTGACACTTTTGTTTAGGCTTAAACAAAAACAAAAACAAGCAAAAAGAGGAAGCCACTATCACATCTCCCACTCTCTTCCTGTCACATTAGCACAGCAGCCAGGAGTGCCTTCTGGGATTACAGAAAAGGAACAGCTCAGTTTCCATGTTGTTTGGAACAGTTTGTGCTAGAGCCCGAAGGCACGTCCTTTAGAAAAATGAGGAACTGAGTAGATTCGGGTGGAAGGGTGTCCAGCACTGGTACCATCGGATCACAGTGTGGGTGATGAGGAAGAGCACCGCCTGCCGTCTGTACATGTGCCTCACTCCCCCTCTGCTTCACTTGCTAAAATTTCACCCACTAAAGGAGATTTAGCCTTCATCTCCAAGTCCATATATCCCTGTTCCTCCTGCCCCAGAGTGAGCAATTTGTAACAATTTGCCCAGTGATAAATAAATGATCGTATTGGGATGAAACAAATGGACTTTAATCACGGAATGTTTGCTGTAGGCTTAATAAATATTGATTACCATCTTGATTATAAGGATGTGATCTGTTACAATAAATTTTTATGTAAACACTACTACACCTGCACGCAACCAGAGGAAGATTTGCTATCAATCCAGCAACAAAAGTTCTCTTCCCAACCTTCTGTGTTCTCAGCTGCCATTCCTTTTGAAAGGGATTTTAAAGGAACGTTAAATATTTTGCAAACTTGCTTTTTGCACTCAATAATTTATTTCTTGTTAGAACGGTTTTTCAGGCTAATTAAGATAAATCGTTTGTAATGAACAGAAACCTGGCATTCATTGACTGGCTGGAAGTCTGAATTCTGAACGACTGAGGAACCCTGAAATTAGGAAGTGATTACTTATTCTATAATTTGCTGGTCCAAGAGAGTACATAGTCACGATTCAGATTACTGTCCACATGTAAGTTATGTTTTCTACAGCAGTGTTAATATTTAAAATAAAACTTGCTGGCTAATTCATGGGTTAAAAATCATTTTAAAAGATCAGAAGTCCAATTTGAGTGCATCTTGACAGATTAAGCCTTTTCTCTGAAATGGGTCCGTTGACTTTCTTCAGAGATCTGTTTCTTTCTTTTTGCTTTCTATTTTCAGATTTTCTTCCATTTCTTCAGTGCCTCAGCTAAATGACATTTCAGAAGGAAAAGCACGCTCAACAGACTGAACTCAGGGGCCCTGGTGAAATGACATATTTTCTCTTTTCTACAAGGGCATGGGGTTGAACTAGACAATCTTTTCAGACCCTTTCAACCCGGAAATTCCATAATTCCAACTAGTATTTCTTCATTCTCACGTATTCTCATTGCACTCTGACTAAATTCCATGCTGATGTTTGCAGTCTCTGAGGATCTAGCCCAGTGATTCTCGGACCAAATTATAGCCAGCCAAGAAGCACGGGTGAGGGAAAGGTGTTAACATTCAGATTCCTTGCTTCTATGCCTAGTGCTTTAGGTTTAACGGGTCCACGGTGGTCTTTGGAATTAGCATGTTGAGGGAACACCTGTTGTTATTTCGGCAGCAGATATCTTGTGGATCCTTCCTTATGGGGAAAAAAAATGGTTTGCTGGCTTATTGATCAGTTTTATTTAATACCAAACCATTCAATTGCAGGCTGTATGACTACCAGCTGACTTCATGCTGATCATCGTCTATTACAAGCAAACAAAACTTACTTAATATCAAAAAAGAAATCGGAGGAGGAGACAAACCATGAGAGACTGTGGACTCTGAGAAACAAACTGAGAGTTTTGGAGAGGAGGGGGTCTGGGGGTTGGGTGAGCCTGATGATGGGAATTATGGAAGGCACGTATTGCATGGAGCACTGGGTGTGGTGCATAAACAGTGAATTTTGGAACACTGAAAAAAATTAAATTTAATTTAAAAAAAGAAAATCAACCCTGAAAAAAAAAAACACCAGTTTTTACAGAACTCTGCTTTATTAAGATGTCTCTTTTTCTTGAAACAGCTTTTTATAAAAGGATATAAAAGGGAGCGGATATTGAGGCAGAGATAAAAACTTCAGTTCTAACTACCAGAAAATCATTTCTCAGTCTTTGTGGGGAGAAAAATATGGTTCAGGATTTAGGATTCCATGTGGCTTAGCCAGGTATGAATTAAGATAGCCTATGAATGCCTGGCTACTTTAAGCCATCCAAAAAAAAAAAAGGGCTGGGTCATTTTGTTTACATTTTATCACACTGCATTCCAAAGCACTGCAAGACATCTGGAGTGGAGCTCCTTGGGTTTACTGCATGTCAACACAACTCTTGCTTCTTGCTGCCCCTCAGACAATTAAATGAACTTGGCAGCCTATGAATCCAAGGTTCAAAGTGTGGATTCTTCTGTGCCTTGTCCATACAGGTTGTCTCTGTGGCTGCTTGGATGTCGATCTGTCCTTCACTATTCTCCTAGGAAACCCACTATCGTTGAAACTTTCCTCATTGTTAAGATTTGAAGATTTGAAGAAGACCAAGAAAATGCTTGAGTCATGCATTCTTTGACTTCTTTACCCGCCTCTCTACTGTTCTCCTTCACTTTTTTAAAGTCTTTAATGTAGAAGATGCCCTATTGTTTCAGAAAGGACAGCATCCCTGATACACAATTTCTTTTCATTGTGACATGTCTTCTGGAAAACTTGGTCAGACGAATGTTTCTCCTTCCCCACCTGGTTACCTGTGGGACCTCTGCCATGTTAATATATATTTCATATAAAAAGTTTATAAGACTACTTTATTATTTAATTCTAAAACTTTTCAACCCCCCCTTTTTAAAAAGATTTTATTTATTTATTGACAGAGAGAGAGAGAGCACAAGTAGGCAGAGAGGCAGGCAGAGAGAGGGAGGAAGCAGACTCCCTGCCGAGCAGAGAGCCCAATGTGGGGCTCGATCCCAGGACCCTGAGATCACGAAGCAAGCTGAAGGCAGAGGCTTTAACCCATTGAGCCACCCAGGTGCTCCAACTTTTCAAACCTTTTAATGGGTTATTGGATTGAGTGCATTTCCATGGATGGGGGCGGGTTTGAGAACTATAATACTCTGCTTTGGCCAGACACATAAAATTTCTCCTCCCCCTTCCCCCACCATGGAACCCTTTATGACATCTTCTAATACATTAGTGTCCTGTAGAGCAGTTTTAGAAACCTATTTCAGGAAAAGGTGGTGCTGATTTTCCACTGTGTGCTAATGAGGAATGTGAACCAGGGAGAATACAGAAGGCACAGCCTGGCTTATTGGGCTGTACTTGAATTTTAGGCAATGGAATATGGTGTAGCCAGAAGGTAAAATGGGCCATGTCCAGTTTTTCCATCAGGATCCTCTTATTAAGTGGTTCTCAGCCTTTGTGAATATCAGGACTCCTCTTTCACATCAAAATTTTGACTTTTCCCACATGATTAAGTTATTATACTTTGTTTCTATGTATTGAAAAATATATAATAGTAGAAGCTGCTATATCTTGTTTATAAAACAAGATAAAACGACACACCTATAAGAAAGTTAATATCAAGAACACTGATGATGCCAAATGCTTGCAGGGATGTGGAGAAACAGGAAATCTTTCTTATTGCTGGTGGGAATGCAAAAGAGTATAGCCACTTTGGAAGTACTTAGAAAATTAAACAGTTTCTTACAAAATTAAGCAGACTCTTACCATATGACCCAGTGGTCACCCTCCTTGATATTTACCCAAACGAACTGAAAACATTTCCCCACAAAGACCTGCATACTAATGTTTATAGTAGCTTTATTCATAATTGCCAAACTTCAAGGGCATCTTAATTGCTTTAGGCGAATGGAAACATAAACTATGGTAGAGCCAGACAATGGAATATTATTCAGCAATAAAAAGAAATGAACTATCAAGTGAGGAAATTTAAATGTACATTCCTAAGTGAAAGAAGACAATCTGTAAATGCTACCTACTATATGATTCCAGCTATAGGACGTTCTGGAAAAGGCAAAACTACAGAAACAGTGAAAAGGTCAATGGTTGTCAGGTGTTCAGAGGGAGAGGGAGAAATAGACACAACACAGAGGATTTTTAGGGCAGTGAAACTACTCTGTATGATACTACAAATGGTGAGTGAAGATCATTATACATTAATCAAAACCCAAAGAATGTACCCAACCAAGAATAAACTGTAATGTAAATTATAGACTTTAGGTGATAATGATATATCAATGTCTACTCATTGATTGTAACTCCAGGGCAGGATGTTGATAGTGGGGGAAGCTGTGCATGTGTGGAAGCAAAGGGGTTAGGGAAACTCTCTATACTTGTTGTACACAAGCTATTAGGACCTTAGCCATCTCTTTAAGTCACTTTGCTACCTGTCATTCAGAATAGCAGCTTGAGAGTCCTTGGAAAATAGTAGTTGGTGCAGTTGTCAAATGAGGGACGCCTTGGTTTGCCGGGGACTGGCAGATTTGGAACCATTGCCTCATGGCAAAATGGCCTGATTTGGAGCTTTTGTGATTCTAACATTAACGTTTAGTTCACACGGGTTATTTGCATCAGATAAGCATCATTTTGAGTTTCTGCACCCAGATGCTACTTGCATATTGATATTTTCAGCCAAATACTTCAATGTAGAGGAATGATCACCTCAGCTCAGCCTCAGTGTCAGCACCAATCACATATAAAACATCTTTCTTGGACTCCCTTTTCTCATTCTGAGGGTATGAAGTTTGAATCCAGACGTCTCTCAGGACATCCGTCGCTGCTCACTAAGTCCCATGTGCCCTACAACAGCAATACCCTTCATCTGAAGGGTTTTGTTTTTGTTGTTGTTTTTAATATTCAGTTAACCAGCATATAGTACATCATTAGTTTTTAATATAGTGTTCAACGGTTCATTACTTGCATATAGCAGCCAGTGCTCGCTTCCGCTAAAGAGCTAACAGGTTGTTGGGAATGTTTCATTGAGATATTTGCTACTTTGGCATTTACATCATTTATTCGTGGTCAGAGTGTATCTCCTTAGTCATTTGGTAAACGTTTAATTTAGTGTACATTTGCATGCATTTATTGTTCTCATTTCCATACTTGTAATATACATACCCTTTGTAGAGTACTTTCTGTGTACCGGAAACTATTTTGGTGGTTTATATTTGGAATGAACATACATTAAACATCTCATAATAACCTTGCAAAATAGGTATTGTACCATTTTACAGATTAAAATACTCTAAGGCTCAACAAGGTGAGGAAATTTGATAATCGTGACGAGCTCATAAATAGCAGAACAATGATTTGAATCCAAAGCTAGCTACAATTTAAGTGATAGTAGTTTTGACTTATTTCACTCAAACAGAGAGAGTCAATTATCATATGGTTTCACTTATTTGTGGAGCATAACAAATACCATGGAAGACATGGGGAGTTAGAGAGGAGAAGGGAGTTGCAGGCAATTGGAAGGGGAAGTGAACCATGAGACACTATGGACTCTGAAAAACAATCTGGGGGTTTTGAAGGGGCGGGGGGTGGGAGGTTGGGGTACCAGGTGGTGGGTATCATAGAGGGCACGGTTTGCATGGAGCACTGGGTGTGGTGCAAAAATAATGAATACTGTTATGCTGAAATAAATAAAAAATAAATTAAAAAAAAGTTAGTAGTTTTGATGATGATGCTGATGATGCGAAGATTACTTTCTATAGTTTTAGACAAGGGCTAATCCTTCCGTGACATGTTTATCATAACACCTGGTGGTTAAGAGCTTTGGCTCTAGACTAAACTGCCAGGATTGGAATCCTGGTTACATGTTATGTGATCTCAAGTGAGCTACTAATTTCTCTGTGCTTGCATTACCCTCCTTACTGTAGAATAACAATATACTTATAAAGTTGCTATGCAAATCAAATAAATTAACATATGTAAATATGTTTAGAACAGTGACTGGCACTTAGTAAGCAATCAACCTACATTAATGATTATTACTATGAAATATTAAGAAAAATATTTTAGGTGATACTACCACATTATTATTTTAGAATGTGTACAAGTTTTCAGTGCCAATCACCACTGCTTGAAACTCTGATTACTCCATCTTCTCCATTCACTGTGGAATACACTGGAACCAGTGAGGTCCCTGACCTAAACTGGCTGTTGGATTCTTCCCTGAACATCTCCATCAGCAGCCTCAGACTGCTGGCCAGCTACCATCTCTCTGATTGTGGAAATGGCACATATTTGAAAGATGTGTAAAATGAAGACTGTGGAGCCAAAATTTTCAATTTTTGAAAATCCTATGAAGCATAAACCACATAGCATCTTTTTGGGGCACCTGGGTGGCTCAGTGGGTTAAGCCTCTGCCTTCGGCTCAGGTCATGATCTCAGGGTCCTGGGATCAAGCCTCATATCGGGCTCTCTGCTCAGCAGGGAGTCTGCTTCCCCCTCTCTCTCTGCCTGCCTCTCTGTCTACTTGTAATCTTTCTCTGTCAAATAAATAAGTAAAATCTTTAAAAAAAAAAAAAAGCACATAGCATCCTTTTTATTGCAGGGAATATGAGAATATTCTTATCTCTTTATTTATAATTTGGTACCTGGGATAATTTAGTGTCAGTGTCGATAAGGACTCATAGCATTATAAAGTAGGTTTAGAAATGTATTTGCAAGTCCTAATATTCTATAAGAAAAATATCTTAAAACATCAAGCTTTCTCTATGTTAGGTTACAATTTAAAATTACATTAGTTGTAGAAACATCAACTTTGCTGACATCAGATATGTTTCTCCCTGCGAGGAAGATTGAAAACAGCATTATAAGATAGTTAACCAGAGCAAGGTGCTATATTTTTGACACAACCTGATATTCCTTCATTGGACTAATATGATTATATTCGGCATCTCACATAAGAAATACACTCATTCATACACATAAAAAATATGTATGTATGTATATATGTACTAACTTGTTTGTGGCAGAATCCAGTACACAAACTCTATTACTGGTCTTTTAAGATCAGAATTCACATCTCTACAACTGTTTTCAAATGACCACCTTTTACCCTGGGGTTGTACTTTTCTTTGATCTTAAAAAGAATCTTTTTTGTTTTTCCAACAGTAACATGGAAACACCCAAATACTAGTGAGCTCCAACTCTGTATCCAAGGAAGATGATTTTACACAGACTAGATCTAATGCCACTGGGGTAAATGGCATGGGAGGTGTTTCATTTTGTGTTGAGTCATTAGAAATCATATATATGAGAGAAATTAGGGTCTTTTAAGTTGTGACCCAGAGTACTATTTATACTACTTAATAATTAATTTATAATTTATTTCAAAAGTAGAAGTTTATAGGGTAATTTGGAGAAAACATTCCAGATATTTAGGTAAACAGTTGCCATGAACAGGCTTTAGTTATTTCATCTCCTATGTAGTGGACTAAACATATATGCCGTGTGAGAGGTGTTTAATGAGGAAAATAAGAACAAAGGTAAAGCATTCCTAAAATGAAAACACTCCATAAGAACTTACCAGGTGAGAGCTGGCAAGAGATGCAGACAGAATGTTTCTCCTCTTGCTTCCAGAACCCCGAGGAGAGGCTACATCAGAAAGAGAATGTGCATCTTATTAAAAACTGTAGCCTTAAATAGCTGTAAATCTTTGATTTCCAGCTCAAGAATGTAGTCCTCTTGCAGCCTGGCAGAGAAAGAGAAAGGAAACATGGTTTTTCCTCCTTTCTTAAGGTAATTAAGAGTCTGATGTATCTTTAAACTGTTTTATTCTTGCAAAGAAAGAAAATGATGGAAATTGTGCTTAAAAATGTAATAGATTCTTCTCAAAGAAATGAACATAATGTATTTGGGAATAAGATCACAGAAAAATGAAAATTTTAGCTCTCTCATTTTAAACTTGCATAGCCAGATGAGCGTGGCTGGCGAAGGTGGACCTAAATAATATTCTGTGAATACCTACAGCATTTGTGGAAATGTCTGACTACAGTAATTGACTCATTTAGATAGAGTGTTGAAGCAGGATGTATCTATTTGATTGGAATCTGAGTTGGTTAAATTCGAAATGGAGAATTGTGATAAAACTGGAAATGAGGACACTTAGTAGATAAATGTCGTCAGTAACAAAATGCATTTATAGCAACAAAATACTACAAGAAAATTACTACAGAATATTGAAGAATGAACTCGGGAAATGGTGGTTGGGCTCCATGAAAAGAGTTGATAGACTCAATCTGGTTCTTAGTGCTTTATTGTAAGGGTGACCACCACATGGAACATTCACAAAGGAAGAGCCAAAGAGACCTGAACAGAACCGTTGGTTGATTTACCTACTTCTTTTTCACTCCCTCTAGAAAATCTGTAAAAGTCTTGCCAATTAGGCCTGCAAAGAAAACAAACACATGTGTGGTTCAACTGGAGGAACAAGAAAGCTCTGGTGACCCATAAGAGCACATTCCATATATTGGCAGCACCATGTCTGTTAGTAATTATATCACAATCCGTTTAGAACATACTACAAAAAAAAAAAAAAAATCCAGAATCATGCATAAACTATTTAGTACCAGCCTGAAAACTCTTTAGTATGTTTTGCCACCAAATAAACATATAAATTAAAAGTCATGTTGAGAAAATTTTATAGCAATTTAACAGGATAATTTTATGTTTATTGATTCTAATAATAAAGAAAATAGGGGTTATGTTTTAATTTTTTTAAATTTTAATTTTCTAGTAATTCAGCTTTTATTTTACTTAACAAAGTATTGATTCTGCAGCAAATAGGAAAAAACAAAACAAAACCTGATTTTTAATCATAGATAGTCAAGAAATCTAAGTTTAGATTGTAGCTAAATGGGACAGCAGAAGTCCAAAAACTACAACCTGCAGTACTGACCCTGTCCACCTCCTGTCCTGGTTTTGGTTATGTTATTATTGTTGTTGTTGTTGTTTTAATTGGTCCACAAAGAACCTGCCTTCACATATGAATGTTTGCCATTGATTGAATAATAAGGAGTACTAATTTTGTTTTTTGTTTTTGTTTTTGCTTATAAAGATTGTATTTATTTATTTGACGGAGAGGGAGAGGCAGCAAGAGAGGGAATACAAGCAGAGGGAGTGGGAGAAAGAGAAGTAGGCTTCTCGCTGAGGAGAGAGCCTGATGCGGGGCTTGCTGCAGGGATGGATCCTTGAAATCTGGGATCATGACCTGAGCCCAAGGCAGACATTTTAGGACTGAGATACCCAGGTGCCCCTTGATGATAGGGAGTACTAACTTTGAACCTCAACTATGCAAAATGTTATCCCCTCCTCCAAATAATTCTATTCATCTCATTAGTAGGGTATTTTTTAAATTAGTGGATTTGTATTACAAATATGTATCTTCAACAATAAAAATTTGTATAAATTTTTCTCTCATATTAAATATGTACCTACATGGTATCCTTGATTTTTTTTTCCTGTTGACCCACAAAGCCTAAAATATTTATAACCTAGTCCTTTAAAGAAAAAGTTTGTCCACCACTGAGATAGAGACAGATTTTTCAACTTTTAAGAGTTCTTACAAGTGCAAAAATGTGCATATTCTTCAAGTTCAAACAATAAATATTTTATATATATGTGTGTAATATAGTTCAAGTACATATAGATACAGTTGTAAACTCATTAAAAAGAGAGGTAGAAGACATGAACAGACACTTCTCCAAGGAAGACATACAGATGGCTAACAGACACATGAAAAAATGTTCATCATTAGCCATCAGGGAAATCAAATCAAAACCACATTGAGATATCACCTTACACTCCTTAGAATGGCAAAAATTGACAAGGCAAGAAACAACAAATGTTGGAGAGGCTGTGGAGACAGGGGAATCCTCTTACACTGTTGGTGGGAATGCAAGTTGGTGCAGCCACTTTGGAAAACAGGGTGGAGGTTCCTCAAAAAGTTAAAAATGGAGCTACACCATGACCCAGCAATTGCACTACTGGGTATTTACCCCAAATACAGATACATATGTAGTGAAAAGAAGGGCCATATGCTCCCCAATGTTCAAAGCATCAATGTCCACAACAGCTAAACTGTGGAAGGAGCTGAGATGCCCTTCAATAGACAAATGGATAAAGAAGATGTGGTTTATATAGATAATGGAATATTACACAGCCATCAGAAAGAAGGAATACCAATATTTGCATCAACATGTATGGAACTGGAGGGGATTATCCTAAGTGAAATAGGTCAAACAGAGAAAGACAATTATTATATTGTTTAACTTATTTGTGCAACATAAGGAATAGCATGGAGGACATTAGGGAAGGGAGGGAATGAAGCAGGGGAGAATCAGAGAGGGAAATGAACCATGAAAGACTACAGACTCTAAGAATCAGGGTTTTAGAAGGGAGAGGGTGGAAGCGTAGGCAAGCCTGGTGATGGGTGTTAAGGAGGGCACAGATTGTGTGGAGCACTGGGTGTTAAACACAAACAATGAATCATGGAGTGCTACATCCAAGACTAATGATTTACTGTATGGTGACTAACATAACATAATGAAAAATTATAAGATAAATAGATTAGATTTTTAATTAAGGTCTTAAATACCATGTTAGACACCATGTGTAATCAAATGACCTTTGGTTTGAAAAGCATGGATGGATATACAGCTCAAAACTGCATTTTATGCTTCTCACTTCGTATGTAATGCCTGATATAATTATGATATCTATTCCCCAGGTTCTTCTACATCTCTAGTAGTATCTACATCCCAGTTACAAAACTTTCTATTTTCTCTCTCTCTTTTTTTTTAATTTAAAAGATCTTTGTATGATAATCTCTCAATACCCTCACTCAACATGATGCCTACTCAGTACCAAATACATCGGATTTTGGAATTTCCAAAAAGTTCTAATTTTTGTTTGTTTGATTGGTTAGCTTTGTGAAATAGCTCTTTGGTATTGTTTAAACTTGTGAACTTATAAAGAGTCAGAAAGTATCTTTTTCATCTTTTTTGTGCAGTGCTTTGCATGTTGTAGATACAATAAAGGCTTATAGATTTAATTAAATATGCTACTACCATCTATTCAAGACTTGGTTAAAAACAGGTAGATCCTCCATTCCCTGGACTTTTATTTTCTTTCTAATCACTTATCTTGGAGTCATACTTCTCCAAATACTATCTTTACCTTCAATTTTACTGAAATCTCCTAGTCTTCTGAGAACTTCCCCTGAAGCACTCTTGGGCTTTTTTTTTTTTTTTTTTTTTCCACAACCCAGTTGTATTTGTCCCTGTTGTGGTGATTGTTCTCCTTCTCCCTTCCTAATACTATACTCTCGCGGGGAGAGTGGTAGGACCGGAGGACAGAGAAGTCGCTGCTGATCTTTTTTCCAACCCTGGACATCATTCTTGAAGATTTCAGGATCCACTAATCTTAGCTTCTAAACTCCGGTATTTAGATTTTTTTTTTTTTGCCTCAAAATTGCACCTTCCTCTCAGCATTCTCTTGATCATAATTTAGACTACGAGTTTTCCAAATTAAATCTTCAAGCTTCTAAATTGCTGACAACCACCTGATATCTTTCCAAGTTACTCCAAAATGCTTCAAGCAAACTCCATCAGAACCTCAAATCTATGTGCCCCTTTTATGGCTCATTGTTTCCCTCACACCCTCCTTTCCCAACTTGGCTTAGAATTAGTAGCTCATCATTACGGGACTATAAATCCCTTTTCCACAATCCTTGGGAACAAATGTGTTTCAGAATTCAAGATTTTTTTAAAAATTATAGTAAAATATACATAACATAAAATTTATCCTTGTAACTATTCTTAAGGGTACATTAATTCATATTAAGAGCATTCACATTCTAGCACAATCTCCAGAACTCTTTTCATCTTGCAAAACTGAAACTCTATACCCATAAAGCAGGAACTGTCCACCCCTCATCTCCTCTTAGCCCCTGGCAACAGCCCTTATAGTTGCTGTCTTTATGAATTTGATTATTCTAGATACCTCATATAAGTGAAATCATACAATATTAGTCTTTTTGAAGCTGGTTTATTTCTCCTGACATAATGTCCTCAAGGTTTATCCATATTGCAGCTTGTATCAGAATTTTCCGTCTTCTTAAGGCTGAATAATTTTCCATTTTATGTATAAACAGTATTCTGCTTATCATTCATCTGTTAGTGGACACTTAAGTTGCTTACAATTTTTGACTGTTGAGAACAATGTTGCTCTGAATATGAGTGTAAAATATTTCTTCTATGCCCCGTTTTCGGTTCTTTTGGGTGTGTACCCCAAAATAGGATTGTTGCATCCTACGGTAACTCGAATTGCAATGTTTTGAGGAACTGCCATATTGTTTTCCAGAGCAGCTACACCATCTTACATTCCAGCTAACAGTGTGCCAGCATTCCAATTTCTTCACATTTTCACAAATACTTGTTATTTCCTGTTTGTTTGTTTGTTTGTTTGTTTGTTTTTTGTGATAATCATCCTAATTGGTGTGAGGTGGTATCTCCTTGTGCTTTTGATTTGCATTTCCCTAATGGTTAGTGATGTTGAGCATCTTTTTATGTTCTTATCCATTTTCTATTTAATCATTTTCATGATGCCTTGCAATCTCTATAATCACTTAAATTTATACTTGTGAACCCAGTTATTGTTGTGTACAACTTATTACACTTATTAGACTAAACCATAACACTATGGACTATTATTTGAGATTGTACGTGTTTATTGTTTTCTGGAACTGAATGACTTATTTTCATGGCATTGAAATTGTTGTAATCGAAGTCTTAAAGGGAAGGGAATGTTCTAATGACTAGTTTTATTTATTTTTTGACAGATTGTCAAATTTTTGGGAGCCACATGATGACTATAAGTATATAGCAGTCAAGAATTATAGAAATGCTTTTATTTTAAATACCTAATTTGTTTGGTTTTATTACAAAATTTATCTAGACAACTAAATAGGAGAGTAAAATCAATATAATTTTCCACATTTATGGACTCTGTAAATTGAAGGGATATCTTTATTTTATAATGTATATAATCAAATAAAATATAAAAATAATAAGCTCATGATGCAATATAATCTTAAAATTCCACTTACTTATATAAAATTACACAAGCCATATATTTTTCAATGAGCATTTAAAAACAAACATTTAGTAGGTCAGAAATTTATCTCCAAAGAAGTAAAAAACTATTAATAAGGAACTCTCTTGTTTAATAGATATGAGCTTAATTTGAAATTAAAGAACTACCTAGTAATATTCCTGACATAATTGTACTTTCTAAATCAGTATTTTCATTACTTTTTCACAGCCTAAATTGTGTCTTCCTATAATGTTTATGTTGAACAAAACAAGGTTGCTTGAGAATTTATATGTAAATAATATATATAATTATGTGTATAATATATACTTAATATTTAATATATAATTATATATTATATATAAGTATATGTAAGTATACTTATATTTATATATATATATATATTTTTTCATATCCTGAAAGAATTATACAGGGTAAAATAGGATGAAAAATGCTCTAAATGACCAACTTATTTACTCACATACCACTTAGATATGTAGTCAGGCCTTATATAAGGAGCAAAATTCTCAACCTTCCAATATGGCAGAGGACACAATACTAATGAAGACTTGAATAGTAAGTTAGGTACAAACACCAAATTAAGTGACTGGGTCACATGGTAGGAAGAAAGGCTTGCTAAAAATCAAAGTGTTACTATAAGATCTAAGATTATAAAGAACAGACCCTAAATTTCCAGGGAGTTATTTAGACCTCGCTTACACTGTTCCTATAGATCTGTGTAGGTAGCTCTGTTAGTGGGCAGGTGACAGAAACTGACTCTGATTAAATTAAGCAGAAAATAAGAAAGTAGAATATTGGAGAGTTCACAAAATCAAGGTAGAGTTTGGAAATTCAGGCTCTATAACCAAAGAAGAACCAAAGGAATAGCAAATTCAGCCAAGGTCAAACCATGAGAACACAGTGGTTAAAATGGATTTCTAGGACACTTGATGTTCTTGCTGGTAAATTCAAGAGTCCAGGGCTAGTGCTGGGATTTTTTTTTTTTTTTTAAGATTTTATTTATTTATTTGACAGAGAGAGACACAGCGAGAGAGGGAACACAAGCAGGGTCAGGGAGTGGGAGAAGCAGGCTTCCTGCTGAGCGAGGAGCCAGATGTGGGGCTCGATCCCAGGACTGTGGGATCATGACCTGAGCTGAAGGCAGATGCTTAACGACTGATCCTCCCAGGTGCCCCAGTGCTGGGATTTTTTAAAACTGTACTTTATTAACATCTAATTTACATAGAGTTAATGTACACAATTTTAATGTATAGTTAATCAAGTTTTGATGGCTGGGTATACTTCTGTAATTACCATCCTGATCAAGACAGAACATTGTTATGCCCCAGAACATTCCCTTCAGTCGATCTCTATTCTCATATCCCAAACAAAAACTGATCTATTTTTATCATTTTTGATTAATTCTGCCTGTTCTAGAAGATTATATAAATGGAAGGAGTACACTATGTCATCTTTTGCATATGGCCATTGTCAATTAGCATAATGTTTGGGGATTTGTCCATATTATTATGTTAGTTCTTTTCAGTTTCATTTTAGTGTGAAGTAGTAGTCCATTATAAGTAATGATAACAAATAAATAAAAGCTAATCTCTCTAAAAAATAAAATAAATGAATATATCACAATCAGCTCAAGCATTCTTCAGTTGATGGGCATTTGGATTAGTTCTACCTTTGAAATATTATGAATGATGCTGCTATCAACTTTCTTATAAAAACCTTTGTATAAATATATGGTTTCATTTCTTTTGGATGAATAAATAAGTGGAGTTGCTGTATCAAATTGTAGGTGTTTGTTCAACATGAAACTGGCAAAGAGTTCTCAGAGACCATTATTATCATTTTAGAGTTCTGTTGGCAATATTCCAGGTCTGGTTTTCACCAGTATCTCATACCATCACTCTTTTTTATTTTATCCATCCTATTGAGTGCTAAGTAGTATATTATCAGTGTTTTAGTTTGTATTTCACTGTTAACTAATAAGATGGAGCATATTTTCACATGTTTGTTTCATGTGCTCATGTTTATTGCCTGTTGTCCATCTTTTGGGTGTGTCTGTTTAAGTTTCTTGACTATCTTTAACCCACTGAGCCACCCAGGTGCCCCATCTCTTGTCTATCTTGTATTTGGGTTAGTTTGTTTCATGATTGAGTTGTGAGGGTTTTCTTCGTATTCTGGACACTAGCACTTTGTCAGATATATGACTGCAGATATTTCTCCTAGACTGGCTAGAATTTTTGTGATTTTTAAAGAACAGAATTAATATTTAAGTCCATTTTATCATTAAACAAATGTTTAGTGCTTTTTTGCACTCTCCAAGAAATTGTTGCCTATGTTAAGGTCATGACTTTTTTTTTCCATTTTTTCCTTTTTAAGTATATATATATATATATGATTTACATTTAGGTCTATGATACATTTTGACTTGATTTTTGTGTTGGTGTGAGATAGAGTCAGGGTTTGATTCTATTTTTCCCGTTTGGATGTTATACTTTTCCACTATTGTTGAAAATAGCCTATCTTTTGTTCTTCCTAAATTACTTTAATTATTTTATTTTAAAAAAGTCAATTGCTCAGGGCACCTGGATGGCTCAGTGGATTAAAGCCTCTGCCTTCGGCTCAGGTCATGATCTCAGGGTCCTGTGATCGAGCCCCACATCCGGCTCTCTGCTCGGCAGGGAGCCTGCTTCCCTTCCTCTCTCTCTCTCTGCCTGCTTCTCTGCCTACTTGTGATCTCTGTCTGTCAAATAAATAAATAGAATCTTTTAAAAAAAACAATCAATTGCTCGGGTAGGTGGGTCCACGTTGGACTCTGTGGTGATCCCTGTGCCAACACCAAACTCTCTTGTTTGCTATAGCTGTATACTATGTCCTGGTGTCAGGTAGGCTAAATATTCTAACTTTATTGTTGTTGTTCTTATCCCCCCCGCCTTTTTTAACAGAAAATTTGGGTTTACTGGGTCCTTTGATTTTATATGAAATTTAGAATCAGTTTACCAATTTCAAAAATAAATAAAAGCCTGGTCAAGTTTTGATTGACATTGCATTGAAATTCTAGATGTGAAGGAATGGGTTTCTTGTTAATATTGAGTCTCTCCAGTACTTTGCCTTGCAAATACCCATCCCTTTATCAGTCTCAGACTCTGACCTACACTTTCCATCTCAGTGGGACCCTCATTCTTTACATGGACTCTAGCTACTTGTGTTTCTGTCAGAAAATTTTTCCAGGCTGAAAGCCGTGTGTGGGGTTGTGGTAACTGGGTATCATCTCCTGGACCTCCCCCCTCTCTCAGGGATCATATCCTTTTTCTCCTTTTATCCAATGCCTGGAAACCATTTTATTGTGTATTCTATCCAGTTTTACGGTTGATCATACCAACATTTACTTTAGCATGATTGGCAGCAGAAATGAACTAATGCTCAAATCTTAGTGCCCATCATGTCATTGGACTTTCATATCTGATTGCCATCAATACTAAACCAACTGGGCTTTTGTCTTTGAGCTTCAAATCTGTGCTATAAAATGTGAAAAATAAGTTTCTACTTCATAAAGTTGTTGTAAATATTAAACTAGTAAAGCATTTAAAACATGGTCTAAAACATAAGAAGTATATGAATATTAGTTATCTTATTTTTGAATCACTACCTGAAGACTCAAAAGTCCCAAACAGAATCATGCAATTGGCAGAACCTAATTCATGTGCTCTGCTGACTTCCCTGATGCCAAGAAGTTAGAGTATCTATTGCTTTTAACTTCATAATCAGGGAATCTCTTGAGAAAGAAAGGGCTTGAGATATTGGGTACTAGAAATTGAAAAAATATCCTCTAATACACGTAGGAAGGGTTTTGAACATGGAACCGTGGAAAAGTAAAATCAGTGAAGGTGCCTGTGAAGGTTCTATTTAGCATCATTTATGATCTAACCATAAGAATATAATGAAATGTGTATAGAATATAGTAAAATACATAATAAAAAAACCTCTAAGGCATTTTGCAACAATCTACCGACATATCTTTTGTGTGTTTCTCAAATTGCTTTTAAAAATTATGTGTGTGCATGTATGTGTCTGTGTATTTTAACAAAGAGTGGAGTTCTTAGGTTTTGTAAATAAAATGTCCCTCATAGAACCAATAATCATGTTAATGTTTAGCGAATGAATAAGATTTCTTTTAGAATTCATTTTCTATAATTCAAAGCACTTTCCTTGTTAAATATATATCCCACTAATGCATATATTTATCCATTAATTTTCTCAACCCTAAAATGTTTCAATTGTGCTTTGAAAGAATCCTAAGATACTCAGTTTTTCAAAATGCTGCAAACTAGTGGAAGGCACAGAAGAATAAAGACATGATCAGACGCGAGAGACAGCAGGCAAGGAAGAAAAGAAGAAAAAGAATTATCAAAACAACTGGATGGATTCAGAGGAGCCATGTCAGTTTTTTCTATACCCCTGGGTTGGTGCTTCTATTATATGTAGGTGTCTGCGTGCTGAGAATGAGGGTTGAGTGGGAAAAGAAAGGAACCGTGAAGGAGAGGAACATGACCTTAGCTTTAAAGATAACAGATTCCTCTACCATCAGTAGATAAAGCTCACCATTCTCTCTCAACTTCAGGTACACAGCTTCTCTGAGAGACCTCATCACAGAATTTTCCTTGCTCTAAGTGAGCAACCAGGGACAGTAGCAAAAACCAGGATCAATCCCATCATCTTTTGCAAAAGCAAGTAACTTCCCAATAGCAGGTATTTGACATAAAGGATTGCTTGGGATCTTTTCACCTTTTATCTTGTTCACTATATCCCAATTGTTTGTATCCCCTTGTCTATGAAGCACAAGTACTTGGTGGAAACTGACTATCTTGCCTTCCTTCATTGGAATCAGAGCACAATTTGGGCAAATGCAAATTGTGACATTTTCTGCAGATTTCTTGGAAAGAAGTTGGGTTGTTTTTCCAAGAAGTATACTGGGAGAAACAATCCTTCTTCCTACTGAGTATAATTAAGTAAGCATGTCTCTCCTGTTAGCAGCTGGTCTCCATCTTTTGACCAGAAGGAGAGGTTTAGATTAAAGTTAGAGCCAGTTTTGAATTGAAATAATACCACTGAAGACAGAGAGGGAAGAGATGGGAGAAGTTTGGGTTTGGTAATATCATCATGCCACCTGACCAAGTCTTCTGAGCCAGTGATTCAATGACAATTTGAATTTAATTTATCATTACATGCAAAAGTTTCCTAAATAATACACTCTCATAGAATGACAACTTCTGGTCACTCTCTGCCTGAAAATATTTATTGACAGAGAATTCTTATGCCCTTTTTTCCAATATTAAAAAAATAGTAATTGGCAGTCATAGCTGTGTCTGCTCAAGTTTAGCCATTTTCTCACCATAAAATGTAATTTCAGTTATTTGAACAAAATCCCATATGTCTACTTTTAAGTTTAAATTGCCCTCTGTTTTTGATATTTCTCTTACATAACTAGGTATTTCTTAGTCAACACTGGTCATTTCTTCTCCAACAATGTTATTACATGTGGACCTTCCCTCTCATATTCCTCATTACAGCAGTGTTACAAGCTCAAATATAAGCAGTCAGAGAGCTTACTAAAGCTACCATTTATCTTAAGAGGATGAGTGACCTAATGTCTAGTGAAAGTAAGTTTATATGATGGAGAAGATTAATATTAGAAAACTAACATTAATTATTTTTTTAAGATTTTATTTGTTTATCTGACAGAGAGAGATCACAAGTATGCAGAGAGGCAGGCAGAGAGAGAGAGAGAGAGAGAGAGAGAGAGAGGAGGAAGCAGGCTCCCTGCTGAGCAGAGAGCCGGATGCGGGACTCAATCCCAGGATCCTGAGATCATGACCTGAGCCGAAAGCAGCGGCTTAACCCACTGAGCCACCCAGGCGTATACTCTTAAATAGAAAATAAAAGCAGTCACTTTTATGGCTATTATCGTAGTGGTTGGGAGTACTACTCCCTTTTGGTTACTAAAGAAATAAATATATTTTGACTATTTTTCCAACTCCCTTCAAGTCTTTCTTAATTTCTTAGTTTTTCCAATACCTAAAATTTGAGTATATAATTGGAATGCAAAATTTGCTAGGTTTGTGCCTTTTCACAAACCTAGCAAATGTTTCATGTTTTCATGTTAGCAAAAAATTTCATGTTTTGAAAAAGTTGTGATAAGGAGTAGACAAAAAATTTTTTGACACTAACCAAAGGAATAAACAATGACAAATTAATAGGAAACATAATGACTAGCAAAAGCTGCCATGAGGTAATGATTCCTGGATTCGTAGGGGTCGTGGGAGTCTTCTTAGGCCTGGAAACTGATCACTTGATTTTATTAACATTATAACAGTTTATCTTTACATTTCTATTATGAATATTTACTTTGTGATATTATGAAAAAACAGACTTCCAAAGGTAATTTTGTTCCTTATCAAAGGTATCTCTGTTCTTCATCTAATTCAGATTTTTTTCTTTTCCCAGTAGAATCAGAGCTAAGTGGAGATAGGTGGTCTACAGATTAATCTGTTGGAATAAAATATAACACTATAGGGAGAAGTTGAAGATCCTTTGCATTAGAGGTAGCTAATGCCTGTCCAAATAGAAGTAAAGTGAGAACAAAATTAGGACAGAGGCTGCATTATGCTTCTATGATTTGGTGTTCATGTGTTTGTGTGTGTGGGTTCAGTATGACTCAGTTTAGAGAAAGGGACAATTTTTTTAAATGCATAGGAAGGTCTTAAACACCTGAGGAAATAAAAGAAAATACTTGCTTTCTGTCTATATCTATGACTTTTTCTCATTATTAAAAGTTTCCTAGTATATGGAAAAATATTAAGAGGTGGGATTATTTGCAAGTTTTTAAAGTATACTTTATGCAGGGCATCGGACATTTTTGCAATAAAAACAAAGAGCTGTCTATTGTAGATAGAAAAAGCCCAAATTCAATAGAAAATATATACGAAGTGCTTTTCCAGTCATATGGATGGATTTGTGTTAAGCAACATAGTTTCTCACCTCTTGGTCCCTGACTGATACATTACATATATTTTCAAGTAGATGGTCAAAATGAAAGAAGGCTCTAGAAACAAGTGACTTAAAGACCAACAGAATTACCTTGGTGAGCTGAAGTAAATGAAACACATGGGCATAGATGTAGTCTTTTGGATGTAGTCATAGAAAAGTGTATGCAAATATAGTGAGACATTCTCCAGAGAAGAAACGTCTTCTGAGAAGGTATTATTCTTTTCCATTACAGGATACTGGGTCCCCTTGTTCTCTTTTCAATTTCTGTATTTTGCAATTAAAATAAAAAGATGAGCCATGACAGATAGGAGATTTTTTAAAATAAAATAGAGTATATTATTATAAAATCACACAAGCCATCATATACTAGCAGAATTTTTTAAAAAAGAACAGTACTTTTTCAATCACATTAAAATATTTCTTAATTAAAATGTTTGTGATAAATGCCCTTTTCTGTTCATGTATAGGCACCCAATCCTGGTTGATCTTATATTTATTGCCAGTCATAAAACTTTCTGCATATTTGGGAGGAATTCTTAATGCTGGCAAGGCTTTGTAAAAGAATGCATTAGCGTTTGAAAGGGACAGCAGAGCTGACCTTGGGAGCCTACTGAAAAATGTTTCACTGAACCAAATAGGAGCTCGAAAAGCAATTGAAGGGTAGAGATTGAGTGATGAGAAAATGGGGAAGGAAAGTAAAGTGAAAACAGGAAAGAGTTTGGGAGGGCGCCTATTAGTAGAAACAAATTAAAAATAAATCATTAGGCACCCAGTGTGATTGTAAAGAAATGAGATAAATGTTCCTGTGTGGCTTATGGAAATGTCTTCTTACTTCAGAATCACACCATGCTCTTAAATCTGCTCACATTTGTCTCATGCTGATCCCCATAGCAACGAATTTCCCATTAAGCAAACTTTGAAAATATGAAAAGTCTTAATTTATGAACTTCTCAAGGGCAAAAATGGTGTCCTTTGTAATTGCATAGCCAATCCCAAACACAGTGTGTGGCACATTGGGGACATTCAGTAAATATTTAGTGAGCAAATAAATTAATAAAAAAGAACTACTTTGTAATAGAAATTGAAATAATAATTACACTTAAAACTTTATAAGTTCTCTGAATTCTCTTTTTCTCTGAGTTTGAGCTAATTTATTTCACATGGTTAATTTATCTTTGAAACTGTTTATTAAAGATTAACAAATTTTAATTAGTTTTTCAGAAAATATAAATAAAACATTTTCAGTAATTAATGTGCTCTATTCTTTTTTCTAACACTAAATATTGTAGCAAAAAGGCCCTGACTTTGAATTCCTGTTTCTGGGCTTAGATTTCTGATCCACCACTCATGTCATCCTGGGGAAATCATTCATTTATGAATCTTTAAATCCATACAAAATAACCTTTAGTATTACTATTGTTCGGATTAAATGAGATAATGGATGAGGTGATACATATATAGATATAGATATATACAAATTTTTTTCTTTCTTCCCTTCTGAATTTTGAGACAACTGACTGCCTTATATAAGGGAAGAGATGACCTCTCAATATTCTGACCAGGAATTTGTTTATTTTTTGTTGAAAGCTGCTGTATTTCTCTATTTCTTTGAGGTTGTCTCAGAAATATGTTCTTCTCTTCTCAGTGTATCTCCATTGATCAAATTTCGGTTACTATTCTTTTAAAATTCAAATGCCTATTTATTTGCTGAAAATAGATTTACCTAGTGGGAAATAGTGGTTTAGGTTTATATTCCTGTGGAAATATATTTAAATAGTTTTCTAGAAGTAAAAAGTCAAAGTTTCAAAAGCCAGATGTTATAATATATTGTCTTCCCTTGTCATTACCAATTTGCCCTTCAATGCCCAACTGGAGTAGATCATTTTCTACAAAGAAGCCCTCATCTACTTGGGCAGGAGTTCCTTTTTTACCTTAACTCCTTAATTTCTTATTCAGTTTGTTTTCAGCCATATGTGGTGATATTTTTATTTAATTAACACATATATATTAAAAACCAACACTGAGTCAGGCTGGGAATACAAAGAACAGAGGAGACTCAAGTCCAACCATTCAATAATGTGATATTTACAATGAAGCTACATTTATTTTAGTTCTTCTTTATAATTAACCACCTCATCTTCACTGCATTTACAGAGGGTTGTGTAAAACTTTGCTATATACAATTTTCCTTTCATATTTTACAATTAAAAGAAAACCCACAACAAATTTTAAATGTTATAAACAATAGTTCTTATGATTAAATTTCTTTCGGAATCAGATGTGTTTGCATTCTTGCAGTTGTATAGAATTGAGACCAAATTTTCAGTCTTAAACTTACTCTTACCAAGGTCAAAAGTAAAATGCTCAAAAACACATCAGATGATTATCAACCTTATTCTGTTCTTTTCAGATGCTATTAATGATTCTGGTACTCATCCTCTTTATTCATGTACAATGAGTTCTCAAATTCAGAATTGAAACCAGTATTATATTGCATGCATTGTATTCTAGCAGTCTTTCATTTGCCCTAACAGACTTTGAGAATCATTTAAAATTCTATAAATTAGTTAGAAGTCAACCCCCTCCCCATTCCAGCTGGAATCTCAATACAATACAGCTTAAAGTCAAATGTAATAGATCAATGTACGTTGCATCCCTGGTTCAAAAGTATATTCTCTACTGTATGATAATTCATTTATACTTGTGCTTTTTATAAACACAAAATATATCTCTTTTTCATGTTCATCACTCCCAAAGTCATAATGAACATAGAATAACCATTAGTAGCTATTGATAATGAAGGATCCATTAGATCCTTGGTCATGCTTGTCTGATGTAGTTAATTTAAAATGCTTAAGTATGTAAATAATGCACTATCTTCCTTCATTGTAGCTTTATAAAAATCCTTTTAAAAATATACTACCTCTTTCTGGCCTGCAATGGAAAAAAGACAGCCTCTTCAATAAATGGTGCTGGGAAAATTGGACAGTCACATGCAGAAAAATGAAATTGGACCATTTCCTTACACCACACACAAAAATAGACTCAAAATGGATGAAGGACCTCAATGTGCGAAAGGAATCCATCAAAATCCTTGAGGAGAACACAGGCAGCAACCTCTTCGACCTTAGCCGCAGCAACATCTTCCTAGGAACAACGCCAAAGGCAAGGGAAGCAAGGGCAAAAATGAACTATTGGGATTTCATCAAGATCAAAAGCTTTTGCACAGCAAAGGAAACAGTTAACAAAATCAAAAACAACTGACAGAATGGGAGAAGATATTTGCAAACGACATATCAAATAAAGGACTAGTGTCCAGAATCTATAAAGAACTTAGCAAACTCAACACCCAAAGAACAAATAATCCAATTAAGAAATGGGCAGAGGACATGAACAGACATTTCTGCAAAGAAGACATCCAGATGGCCAACAGACACATGAAAAAGTGCTCCATATCACTCGGCATCAGGGAAATACAAATCAAAACCACAATGAGATATCACCTCACACCAGTCAGAATGGCTAAAATCAACAAGTCAGGAAATGACAGATGCTGGCGAGGATGCGGAGAAAGGGGAACCCTCCTACACTGTTGGTGGGAATGCAAGCTGGTGCAGCCACTCTGGAAAACAACATGGAGGTTCCTCAAAATGTTGAAAATAGAACTGCCCTATGACCCAGCAATAGCACTACTGGGTATTTACCCTAAAGATACAAACGTAGTGATCCAAAGGGGCACGTGCACCCGAATGTTTATAGCAGCAATGTCCACAATAGCCAAACTATGGAAAGAACCTAGATGTCCATTAACAGATGAATGGATCAAGAGGATGTGGTATATATACACAATGGAATACTATGCAGCCATCAGTAGAAATGAAATCTTGCCATTTGTGACAACATGGATGGAACTAGAGCGTATCATGCTTAGCGAAATAAGTCAAGCAGAGAAAGACAACTATCATATGATCTCCCTGATATGAGGAAGTGGTGATGCAACATGGGGGCTTAAGTGGGTAGGAGAAGAATCAATGAAACAAGATGGGATTGGGAGGGAGACAAACCATAAGTGACTCTTAATCTCACAAAACAAACTGAGGGTTGCTGGGGGTAGGGGGTTTGGGATAAGGGGGTGGTATTATGGACATTGGGGAGGGTATGTGCTTTGGTGAGTGCTGTGAAGTGTATAAACCTGGTGATTCACAGACCTGTACCCCTGGGGATAAAAATATATGTTTATAAAAATAAAAAATTAAAAAAAAAGAAAGAAAATATTTTTAAAAAATAGTGAGATAATAGTTATTGAAAAATAACCTCAACTTTATAGATGTCTTTATAAAAATACATATTTGAATATATATAAAAAAAATAAAAATATACTACCTTAACTCATTACACTCCCGGTCCATTTCTGCATTAAAAGTAGTAAAATAAGTGGCCACTAAATCTTCCCTTTTGTGCAAGTTGCCATTAACTCTCCTTATTTTCTTTAATAATTAAAAATGACAATGTCACTGTTAAATGATGCATTTTAGATAAGCAGATAAAGACACTAGGGATATTAGAAACAAAATTGGAGTTTACATGAAGGAACACAACTGACAGGGTTATACATTTTCTCTGGAACTTGTTTGATGATAAAAGAAATGTGTTCGAGTAGCAAAGTCCAACTGAAGGTTTATTGAAATCAACTATCTGGCAGAAGAGTAAATGAAAATCTGACTAATGAATTTACAGATTATTTAAACGCAGATCTTAATACTTGGTCAGCAGCTTTTAAGTGAAATTAATATGTGAAGTTGCAGTCCTTCTGGGTTATTAAAAGAAATTAATCATTGATTTGCTCAAGAAGATTTGCAGATAAATCTACAATATTTGCAATATCCGTATCAATATTATGGAAGGACAGAAATAGACAATAGGGGTGCCTGGATGGCTCAGTGGGTTGAAGCCTTTGCCTTCGGCTCAAGTCATGATCCCAGGTTCCTGGGATCGAGCCCCACATCAGGCTCTCTGCTCAGCAGGGAACCTGCTTCCCGCTCTCTCTCTGCCTGCCTCTTTGCCTACTTGTGATTTCTGTCTGTCAAATAAATAAATTAATTAATTAATTAAAAAAAAAAAAGAAAAAAAGAAATAGACAATAATTTTTTCTTCACAAAGTTAGAGATGAATACTCACTGATGAGCTGCTTTTAATGCAAAGGTCTTGTTTTCTAGGCATAAAATAATCTTTTAAGAAAATTACATGTGGGTACATCAATATTATCATAATAACAGTTTTCTTTGTAGTAGACTTGCAAAGATCTGTTGGTGCTTCTGAAATTCACTTTCCTCCAAAATGATTTAAAAAAATTAATTTTGGCCTTACTTAAATATGTAATTATTATTGCCACTAAAATTTTGATCATTATAGGCAAAATAATTCCCAAATCTATAATTAACAAAGTAATTGTATACGTATGTGTGTGTGAATTATTTTAGTGCACTAACATCACCCTCTGTAGAATTTGTAACATTCCTACCACAGTTGTCCCTCTATTACAATAGGCAGAGAAAGGAAGAAAATAGCCTCTGCATTGTGAAACATAGTTACAGAAATATTTCACAAGTGGAAACTAACTGTGGCAGAGGGGAATTCTTCAAATGGCTTTCCAAGTGGCTTCCAGGCAGAATCTTCCTGGGCGTTATCATCTGCCAGGAGTAGTTAAACCTTTCTCTTCCAGCAGTCACCGGAAGAGAAAGGGTCGAAACCAGAACATTTCATTGCCGATCTGTCCCAGGAAAGGGCTGAGCCAGAAATTTAAGAGAGATAAGGAAATTCTGCTCCAGGCTCCTGTTTCTCATCAGTATGTTAAGTGATTCATTGGGTTTTCAGCGGGGCGCGGTGAGGAAGGGTGGAATTGCTGAAGAGCGGGAGAGGGGTCTGATACCAGCATCCTTTCTTTCAGCTCTTCCCAATAAATCTCCCACAGGGTTGCTTTTGTCATTTACATAGAATAGCTAAACATCCACGGTGCCTACATTCAAATGTAAATATTAAAGTATATTCCCAAGGAAAATGTAAAATGCATTTTGGTCCATTTGGTGACTTAAATTATCTGCTCGATTGCTTCTATCCATTAGTGTGGAGAAGAGAGAATTGACTGAACATTTCTATGCAAGAACAATCGAATTAGGCCTTCCGTCTACAAAATGACTATCACAATTACTGAATGTGCATATTGCCCACCAAAAATCCTTCCTGAAAGTAGGTAAAGAATAAATAATAACTCCTTGAGGTATTTAATAGATTTAATAGCTAGGAAAAGGGAAATGAAATACCATAATTATTAAAGATTGTAAGGGAAAAAAAGACAATGTGTGGTCTGCCCATACTCAGAGAGCTACAGGCTTGCTTTATTAAAGTAAACATAAGTTAGAGCTTCCTAAACAATAGTCTAGCCACCACACCAGACCTGAGCTCCTAAATATTTATGAAAAATTTTATAAGAAAGTAAGAAAGATGTAGTCTACTCCAAAAAGTTCTTTACAAAGATTCTGCTCTAGAAAATACTCATAGCATATTCTCGAAAGACCATCCTTGAGGTAGGAGCTATAAAGAGCATTTCCATGACCAGTAAAATCATAGCAATTTAATGCGCTATCAACATACATAGTTGTACTTGAAGACTACCCCTGTGGGGGGGAAAAAAAGAGATTTGAATAATATTAAAAATTATAGTTTGTCGTTAGCCTTCTATCTCTCTCTCACTCTCTCTGTGGGTGTCTCTTTCATTCTTAAGAATTTAAGATTGTGTTTGACATCTGTGCTAAAAATACAGCAGACTAAGACATGGAGGTGATTTAGTATTTCACATCTACAGATTAATATTTAAAAGACAAGCAAGCTATGTATTAAATATGTCATAGGAAAAAATCTCCAAAGGCCTGACTTCCACAGCCTAATAGCAGTTGGTGCTTATATCATTGACCCTGTTCTTTGTTTTACAAAAGGTGGAGAATTCAAGGTTCCTAGAGAAGATTCACTGAGTTGTTCAATGTCACACAGCTAGATGGTAGAAGAGTCCAGCTGAGAACAAAAATCTGAGCTCTGTTGATAAAGTTATTTTGAGGAACATCTAAAACACTCAGAAAACAAATGTCTCGATCAAAGACCTACTTATTCTATTTTGTTGTTTAGTAGTATGTCGGTCATGCACTTTTTTTTTTTTTTTTTTACTATCTTGAATCTTAACCAATTTGTGCATGTATAATTTACGTATCCTGACTTTCTACCAAATTCTTAGTTTGTCAAACTCGTGTGCAGTAAGGAACATTCTGCTTGCCAACGCAGCAAACCTCCAACTATCCAGGGGGAAAATACCAGTACAAAGTGCCCTGAAATGTGATATTTCAGAGGGTCAGGATGGCATTTTGTTCTTATTTTGTATCCTACCCACTAGCCATATGTGGGTATTTAAATAAATGCTTCAATTAATTAAAAGTACATAATTAAAATTCATTTTCTTAGTGACACAAAGGCCACATTTGAAGTGCTCCAGCCCTTGTGAAAGTTCACAAGCTCCAGTGTGGCTGGTGGCCACTGGATGGGATAGTGTGGATCTGGAACATCGCCCGCGTTGAAGAAAGTTCTATTGGACACGGACAGTGCTGGTAGAGATGAGTAATAAAGATGGATACAGTATGTTAGAGAGAGATCAGAGAGTCATAAACATGGAGGGGGAGAGTTGCCAGACTAGATGGATGGCAGATAAAGGGGGAAGGAAGGAGAGAGGGTGAAAGAAAGGATGGGAGAGAGGGGGGAAGGGAAGACCAAGACAAGGGCAACAGAGACAACAAGCTGAGATGCTGAAGTATTTCAGATCTGTTCTGCCGCTGGGTAACTGCGTGGGAAGCTGGCTCGACAACACTTTTCTAAGCCTGATAAAATGTGAATCAAATCCTCAGTGCACAGCGCAGAGGAGTCTTGACTTCTTCTTATAGGCACTTCCTTCACTTCAATTAATTCAGCCTACCCACCATGAGGTAGGTGCCTTGAAGCCGAGTAGAACATAGTGGCTTTCCAATTCTTCAGGCAAAAAGGAGACAAAAACGGCAGTAATGATAATTCAGGGCATGGAGCCTCTGACATTTATTTTAGTGACAGAGGGGTACAAAAATGATTTTAAAAAGTCTGTATATCTGTGGCTTAAATCCATATTTATAATGTTTCCTTGAAGATTGTATACTGCATTCCCTCTGCACTCATCTTTCTGTCATTTCCTACTGGTCTTAACATCATATTATTATATCATCCGTAGAATTAAGTTTAACGTCTTACAAGCCATTTACCAGAGCTAATCTGCATTTGTTATTAAGTAGCACATATTACCAATGAAGATTATGATCCTTGTCTAATGACTACATGAGGGATTTTTTTTTTTATTTCTTAGAAATATATAAAATGAAAAATCTTGAAAAATGAATCTAGTAGTTACATAATCCTTTCCCAGAGATGAATAGTTTTCTAAAGAATAGTCTCAGTGGTTTTTTACTATGTCAGCCAATTTGGAAAGGCCCATATGTGCTGGGCTGGTTGCCTTTTTCCTCCCGGGAAGCTACTGGGTCTAGAATGCAAGCTCCAAGCCATCATAGAATCCTGTGGTAGCCGAGTGGGGTTTTCCCACCATACAATAAAAAAGGAACTTGAGCTACCTAAAACAAAAGACATTAAAAGGTTTTTATTAAATATCTTCTAAATCTATATTTACTTTTTGCTTTGAACTTATATTTTTTTTATTTTCATTCGAATTATTAAATTGTTCTAATGGGAAAGCATCTTAGCTTTTCTTCAGAAAAGGTGACACTCACAAAAACTATAGCTGATTTCAGGAAGATAGTTTACATTTAGATATGACAGTATACTGAAATATCTTCAAAAGTCAACAATATGACCCACAAGGCAACTTACACCGATGTTAATGGATATTATCCAGACTCAAGATCCATTTGCCTTTATAGCAAAGAATCCTTTCAATCCAAGGAAAACTTTCAAGTGATCTCTTTCTGTAAGTAGGCAGAATTTATGTTAGTTTCCATCACACAAGTTTTTTCTTCTGTATAGGTTGTATGTTGGTTTTGGGGGTTTTTGTTTTTGTTTTCTGGAGAGAGAGAGTGTGTGTGTGTATTATGGGGGGAGGAGCAGAGGAAGAGGGAGACAGAATCTCAAGCAGGCTCCACACTTGGCATGGAGCTGGGCAGAAGGCTCCATCTCGCAACCCTGAGACCATAAACTAAGCTGAAATCAAGAGCTGGATGTTTAACAGACTGGCACTCCTAGGATTTTTTTATCTATTCAATTAACAAATATTTTGCTATGCCAACTGTATGCTAATTCTGTGGCAGTGAATAAGAAATTATAGTCTCTCGTTCTCTAGAGCTTAGAGTTTAGTTGTGAACACAAAGATCAACCATGTACTATGTAATATATATCCTACTATATATATATGCATTTATATTTATATTTCATATTATATATTTTTTAAATTTGTTTTTAATGAGGGAGAATTACTGGTTGCCAGAGGAGTGTATAGCAGGTGGACTGGACTAAGCCGAGAGCAAAGGGGCCCTCCTGAGCAAAATGGTATTTAAGCTGAGTAGGTATTTCCATGAGAAAGGCTAGGGAAGCGCATTCCAAAGAGAGGAAAGAGCATGTGAAAAAGAGAGTAGAGAATATTCTAGGAACTGAAAGGGCATGTGCTTAGAATGAAAGAGAACGTGTACACTCTGAGCTGGAGAGGGGGGCTGAGACTGGCAATGGAGATTGAGGAGTAGTAGATCTGGGGAGCAAGGAAAGAAGCCTGATGCTGCCATGGAGTGTGGAGTACATGCTTCTCAGAGGCTCAGGAAGATGAGGACTCAGAGATGCCTTGTGTGGAAGACAGCGTGTGCCTCCGGCAAATAGAGTCTTGGTATAGATGGATGACCATGGTGAGCCAAAATGAAATGGGTTGGTAGTAAATGCGAGGTAGAGAGGAGGCAATAAAAACCATAATTAATGCTTTTGAAAAATTTGGCTTTGAAAAGGAGAGATAAAACCACAGTTGCAGGGAGTAGTTTTGTTTTTATTTTTAAAGATGGCAGATACTAAGTTTGATTTAAGTGTTTTTGGAAAGGGTCCAGCAGAGAGGGGGGAAGAAAATGGAGATAGAAAAACAACAGAGGATAATCACTTGCATAAGGAGATACAGAAAGAATGGGATTTTAAATAGATATGACTCTTTAAAATATTATACATGTTATTCTGGAAAAATATTCCACTCCATGTTAGGTCATGGAAAGTCTCTTTGTAGTTCTCACTCTTCTCATATTAATTTAATTTTACTATTTAATCATTTGGCATTGAATTGTTTACTATGATTTGTCCTGAAATTATTCATAACACTTTTGACTAATAGTCTCTTACATTAAATTAGCATTCTCCTATTACAAATAAATTCCTAAGTCATATCAGCTCATATGACTAATAAGATGTTGACTTAATTGGGAACTTTCGGTAGTTTGTATTTATTCTCAGATGGAACCTTGTTCTTGGGACTGAACCAGCCTTTGTTATACAGCAGAGTGAATCTCTTGATCCTCTGAATAGAGAGGGAAAACAAAGAGTAGAGGTGGATCTAGGGAAGATAGCAGCTCCATCCAATCACCAGATATGGCCACTGGGGCCACAGAGAGGCTGGGGAGGGTGCCAGGAGCAAATAGAGCCAAGGGCTTCTCTGGGTACGGTTAGAGCAAGCTTTTCTCTGTGAGCTAAGGCAAACCAAAGAAACAGTGTCTAAGAGCTCTGGGTGACAGTCCTAGAGAGAGATCAACAAAGAACTTTCCTGATCCATGAAACGCAAAGATGGTGTCTGAGCATTTTGAGGAAGGTCATGCTAATCTTGCAGAAACATGGAGAAGTCACAGGATCTGAATAGGTAATCAGAGTCCTGTCTCCCCTTGACATCAGAACATCAGAGGATGTTCACCTTTGAATCTGGAATATTAAAGCAAAAAAAAAAAAAAAAAAAATCAATTGAATTCTTATGTAACAGCAATCAATATCTAGAATGTATAATTTTAAAATATTTCATTGGCAGAAGCAGAAACAGGAGAAGAGTCGAAGGAGGAGGAGGAAGAGGAGGGATGGGGGAGAGAACAGGAGAAAAACTTGATTTCACTCTTAATGATGACTTGAGGCCTGCCACTTGATGGAAGACAACATAGAACCTGTAGGATCTTCTTTGGAATTGACATTCTCTATTGTAATTTTGCTTCAGTCTATTTTAAGATTTTCTTTTTGTTCACTGGAAAGAAAAGATCACGTTAAGTTTTAAACATGTAAAGTGTTGCAAGTTGCTTTGTTGAAATAATAGTAAATGTGTACACACACAGAAAGAGAATTTATTACAAACTTACTATAAAACTTTATTGAGATCTATTAAAGGAGACTGAAATATATGGTAAGCTCAATCATATCTTGGATAGGAAAATTCTGGCAAAAATTTTGGAAATAAAAATTGAGTTTATACAGATCCCGTGACCCAGCACTTCTGTTCTTAGATGTGTAGGTTGGGGAAACTCTGATACACATGAACACAAAGAAATGGCATCATTATCACCATCATCATCATCATCATCATCATCACTATCGTTACAGTTAACAATGACTGAGTATTTACCATATAGTTACAATATTAACCATGTGTCTATCAACTCATAGGAGTTTGTACCATATGAAAATGCTGATATTTGACTCTCTTCGGCCTACAGAAATCACAGTTACATATGCTTCAAGCTGATCATCTCAATGTTCTTATGAAGTAAATTTTATCTCCATTTTAAAATGGGAAACTGAGGCCTGGAGAGATTAAATAACTTTGCCAAGGTTGCTCAGCTATTTTTTTTTTTTTAAGATTTTATTTATTTATTTGTCAGAGAGAGAGCGAGCACAGGCAGACAGAGTGGAAGGCAGAGTCAGAGGGAGAAGCAGGCTCCCCGCGGAGCAAGGAGCCCGATGTGGGACTCTGGGATCATGACCTGAGCCGAAGGCAGCTGCTCAACCAACTGAGCCACCCAGGCGTCCCGCTCAGCTATTTTTTTTAAAGATTTTGTTTATTTATTTGACAGAGATCACAAGTAGGCAGAGAGGCAGGCAGAGAGAGATGAGGAAGCAGTCTCCCTGCTGAGCAGAGAGCCTGATGTGGGGCTCCATCCCAGGACCCTGAGATCATGACCTGAGCCGAAGACAGAGGCTTTAACCCACTGAGCCACCCAGGTACCCCGGTTGCTTAGCTATTAAATGGACTGCCATGTGGCAGATTCATGGCGGTGCAGTTGGTGTTCAAACTGCTATGTTGCACTACCTCTCAACTTGAAAAGAATATTTAGGGCAATGTATCTCAGGGTAGCAAAAAAGCGGGAAGCAATACCAATATCCATTAACAGGGAACTAGATAAACAACAGACTAGCATGCTACAAAATAGCAAACATGAACAAGCTAGAGTTACTCCTATCCCATGGAGCCACAAAAAGAGAAGTTCCAGAAAAATATATAAATTGTGATTATTTGTATGAAGGTAGAAAACATATAAAACTGTTGTATGTTGTTGAGGGACAAAGATGTATATGACGTGTGGTTAAGGATAATTATGTTAGTGACAAATAACAAATTACGATGGTGGTTAACATGTGGGAGGGAGGGGGAGATATCAGCTGTGTAATGATATTTCAGTTTTAGTGAGGTGGTGGTTACACGGATGCTTTTGGTCTCATTCTTAAGGCAATTCTGCACTCAAAGGAGGAGAAAGAAGTACTCACAATAAGCAACGCTAGGTAAATGATATGAGGGATTAAAAAAAAAATAAGAGGGGCGCCTGGGTGGCTCAGTGGTTAAGCCGCTGCCTTCGGCTCGGGTCATGATCTCAGGGTCCTGGGATCGAGTCCCACATTGGGCTCTCTGCTCAGCAGGGAGCCTGCTTCCTCCTCTGTCTCTCTCTCTGCCTGCCTCTCTGCCTACTTGTGATTTCTCTCTGTCAAATAAATAAATAAAATCTTTAAAAAAAAAAAAAATAAGAGCACTTATAAGGGCAGAATGAAAAAAGACAACATTAAAATTTTCCAAAATGTAAACAGGAAGTGGGATATGATTCCATTTATGCAAATTTAGTCTACATCTGCATGTATGTTCAAAGAGGGACATGAAATAGGAATGTCAGGTTCTTAACAGTGGTTGTCTCAGTGTGATAAGATTTCAGAGTGATTTATACATGTGCAATTTTCAAGTGTTTTACAGCATGCTTGTAGAAAAATATAAAATAAAATATAAAATGCAGTCAGAAAAATATACAGCATTACAGACAAATGATAAAAACAAGGTCTAGTCCACCCTTAACTTTCCCTTCGAGCTAGGCGAATGCAGTTTTTGCTCTCACTTAGTGGGACAAGCAATCAGTGTCTTCCACCAAGTTCATGCATCAGGTTGGAATTCCAGGTCTAGCAGGTCAGTCTAATTAATTATTTAATTAGGCCCTGAGGAATGGTTGGGCCGGGATCTTATCTTCTTCCAGGATATGCTTATATCTTTGACAAGCTGGAAGCCATTGATTTTAACTAGAATGGCTGGAAAAGGGAGAAGCAGAAGAAGCAGAAAGAATTTTTAATTCCAGGCATGGATTATATTTTAGGAGGTTGAATAGCATAGGAAACAGATTATTTAGAGGACAGCATGGGAGGAGGGGCTTGAAGTTCTACGTCGGGGCACGGTTTAGGAGAACAGTGGGAGGCTCTATCTCTCCCTCATGGAAATGGTCTGTTCCATACATGCCCCTTGAACCATGAGTGAGCCTTGGGTTACCCCAGAGAGGACCAGAATTTGACAATGCTCTTTTTCATGAAGAATTGAGATGAGCATAGATGCAAAACTACCTCCTTGCCCAGATAATGAAGTAGGATTTGTTCAAGAGGAAGCCATCTTCCCTACCTCTACTGGGAATCGGGAGATTCTTTGACGCCAGAAAGCTGGGTTTTCATCAGCATCTGGAGTCTGTGTCTTACAGGGTCAGTGACCTCCTCTAGAAGGGCAGATGAGAGGTCAAGCTGCCCAGATGGCTTCCAGGGGAGCCAAAGAGAAAGCGCAAACGAAGTGTCTGGAAGGCTTGGGATCTCCTGCTGACAGACCAGGTTGTGAGCAATTGCTTTGAGTACTCCTAAAAATTCCTGGAAGACTTAAGGAAGCTAATTTTTGATACGAGAAAGATGGATCATCTGTTCATCGCTAGCGAATATATCTCATTGTATAAGACCATGGTTACAAGGAGAAATATGGGTCATACTTATTTTGTTAAATTCATAACTACGTACTGTATATTGAAGCATGCTAGCAGTGCTGCTCAGTGTTGTGAAGGATGACTTTTTAGAAAGTTAGTAGACATTTCTAATTTGGTTTATTTTATCTCATTTATTTTATTTTTTAATCACGGAGTAAACGAGAGAAAGAGCAATAGAGTAAGAGGGATAAAAGCTAGAGAGAGAGGCAGAGGAATAAGGGAAGAGGGAAAAAAAAGAACTGGAGTTAGACCCAGAAGCAGAGCGGATGGGGAGGAGGGAGGGGCCCGTGATAGCTCTTCAGTCTGTTTTTATGAAAGTAAACGGTCCTTCACAGTGCAAGCACAGAGCAGAAACTTGAAAGCTGAAAGGAGTTTTAGATTTCATAAATTCCAAAGAGCTCGTTATGCTGATTAGGAGACACATCTAAGGACTTCCTCAGAAGAACAGTATCAGAGTGAACAGATTCCCGTCGAATGTCCTGTGTTAACGAAAGGCTTAATATATGTATTGTTAGCATTTTCTGAACGGAGTTTCCAGCAAATTAGTAACAAATGAATCATCCATAATTACCCGTGTTGGATTAAAGGAGAATGTTTTCCTACTTAAAAGGTAGGCTGGGGTCAGTTTTATGGCAGCATTATTTATGTTTATGCATAAAGACACCTGGTGGCCTGAAATTTCCATCTCCACTTCCATTCCTTTAATGTTTTCACAGGTTTGTACACGCCGAACAGAAATGTCTGCTTCCTGCTAAATCCATTAGAAACTGATACAAGGGTGAGAAGAACGGATGTAACGAAACAGGTAAGGTATTCGGGTTTAAAAGAATGTGGAATAACAGACCCGACTGTGGCAAACATGAGTAAAGAAAAGTCTCATCTTTGGAATGGAAAAACTAAGGCACCAAAAGTTGAAAGGGCTCCCCAGCCTCGTATTTAGTAAGGCACACCCCCTCAGGCAGAAGTGAAATACTGTCTCACTGTAGTTCCAGTTCACACTCCTCTGACTGCCGTGGAGGGGGGCATGTTTTCATAGGTGAGGCATCAGTTGTGCCTCCTTATCTGGGAAACTCCTATGCATGTCTTTTGCCAATTGCTGTGTAATTTCTTGCTTTTTCACTTTATTTGTAAGAATTCTTTACACACTCTTCCCACAAAACCTTTGCTGGTACAACTTTGTTCTGCAAATACGTTCTTCCTACTCGTCCACTCACTTTATTATTATTGTTATTATTTTAAAGATTTTACTTATTTATTTAATTAATTTGAGAGCGAGAGAGAGAGAGCATGCACAAGTGGGGGGACGGGCAGAGGGAGAGAGACAGACAATCTCTAGCAGACCCCCCCCCCCCCCACTGAGCCCAGAGCCCAACGTGGGTCTTGATCCCAAGACAGTGAGATCACCACCTGAGCCAAAACTAGGAGTCTGGAGCTCAACGGACTGTGCCACCCAGGGACCCCTTGTCTCTCACTTTTTTTTTTTTTTTTAATGGGTTTGGGTTTTTTTGTTGTTGTTATGTTAGTCACCATACAGTGCATCATTAGTTGTTGATGTAGTGTTTCATTAGTTCCATATAACACCCACTGCTTAGCACAGCATGTGCCCTCCTTAATACCCATCACCCAGCTACCCCATCTCCCCACCCTGCTCCCTTCTGTAACCCTCAGTTTCGTTCCCAGAGTCCATGATCTCTCATGCTTAATCTCCCTCTCTGATTTCTTCCCATTCATTTTTCCCTCCCTTCCCCTGTGGTCCTCCGAGCTATTCCTTATGTTCCACATATGAGTGAAACCATAGGAAAATTGACTCTCTCTGCTTAACTTATTTCACTCAGCATCATATCCTCCAGTTCCATCCATGTCAATGCAAATTGTGGGTATTCATCCTTTCTGATGACTGAATAATATTCCCTTGTATATATGAATCCCATCTTCTTTATCCATTGATCTGTTGAAGGGCATCTCAGCTCCTTCCAGAATTTGGCTGTTGTGGACATTGCTGCTATGAACATTGGGGTGCATGTGCCCCTTCTTTTCACTTCATCTTTATATTTGGGATAAATACCCAGTAGTGCAATTGCTGGGTCATAGGGTAGCTATTTTTTTAACTTTTTGAGGAATCTCCACACTTTTCCAAAGTATGTACCAGCTTGCATTCCCACCAACAGTGTAGGAGGGTTCCCTTTTCTCCACATCCTTGCCAGCATTTGTTGTTTCCTGCCTTGTTAATTTTGGCCATTCTGACTGGTGTAAGGTGGTATCTCAATGTGGTTTTGATTTGAATTTCCTCAATGGCTAATGATGTTGAGCATTTTTTTCATGTGTCTGTTAGCCATTTGTATGTCTGCTTTGGAGAAGGTTCATGTCTTCTGCCTCTCTTTTTAATGAGTTCTTTTGATGATCAGGAGTCCTTTATTTTCGTGTAGTGAAATTATCAATCTTTCTTTTATGGTTAGTTCTTTCATGTTTTTTAAAAAATGCTCTATCTTGAAGCAATTAAGATATTCCTTATAAGGTCTTTTAAAAGTTTGTCATATTGCCTGGAATATTTAATTCTGTCACTTACCTTAAGGTCATACATGTAGAGGATGTGAAGTTGAAATGCAATCTTCATGATTTTGTATCTAAAACTAAACATGCTAGTGCTGTTTATAGACAGTTCCTCCTTTTACCCTTGAGCTTTAAGCCCCGTTTCATTAATTATCAGATTTGTATATGTGGGTTTTGTACCTGGAGTTTCTGTTTGGCTTCCTTGGCCAATTTGTCTGTCTCCAGACAAATGATGTGCTATCTTAATTACCTTTGCATTGCAGTAAGTTTCGAGATATGTCTGGCAGTAAGCCCCCACTTGCTTGGCCCTTTACTGTTTAAATCTTAGAATCAACTTGTCAAAATATGTGAAAAAATATGTTGGGCTTTTAATTGGCATTGTACTGAATCTGTAGATACATTTGGGGAGGATGGATATTTTTATGATTTTAAGTTTTTAAAGTCTGCTTACAGTTTCTGATGGGAAAGACATTATTTTCTTAGGCCAATAGGAATAATTCTTTTAAATTATTGAGAATAGCTTATAGCTGAAGCAGAACTTAATAAACTTGAATTTAAAACAGAATTCATATTTATAAAAATAGGAAGCTCTTCTCCAATACTAGAAGTTTACAAAAACTCTGTAAACCGAGACACATCCTGTAAAGCACTTGTTACCTGAGACACTTGTTCTTTGTAAAATTCATTGAGTTATAAGAAGAGAAAATCAGCTTTTGTAATTTTAAAGAGCTTAATTCATCTGCTGTGAGTTCACTAATATTAACGTAGAAAGTCCCTCTACAGGCTGCGAAAAGTTTATGCTCTTTTGAATTTAGTTATAATTCCTGTGTGGAATTACTTTTTTTTTTTTAAAGACTTTATTTATTTATTTGACAGAGAAAGATCACAAGTAGGCAGAGAGTTAGGCAGAGAGGAGGAAGCAGGCTCCCTGCTGAGCAGAGAGCCAGATTCGGGACTCGATCCTAGGAGCCTGAGATCATGACCTGAGCCGAAGGCAGAGGCTTAACCCACTGAGCCACCCAGGCGCCCCAAGAATTACTTTTTTATCTTTAATGGCACATTTTTTTCCCACAAATAATCACATCTTGAATAGCAGTGTTCTCAGAAGATTCTTTTATTTATGCATTTCTGATTTTACGCTTTCCCTCTCACGGTGAGATTAACAAACAACTGAGCTTAAAAAGATCAAAACTCAAGAAGTCTTTTTTTCTGAAATGTGGGACTCAAAATTCACTTACAGATTCAAAACTAACCCAAAGTTCTTATTTTTATTATTCATATATTTATTTAAATGAAGCTTCCTATTCCTTCCCACAGAAAGCAGTTCTTCTAGCCTGGGGGGCTGTGGTTGGCTGACCTTGGTGTAGGTAGGCCAGACTCCCTGTTCAGCAAGGAGTCTGTAAACACAGGCGTGTGGGCACTGTGGTTGGTGGGCTTCCCTGAAGGGGTCCCAGCTCAGGTGAATGCAAGGAAGGACAATGCAGTTGGGAAGAGAGTTGGACCTTCCCTCACACCATGGACAAAGACCTAACTCTTATACATAAGAAGGGCAGGAAATGAAAGTCAACTCACAGCCTGAGTGCTCAGTAATGGAAAGAGAAAGGATGGGAGGACTTTAAGCTTGTCTTGAGGGCAAAGTACCTGCTCCGGTTACCAAAATGGAGTCCAGTACAACTCTGGTGTTCTGATCCTTGGTAGGAAAGAGAAAATAAGGGTAGAGAGAGAGAACTGGGTAGAAGTTCTCAGCATCAAAACCACCAGCTCAGAACCCTGCATCTAGAGCAGACTAAGGCTTTCTTCCTTTTGCAGCCTGAAATTGACCACCATGTCCACACCCAGTGGGCATGACATTTTCTAGTTTATATCTGTGTCAGTTCTTCTCACAGCTACTTGTGTGGCAGACGTGACTTTCAATCTGTACTATAATCAGCGCTATGTGTCTTATCTTCTCTAGTAGATTGAACGTTCTCCAAGGACATGGCTCATACCTCGTAAAGTGTGTTTCTTCCCCTGCACATAAAACACTGCAATATCTTGTGAAGAATCATGGTCACGAGTCATACTGGTCTCAAGGCCCCCCCTGCACAGAAGTCTACATGCAGGTCTGTGGACTAATGCATCCTAAGGGATGTGAGGTTATGGCAAACAAAAATATAGTTTGAAATAACATCACTGTTCTAAAAGGGAAAGACTGGATCTGAAGGTCTAGTTCTGACTGTTCTCTAACTTAGTGTTCATGGAATTTACAGACAGGTTAAGACTACTGGGGAGAAAAATAAAAATAAAAAATTAACAAAGCAAATGGAACTGAGGTGCACATGAGCTTATCTTTGTGGTGTAGAGGGTATCGGATATTTATATTAAGTGCTTTCAGTGAATGGGGGACTCCAAAGATACAGCACATTTTCATCTAGCACATTCAGAGTCCAAGGGCTTCCATGACTAGAGGCATACCAAGCCTCAGGGAGACCACCATCACCTGAGTGAATGCCTTGAGTGTAAGGTGACCCTCTTGGCACTGCGGTCAAATCCATGGCCAGATTCAAATACTAACTGAATTCATGAGATGCTTTGTGTTTTCTTGTACAGAAATTGCCTCAGGCATTAGAAGAAACTAAGAAAATTACTCATGCACTTATTTGAAATAGTTGTGCTTATAGATGTAGGAAGTTTTAAAGAGATCTCAGGACCGGAGATCCACAGTGGTAAAGGAGACAAGGAAGAAGCACTGAGGGTGGGAAATAGTAGCTAGAGGAAAACTTGCTTTACTTGTGCATAGGAAAGGCACAAAAAATATTTGTTGACTAATAACCAACCTTCAAAATTTTATTTCTATAAGAAACCAACTTGGAAGTTTCAGAAAGTCACTGAAAAACACAAGATATAAAGAAATGAGAGTTTTATTTCTTACATTATGTTTTCTTTACCTCTTTGATTGTCTTCATCAGTTTTGAATTTGGATTTCCAGATTTCAATTTATGGAAGCTCATTTTTTCCTCTCCTGACTTTATAGCTACAATATATCCAACAAGTATAAACCTTGGATTATGACCGTATGGTTCCAACAACCACATATCCGTGGCTAGAATTGCTAGATACGAGAGCCTTTATCTTGTATTACATTCAATTAAGCTTTTTCTATAAAATACCATGATTTACTAAAATAGTAAATATAAAATGTTAATTTTAAATTATTTGCTCTAAACAAATGGACAGAACATAAGATAAGTTAAACAATATCTATATCTAAGTTAATTGCATCTCTTGAAGTGAATGTGAAATGATTTCTTTCATTATTTCATCCAACCCTAATATTCCTTAAAAATGAAAGAAAACCATTTTTTTTCTCACTCTTCAGGCATCAACAGTTCCAGAGACTTGGGATGTAATAAAACTTCTTGAGTGCCCATGAATTTTCCTACTGCCAATAAGTGAGGTTTCACGGCAGTTTAATGATATCTCATGGTCTCGTGAGACTTACCTGAAAGATGATTTTGATTTGCCCATCTGATAGTCCTACTGAGCTCTGGAATATTGTATTTACCCCTTTTCAGCGAAAGGACCAACACCTGCCCCTCCCCCCTTTTCTTGCTTATTGCATTTTTCTGCTTCCTTTCATTTCAGAACAAAACTAGAGAATTCAGAAGAGCAACCACAAAAACAAAGCAAACACAAAACCCATAACATCCTAACTGGTCAAGCATGTCCCTAAGTCATAATCCTTTATCTACTTTTAAAAAAAAAAATTACAATCAGATTTTTATTCCTGACACCTGAATACCATATCACTTACTCTAACTAAGGGCTTAGACCTTTCATATGCTCTACTTCAGTAATTAAGATTGGGAAACAACCAGCCTAGGAGATTTATAACATATATTTAAGCTCAATTCTTAATAGAGCTCTGCATTTTTCTCTCTCTGACCATTATAAAGTTCAGTCCAACAGAAGTACTTACAAATGTTCTACTCAAAGAGTTTCCTCTGTTCTCTCACTCTGCTTTAGGACCTTACTTGATATGCCTAATTTTCTTATTTCTTTCATTGAATAGAAAAATAACAACTTTGTAGCCCAGAATATATTAATGGTATTTTTTGAAAGCTAAATGATAGTCATACAGAATTATAAATTACAAGTAGGTGTATAAATTACGGTAGGTGTGATGTGACTGAACAGATTATTTCAAGAAAGGACTTTGGCTTTAACATTCTATCAATTGCTAAAGTAGAAAAAAAAAAAATTTTGGCTCGGGACACCTGGGTGGCTCAGTGGGTTAAGTCTCTGCTTTTGGCTCAGGTCCTGATCCCAAGGTCCTGGGATCGAGCCCCACATCGGGCTCTCTGCTCAGCAGGGAGCTTGCTTCCTCCTCTTTCTCTGTCTACTTATGATCTCTGTCTGTCAAATAAGTAAATAAAATCTTTAAAATAAATAATAATAATTTTTGGCTTTTTAGTTGTAGAAAAACAATTACATATAAATCACTATTACTTCTTAAGAAAATACTTCTCTGTCACAAATCAACAGCACAAATACAACATATGGAAGAATTATCACTATTTTAGCAAAATGTACTTTTCAAAATCTCAAGTTTATGTTCCTTTCTTTTTTTTTTTCTTAATGGTAATAAAGTGGCTCCAAGTCCTGGAAAAACCCTTCTTCAAATGGTCTATACTTTAGAAATGCTTTTTTTTTTCTTTTTAAGATTTTATTTATTTATTTGACAGCCAGAGATCACAAGTAACAGAGACCCAGTCAGAGAGAGAGGAGAAAGCAGGCTCCCTGCCGAGCAGAGAGCCCGATGCGGGACTTGATCCCAGGATCCTGGGATCATGACCTGAGTCAAAAGCAGAGGCTTTAACCTACTGAGCCACCCAGGTGCCCTTAGAAATACTTTTAAAACATCAGTATTCTCAGCAGAAGTCTGATCTTTAAAAACTAAAAATTGGAAAGGCATGGCAAACATCATGATGGTCAAACTTTAGGAAAAATGAAAAGGATTAGGGTAACCATATTGTAGTATAAATCCAACAATGATGTTTTTGATCCTTATGTTGCATATATACATCTATTTTTAAAAGCTGAAGATACAGTATTTTGATTAGGAATAAAGTTCTTAGACAGATATTTATCTTCCCCACAGGGAGACATTGTTAAAATAAGAAAGAAAAATATGCATGAGTTCAGTCAAGCACTGAACTGAAACCACCACTTGGTCTCAAAAATCAAGAAATGTCTAACATTACAGTCTTTTTGTTGTTTGTTTTCTCTCATTTAGTTGCATCATGCTTTTTAGTTTATTTTTAAAGATTTTATTTTATTTATTTGTAAGAGAGAGAGATAGTGCGCGCAAGCAAGGGAGAAACAGGTAGAGAGAGAAGCAGATTCCCCGATGAGCAAAGAGCCCTATGTGGGACATGATCCCAGGATTCTGGGATCATGACCTGAGCTGAAGGCATCCACATAACCTACTGAGCCACAAAACATGTGTCCCTGTATCATTCTTTTTTAAAAAGTGAAATAATCTGAGTCCACAGTGTCTTCTCTAACCCTTTGGAACTCCCACACGTATGCCCATTTTGGAAATTTATGAAAGCAGGACACATGATTTGCTTTCATATGACCAATCTTTTCTTTCAGATGATCAATCTTTTTATGATGGCAAAATCGGGAGTTGTCTTTTATATTTTAGTTTCATCCTCTAAGTAGCTTTAGTCAGGATGTCTAGAAATCATGTTGCCCCCCACCTCCATCTATTGTTCTGATCTTTCCAGGGAAGCCTGCTCCCAAACCCTGCCCCAGTGCTGATGGAGAATGGGAAAATTTTACTGTCATGGAAATAGGAGGCTCTTTATTCCACTATTATTCAAGATAAACTGTGGGTGCCCTACTATTTCTCAGCATATACTTGCCTTTTGGGAGGATAAATTCCAGACCTGGCACATTCCTAACTCTCTGGAGACTAAAAGTTCTGGTTTGTCCAGGATTGCCCCAACATAATTATGCCCCAACATAATTGTTAACACTGACCCTTCCACTTTCAAAGGTGTCCCCATTTGGAGAATAATTTATTATTCCGCCTTACCTATGGATCTATACTTATATTCAACTTTTACAAAAGAGCAAGTGAATTGAGGCCTGAAAAGAGAACATGGGTTTTAGTGATTGGAATATTTCAGTGGTCTTTGAGAAAGCCATTTATCTGGAGATTTGTGGTGCTTGAAATTAAAGAGTGAAACTGAAAAAAGGAAACCTAGTTTTAAATGGAAATGGAAGGCCAGAAGGGGGCGCTCCCCTGATACCACTCCTTGCAGCCTGAGGCAGAACCAACCTGTACTTTCCCTGCCCTAGCAGGGGGAAAGTAGCTTTTCTCCGCCCCTGTTAACAGTCCAGCCAATGAGAGACTGTCAAGGCTCAGCCAATGAGAAGCCACCGCACTTTAAACTCCCACTTTACTCTTTTTTTGTTTACAGCAGCCCCTCTCAAACCCTTACTCTCCAACATTTCTGCATAAAAGAGTGTTCTTCTCCTTTAGTCTCTGGATTTGCCTATGTTTTGCCTTAATTTGCGTAATCTGAATTGCAATTCTCCACTATTCCCGAATAAACACTTTTGCTACTATAATAACTGGCAGTTTTATTAAGGTAGGTTGACAAGAGTGAATGAGATGTGAGGAGAGGATCATAGCTGAAGGGGTAGGTAAGATCTTTCACAATGAATCAAAGCAATTCAGATTCAGTATTTCCAAAATAAACCTGATCATTTCCTCCCCACCTTCTCATGCTAGCAGCTAAGTACAATTTTCTTTGTTGACTCTCCTGTCTCTTTGCAACCACCCCTCACCCCACCCCCATCAAGATCTACCCAGGCTGTGCCTAGAATCTGCAGTATCCTCTTTGATTTTTTTCCCACATACAGTTACTCTTCCATTTTTGTCTGTTCCAACTCTTTTGTCATAAAACCTGAATCAAAGATTTTCATTGGTTTTGCCACTGTTTGGATCATTTTCACAACCTTCTGACCAGTTTCTCCTCCTTTCTAACTCATCTTCCATACTATTGATAGACTACTACTTCCTGGAGAAATATTTATCCTGTCTCAGCCTCCTTTAACACTTCTGTCTGCTTTCTATGGACAACAAAGGAAAGATCAACCTGCTTAACAGGGCATGGGAGATCTTTCAAAATCTAATCCCAGTGTAGGTTTTCCACTGTAGTCCTTAACCTTTGTTCATGAAAGTGAAACTCTGGCCATGCTAATATCTTTCTCATCCCACCTCACTCTCTTCTCTGCCTCATAAATGTCCATATAGCCCTCAAGGCCCAACTCAAATGCCATCTTCTATCTAAGTCTTTTTCCAACTTTTTTTTAAGCAGAAGTTTGTGTTACCTTCTTTTTGTCCCAATGCACTTTTAAAAAATGCCTCCACTCCGTAACTTATAGTATAGGCTCTCCTGGGTAAGTGACTATCTTACTTTCAGTTGTCCAAACCTTTCAGGGCAGTGGCCGAGCTTTATTTGTCTCTGTAGTGAGAAAAGTTAACATTTTCTAGTACATAATTAGCACTCACTCTGTATTTGTTAATAAAGATGGAAGACTTGCCATAAATTTCACCCTCAAGAGTTCTGTGTATCTAATTTCTGCCTTTCATTGGGAAACATGTATTCACTTTATTTTTATTTATTTATTTATTTATTTAAAGATTTTACTTATTTGACAGAGAGAGACACAGAGAGAAGGAACACAAACAGGGGGAGTGGAAGAGGAAGAAGCGGGCTTCCTGCTGAGCAGGGAGCCCTATGTGGGGCTCTATCCCAGGACCCTGGGATCATGACCTACGCCCAAGGCAGATGCTTAATGACTGAGCCACCCAGGCATCCCAACATGTATTCACTTTAGTTTTTATTTAAATTGATTCTGCTTCTCTTCAGTCTTATAATTTCGTTTTGTTTTGTTTTGTTTTGTTTCTCAAACTTAAGAATTTGCAGGATCCCAAGATGACCTCAAGGGTTCTGCTGATAGCAGTTGGGGAAATTTATTATAAATGAATTTTGATATTTTTGGTGATTATTAGTAATACAGAGATAATATACAATAATACCTATTGTGGGTACTGAAATTTTACACCAATACCCAAGCATTAGGTGGTCATCCAGATGACTGAGAAAATGCTTGTCTGAATTTTCACTGTTTTCTCAAAACTAAAGCACAAAATGAAAGAGTCTTGCAAAGAATCCCTAGACCTCTGACAGACCCCTAATGCCATTTGGAGAACCACTGCTATGTGGAGAACCCTCTTCTTGTGTGCATTGTCAGTTAATCATTCAAAGAACCCATCAAGGGCCACAAAATAAATAACTATGGATGTTTGCCCATCGAGAGAGCTTACACCACCTTCACGGTTGTACCTCACCAGAGAAGAAAAAGTGTTTGACCGTGGGACAGAACTAAGACTAGAAGAAAAGGAGGATGGAGAGAAGGAGAGCATGAATGGGAGAGGAAAAGCCATAGAAGCAAAGCAAAGAAGCAAACGGGCTTGGATAGAGGCTAAGCATGTCCATCTTCACAGATAATGCACCATAGGATCTTGAAGTCTGCCTTGAACAACCTGCCATGGCATTTCTGCAATAAGAAATTGCAGCATTCAATGTCAGAGGCGATTTCTTGCTTCGGGTAAGAATGGCCTTCAGAAATTCTCTGAAAAAGTGTCTTATGTATCATAGGAAAAACCCAACCAAACAAAAATTAGACCAAGTACTGGTTTAATTTTCTCCAATAATTTGTTAGTTTAGACTGATTTCTTTTTAACCACCTGTGCTCTTCAGAGGGATGAGTACTTGATGCTGTAACCCATAACAGCAGCTACAACAAATATAATAATACATAACATTTGGTAGAAGTTTAAGTGCTGTAGGGGGATGTTCTGCATATTTTAGATATATGAAATCCTTCAGGCCATTAAATTACCTTACGAATTAGGTGCTATTGTAACTATCATTTTAGAGATGGGGAAACTGCCAAACATCACATCTATTGATTTTGCATTATGTTCGTCTTGTCTTCTTTTCAAGAAAACCTCCAGTTGGGAACAGGGCTAAAGGTAAGGACAAGATGACTCAGAAAAGACACATCTGTACAGCTAGAAGTAAATTTTGAGCAAATACCCAATGGAATAGAGTATTTTTAATCAATTTAACCAAAATAAATATTCATTCAGTGTAAATGTGTTAAGCTTGAACTTACAGGCATGAAACTGGGAGCTGAAAATAGATAGATGTAATATAAATAAAAATTGAGAAATGTATGTGAAACTATCCTATGTATCGAAAGCAATCTATCATCAAGAAGCAATATTTTATGCATAAAACCTTCAGAGCTATGCCTTTCTCCAGGCTTTTAGTCTATTCTTTCTAGCCCCATTAAAGAATGGGGAAGAAGCAAAAGTATTTTTACTTCAAAATAGGTTATTTCTACTCCTTGGATCTGAAGATCAAAACTAGGTATCACTTGCTCTTTGATCGAATTGACCAGAGAATATTACACTGTATTTATTTATTTTAAAGATTTTCTTTATTTGGGAGAGAGAGAGAGAGAGAGAGAGAGAGCAGGTGTGCCTGCGTGTGCAGGGGTAGGGTGGAGAAGAAAAGAGGGAGGACGAGGCATAGGGAGAGAATCTCCAGAAGACTCCACACGAGAAGCCTGACCTGGGGCTTGATCCATGACCCTGAGATCATGACCTGAGCCAAATCTGAAAGTCAGCCACTTAACCAATTGAGCCCCCTACACGCTCTTGTACTGTATTTAGACAAGACTTTCATTTGTACAGTCAAAAATTTTTGTTGAGCATCTAATCTCTGCTGGGCACTGATAGGTTCTATTTATGACAGCAGTGAGTAAGACAGAAATGGTTCTGAGCCTCGTGAACTTTACTGCCGAATGTGGGCTTTGGTGGGCGACAGCTAAGTGAAAAAACATCTGTTGTAAATCAACAAAGTTACTTATTCAAATTGCCAGCAGTAAGGTGGCACACCTCCAGTGATTTATTGTGCAGGAATCCCTCTTGCTGTGCGTGTTCCTGCAAAGTCTCATTAAGACCTTTAAACTAAAAATATCTGATCCAGCTAAATTTTGGAAAAGGAAACTATTATTTGAGGAATTCATTTTCAGCAGCTGAGTGCCTCAGGAAGTTAGTAATGCCCTATGGAGCTTTATGCTTCTGGTCCTCTCATTTGAAACCAGCAGAGGTTGGAACAGTTCTTAGTTATTAACATCTAATGGCTGTTTTGTGACTTCTCAAGTGCATTGGACTCCTCCTTCCAAGTCCCAGGGAATGGAAAGATACTTATTTGAATTTAATTAACTCAGAGGAGATTCAGCCTAAAGGATAGCAATGGAATGTACGGAGTACTGCATGTTCCTACATCGTCCCTAAAACTTTATGATGGATTTGCTGGACTCCTAATTGCCAGGAGTTTGTGGAATAGAAACACCGCCTAGAAGTAAAGCCCAGGGTAGGAATTGACTGTCACCGCTGCTCTCCCTCGGTGCCTACATTATGTTCTCACCTCCAGCTGCCTGCATCTTACTGCAGAACTTCCCTTGCAGAAAGCCTCCTTGTGGGCCAGGATAAAGTTCTGCCAAACACAGGTGAATGGCAACTGATGAAACTTTCAATCTCTGTTTTTACTTTGGTGCAAACTCTCAGTATATCTTTCTCTCCTAAATGTGTGTACGCAAATGTCACTCTGCTAACCTAAAAAGTACTTCCATTTTGGTAAGACTCTTTGAAAACTTCCTGTCTGCCACCCAAATTCATATTTATACTGAAGAGTTGCTATAGGTAGACACATTGGGATCTTCAAGATTCTGTGAAAACCTGTAAAAGGAATTCATTTTCATACTCATTCATTCTCGAATATTCTCAAGCATCTATTGCCAATGTGCTGCATATCAGATATTGTGTTAGGTATTGTAGACATAACACAGAGCAAGAAGTTATAATTATAGCTCTTAGGGCATTTCCAAACCCAGACATATGTTTATTTACTTACCTACTTAACTAATATGTATCATGTGCTTAGGTGTTGTTTAAGGGATCATGGAAAATTCCAAAATAAGAAAGAAATTATTCTAAGGAAAAAGGGCAGGTTCCCTGGACTAGGAGAATAGCAATGGGCTCAGAAAAGGGGACATGAGTCTTTGGAGATAGTTTGGAGAAAGAGTCAACATTGGATGAATTCTGGGAAGTGGAGGTGTTGATGTGGGGGAGAAATTGAAGTAATTTCGCGCTTTTTACCAAAGATATTTGGGAGAATTGCTGATGCTATTGAACTAAATTAGAAGAGGGAAGAAGAGAAGCCAGTGGAGGGCAAGTTTCAGGGGGAGAAAAGAGTAATAATGGAGGAAGAATAAGAAAAACTTCGAGTGTGATTGAATTTGAGAGGATCACCCACCATGGCCTTTTACACTCAACAAGGGACTGTGAGCGATTCTCATCTCAAGAAAGAATTGTTTCACCAAATACCTGTATTAGATACTATTTGTTTTTATTCTATATCTTGTTTCCCAAGGATTTTTGGTAGCTTAAAAAGTCAACAGAATAAAGTAGGATAAAATGGAAATGAGGACTTCAGGACTGTGGTGGATATTTGTATAAAATAAATCCCCCTCACAAAATAAAAATCGTCACTTTTTGCTGTTTACATATCTGGAGCTTCTTGGATCTCATCCTATCCAAAGTTTGGTTGTTTGACTTTTCCTTCAGTTCTGTGAGATAATCTAGACCTTTTTCAACTTCTGTTCCCTCCAGTCAGCCAGAGAGGGTTTTTCTAGCTTTCACCCAAGGAACCCTACACTGATGTTTAAAAAGATCCTAGAAGTGAGGTTTTGCAAATCGCAGAATCTTAACTATGTCACCAGCTGAGCTGAAGTAACATGAGGCACAAAGAGAACCCTCTCCTGGACTGGAAAGTTGGGAATCCTGTGACATAGCCAAGTGGTTGGTTAAAGTCCATGTCTTGTGCCTTGGGCAATCAGTCCACATACTCCCTAGGCTGGAGATGAGTGACTTGGTAGAAAAATAACAGAGTCTGGCATATGCTGACTGATTTTCAAAGATTCTGTAAAAAGAGACACTCTTTACTTTAGTTACAACTTGATTGTGTAAAAACAAAAAGTAAAAATAATTAGTGTTTTGCTTTATTTGTCTATTCATGAGCCCTTTTCTGCCTGTGGCTGGAAATTTATGAGCTAAGAGATTGGAGTCTTGGAAGATACACAGCTAGGCTTGATGAGCTCAGCTATAGTCAGTGCCCAAAAAGCAGTAAGGTAAGAAATAGAGTGGAGGATAAGATAAGAAGATAAATATGGCAAGCCCACCCAAGCACCTCCTCCTAAACGTCTTCATCCACATAAGCCAAGATTAAACATGAAGCCTGAGGGCAAAGGACAGGTCACTTTGGACTCCTAACGTAAGGCTTCTTCTTTAATACTGCTGGAGGCCCAGATGAGCTCAATACTAGCTAACAGAGAAGCCCCAGTGGAGAATTCTATTTAGGTCATCTCAGATGTTCCTATGGAAGTAAACAGAGAAGATGCTCACAGAAAGAAGAATTGGAAAAGACAGGCTGGTGAACCAGGAAACTCGTTCTGCTAGGAGGGCTCTAGTTCTTATTTGCTATGGACCCATGACCATTCTGCTGTTTTCTGTTACCTTCTTTTCAAAAGAAGAATAGGAATTTGTTTTATTTTATAATTATTCTTTTTTAATTCCACCATTGTATATTATGTGTATTGGGGATAGCTAAATACATCATTTAAATATATTTAAATCTATCCTTGAACTACAGGTTGCTCCACCAGTAGAGGTTAATCGGGATTTGACCTAGAAACATTCCCAGCACTCAAAAATCCTGACCTTTGCTCTGCAGGCAGGCAGATCCTTATCTGCAGGGCAAGATTTTATGATCTCTTTCCTTGGGGAGGAATTGAGTGGGTTTTAGAGCAATATTTAATATATGCATTAAATTTGGCGTGGATGTTTTTTAAATTTATGTTTGAAAAGAAGAATCAACGTGCGTGTTGGAATGAGATGAGTAGTTATTGTGAACATCTGTTGTTTTGCCTATTTTATCAGTCAGTTTAGGCTAAGAATTAGCTTGTGTTCAACCCAGTATTCAGTGGCTTACAACAACAAAGGCACATTTCTTGCTCACATTAAAAGTTCTCATGCCAGGATCTGCACGGATAGAGCTGCTCTTGTCTGGAATCCTGCAGTGGGATGAGAGAGCATGGAAGAACACACCTAGGTTCTTAAAACTTGCACTTAGAAATGACACCTATCACTTCTGCTCTCAGGTCATTTGCCAAAGCAAGTCACAAGCCAATGCTGACAACACTGAGGTGGGGATGGATAATCTTCTCAAAAGGAAAGGCATTATTAGGAAGGATTCTCAATATTCTTCCTTTTTCTGGTAATAGTCACCCAATTTTTCTTGAAGAATAACCCCTAACTCTCAGCCAATATGGGTTTGACAGAGTTGACCCAGGTTCAGAGAAAGCATGAGAGCAAGGGTTAGCTAACCAGAGGTTTCCATTCTTCTGGCCAAAGCAAATCCAATTAAATTCAGTTCCTGAATGGAAAAACTCTTTCTGTGTTGGAGCTGCAAAGAAGATAGGCTGTCATCCTGGATTACAAGGAGTCATCTAAAGACAGAATCTGCCTAAGAATAAAATCATCATAGAGGCAAACAAAACAGAATGGATAAACTGAGGTCTGATGTCAGTATTTGAGTTCCTGTATCTATGCACACCATAAGAAAAGGTCTAAATCTGGTATTCCTCATTACGTAAGTCTATTTTTTTCTTAAGCCAGTCAATTTAGGTCTTGGTTTCTTATAACTTAAAGATTCCTTACTTACAAAGAGGGGAAGTTAGTGCCTAAAATATGTTCCTTATAAATGGTTCTGTGTACTTTGTTATGAGAGAGGGGCACAGTTTTAGTTACAAGCCACCTGGCTCTCAACTCAAAGAAAAAACTCTGAAGGGACATCTGGGTGGCTCAGTCGGTTAGGCGTCTGCTTTCAGCTCAGGTCATGATCTCAGAGTCCTGGGATTGAGCACCCTGTCAGACTCCCTGCTCAGGGGGGATCTGTTTCTTCCTCTTCCTTTGCCCCTCCCTCCCCAGGTTATGCATATTCTCTTTCTCAAATAAATAAATAAAATCTTAAGAAAGCTCTGATTACAGAGTATACCATTGCTATACCATATCTATTATTACAAGAAATTGTAATGATGTATGTTAAAAGATGATTCAACATTGATAATTTCATATGGTCCAAACCAGTGCAATTCATAGTACTACATAATGAATAAAAAATTGCCATCAATTGCAGCTTTTCTGCGAGTAAATTACTACCATGGGACACTGATACAGCTTGCTGTACAAAGTGTGGTCCAAAGAGCATCAACATCATCATCACTGGGAATTTCCTATAAATCCAGAAACACGGTTTCCACCATCCCACCTAGACTTACTAAATCAGAATGTGCACTTTTACAATGTCCCCAAGTGACTTTTTGCACATTAAATCTGAGAGGCATCTATATATAAAACTCCTTGTGATATGCTAAATAGCTTCAAGAGCACCCCTATAATAAATGTACTTAAATATTTATAAGTTAGTACAACATTTTTCATTATAACTCAGTGGTATATTGTCAGGTAATTCTAGGAGGGTTGAAAAAAATTGTAGGAGGTCATCTTTGGAAGTAGTTCAGATTATATGATCCAGATATATATTTATTGTGTTTCCAAAAACGGAAACAACAGATACAATCACCAATTAGTTGCCTCCCTAATCTCCCCATACCACAATTAAGGGAGCCCAAAAGCTTCATTGTTTCAAGTAAAATGTGGGTCATGTATCGCATGGTCCACTCCCTGTTTCCAGTCTAGCCTATAGTTGATTTCACCCGATGGATTTGTCCACTTGCTTTTAAATACAGCTGTATATTCTGGGTCTTGTGGCTCCCTCTGACTCCCAGGGCATCAGTAGTGAGGTTAGCTGGTGGCCTCAGTTCATCAGCCTGTCAGCCTTACCCCGGGGTGATTCAGCCTGGACAGTCAGGGGCTGATTCCTCCTCCATGCTTCCCAGACCAAGTTGCTGGCCATGTCACAGCCCAGCTGGCCCTCCTACTTTTCCTCCACCATCACAAGGTAAGAATTTGTACTTGCCAGGTTAAAGAATCGTCTAAACAGGAGTCAGAGCCAATCTCACATTATGTTCAAATACAGTTACCACTGGGATGTATGAGATTCTTATTTTCATATAGAGAGAATAATTTCACTAAGGAGAAAACTAATAAGAAAGGGCAGTTGCTTTTATTAGGGCTGCATTCTCAATGCACGGTAGTCATTGCTGTGAGCATTGGTGTGTCAGATTACACACTGCAAATGTTTTGCCTTTCCATTAATCAGAGATTGGATTATGCTCCGAACATAATCCAATGTGAGCACGGCTAACCTGCCTTCAGACAGAGCTCCTGGGTACCAAGCACCAAACAGAGGTGTAAAGCATCTGGTGAAAATCATTTAAAAAAAAAAAAAAGTAGATTTTTAAATCTCTCCACTTCAGCTCCTGGGATAAATTTGCAGTTGGGGAGATCTTTATATACAGACTTAAGCTTCTAATTAGTGAAGGTAACGTTTGGGTATATTTTATCCAGCATAACTAAACACTCCGAGCTCTTTCATTTGAACCAACAAAAATATTTCTTACTTTCTGTCATTGCTTCTGACTTTTTTGGAGGGGAATTTTTACTTCAGTATCTCTGCCATTTGAACAAAAGATGGCACTAGAGAAACTTATTTTTCTGAATTAGAATCTATTTATTTGATTGGGACTAAACAATAGAATGAAAATGGATAGTGCAGATATATTCTCCTCACCATTGATATGAATGAGTATTTTGGACGTGTACTCAGATCATTTTGCCAGTATAACAACTTAAAATCAAGAGGACCGAATGCCAAGAGCTTGGCAAGTGTATGTGTCTCCTCTTCTATTCCTTCTGCATCCATGAATGCTTAATCAGGTGCTGTGATGGTGTTAATTCAGAAGTATCCCAGGAACCAGTGTGGATGAGCATGGAGGCTAAAAATAGGTAATATCTGGGGTACTACTGATGTCATATTTAAAAAATCTATTTTAAAAATCACTTTATCTTTACTTATATAGTGAAGTGAAAATTTTTGGTGTGGTTAGTTTTAACCAACGTTTCTTTCAAACAACTGTAAATTCTTTGACTGAAGGATTGGTCTGAGAAAAGTTTATGCAAATTCTTAACTAATTAATATAGCCATTTTGGTAAGATCATTTAAAAAAACAAGACCTTGGGGCGCCTGGGTGGCTCAGTGGATTAAAGCCTCTGTCTTCGGCTCAGGTCATGATCCCAGGACCCTATCGAGCCCCGCATCGGACTCTCCGCTCAGCGGGGAGCCTGCTTCTTCCTCTCTCTCTGCCTGCTTCTCTGCCTACTTGTGATCTCTGTCTGTCAAATAAATAACTGAAAATCTTAAAAAAAAAAAAAAGACCTCATGACTATAAAAGGAAAGAGGGAATATATAAAATAGGAAGAGAAGCTTATGAGAAACACTTTATAACTTAGTCCTATGTTTCAGAAATCAAATATCACTTAGTTTAACAGCATTTATCCTTCTTTCTTTTCTTTCTGTGAGTTATTTTCTTTCTCATTTTTTTCTAGAGAATACTGATAAATTAGTCTAAAAATAACTTTAAATGTCCAAAATTCAGTGTTCTGGGGCATACCCTTAAATTTAAAGAAATAATTATTTTGATGGGACCGACATATTAAAAGAAACAAACATACACTATTATGTAGTCAGATATGTTCATTTTTTTAAAAACAAAGACTACCAAACTTCCGTGTGTGTTTTACTGAGCACTTACTTTGTGTCCTGTACTTCTTCCATGTACATGTAAAGTTAAGCTTTACACCAACCTCTGGGAATTACTTCTCCTTCAAAGTCAGAGGGTCTTAGGAGAAAGGTTCCATCGGGCAGGCAACCAGGACAGTCTTTCTTGATTTTTCAGACCAGAAAAGTGAACAAAGGATCTCAAAGTAACAGATTAAGAAAGTTAAATACAGAGTTTCCAAGTAGGAAAGTAGAGATTTGAATGGAGGACTCTCTGATACCGAAGCCTATATTTCTACAGAGAGTTTCTTGAAAGCAAAGGATTGTGTGTATTTACCTTTACTAGTTCATGCCAGCACAGCCCCTGCAAGTATTCAATAAATGCTGTGAATTTTTATCTTTTAACCATATTTCCTCACTATTCCCTCAGCTCCTTTTAAGCCCCAGTTCTGCACATTAGGTCATTCCTTCATGTGGAAAATTGCAAAAAACTCTGAAGTAGTTTTGTCCATCTCTTCCTTTTCTCTTCGGTCCATGTGATTCATGCCCTACTTGCCCAGTACCTCCTCACATTACTATACATACTTTACAGTGGAGTCATGAAGCTCCTTAGTGTTCTCTGAACAGCCCATGCAAATCCTATGACAATATTCCTCCATGGCA